>NC_136528.1:2423217-2625198 GCF_910591455.1 Pholis gunnellus
TTGAGTTTGACTTTACAAGCTAACACACTCCCCCACTTCATTTACAGACAGGCCTGTTGTCCAGCCTGGTAATGAGCAGAGTCCTCTGCAAGCAGGACTTAGCAGATGGGGACCATACAAGTCAGTAATGCAGCATGACGAGACATAAAGTGTGGCGCAAACACAAACCCATGCGCATGTTTATAGACGTGCAGTAAAGTGCATTATGTACGGACAGATATGCACCGAGGCCTACGCACAAAAGACGACAAGCACACACATGCACGTACTTTTAAATACGCATTTACAAGACCAGCATGCAGCTCTGCACCCACGACCAAAAATAGTTAAAGAGCACTTTTGAATGAACAACACAGACCGAAAAGTTCTTCTTTATTGTGTCTTCTGTCTTCCATCGGAGACGGAATTAAACGTGAATGGAATTAGAAGGTGAAAGTCTCCATAATGAATTCGATAGCAATGTAAAAAGACAAGTCCCATGTACTCCGACATACACTTCTTGAGTACCGTTTGCGTACTACATTTTCTATTTGAACACATCATAACGTCAAAATGTAACTTTGTTTATACCAAATAGAGCTTGAACGCGTCATAATGCAACTCAATGGAACCTCTGTACATTAGCCGTTAGCTCCGATATTTAGCCAAGCAGGACTTTGCTGCCCGCTGGCTGCTAACTGCCAGTGACAACCAGCTCTCCTGCAGATTTCAACAGATTTGTTGTTTACAATGTAGCATTATCGGGGGAATTCTCTATCAACCCTGGGACGACAGGACGTCGTTTGTACCTTCAGTACTCTGTTCCGAATAATTGGTTCTCATCACATCCCTGGTTATGATATGAGATAGTTAAACACAGACACAGCCGAACATTTTAATGAAATAAATAACAGTGGAATCAAAAATGATGCAAAAATGTCACAAAGTAGTCTTATCTTCTCATTTCTGATGATGCTTTCTGTCTTTGCTCTATGTTCTATTTTCTATTGTCTGCTGTTCTTCTTTTTGATTTTCTTTTGGTCTTCATTTCTGTTCACAAATGTGCATCTGTAGTTGTTCATCACTGTCAGTGTCTGTGCTCTGAATGTAGTCGGTGTTATCATTCTGTGTGTGTGCAGAAGTAGGTGAGTTATAGTCATACTTTACTTTGTTAGGAGCGCTGTAGAGTGAGCATCGGATCACTCAAATATTATGCAATTAGTTATCTAGAAACTTGATCCTATACATACTAAAAGTTTGGACTTCACTCAACAATACATCGACTTTCACCCAGGACACCGGCGTTTGTGTCCTGTGTAAAACCAAAAGTCAACTTTGACTAAACTAAACTTCATTTAAATTATGATTTATTATGGCTTTGACCTAAACCATGATCTTTTCTTTCCCTAAACCTAACAAACTAGTTTTGTGTTTCCTCTGGAGGCGTTTACATTTAGCACATTGCGTGTCACCACCACGTGATTTGCTGCTGGAAGGTCGTGGTCCGTTCTTGTATTTCTGAGAGATCACATTGGTGATAGGCTGAGCTGGCGCGGAGCTGAAAGCACATTGACACAACACTGAGACTTTCTAATTATTTCCGAGACAAAGCAAAGTGATCTCATACTGTATCGGTATATTTCTCTTTAGGCTTCTTTGTAGGTGAAAGCCAATTAATCTGCACACTTCTTGTCACACGGCCCTCTCATTGCCAAGAAAAGAAAACCCTTCACATCCTGCCCGCTGTCTGAAAACCGTCACTCTCTCCTTCCCTCGTCCTCTGTCCTATATTCCTTTCTCTCCACCCCCCCCCCTCCTTTCTTCACCTCTTCTACCCCTGCCGTCTTTCATTTAAATATTTCATCCAGTTGTCTTGCGGCTTCCACGGCTTGCCAAGTGTCATCTAGATCCCAGGGCCCGACACTAAAATGGAGCGCGGCAGTCATTCTTTGCTTGTGTGTGGCGTGTGTGTGTGAGAGAACGAGCGAGAGACGAGGAAAAGAGGCGGGACGAGTAGGAGACGTGGCTCAGCTCTGGGGTCTGAGACGTCGGGTGGTGATGAGAAGCGAAAAGGTGGAGAAGACATGGGAGTGATAACTAATGTACTTCCTGTGTACTTCCTCCTCTCCCCTGTCAAAGCCCTCCCGCCCGCCGACACCCCCTCTCTCCTTCAGCCTAAAACATATAACTGACGTATTGTGTGTGAGAGTGAGTGTGTGTGTGTGTGAAACCTGGGTGATCTTGACGTGTGATGTAAAGGACTTGGTCGGTGCATGAATGCGAAGATGTACATTTATGTGTCTGTCGGACAAACTGATGGGTGATGTGGAGAGGTGTGTGTGTGTATTTGAGAGACTAACTGATGGGTGATGTGCAGAGGTGTGTGTGTATTTGAGAGACTAACTGATGGGTGATGTGCGAGTGAGGTAGTGAGGGTCGACATGGACAGATGGGAGAGACGAGTGAAACTTCTACTTAGCGAAGAGTGATGTGTTCGCTCTGTTTAACAGAATGAGTCTTTGCACCTAAGTGAGAGAGTGTGTGTGTGTGTGTGTGTGTGTGTGTGTGTGCGTGCACTATGTCTCATACCCGGTTAGATTGTTGGTTCCGGTTGAGGTAAAAAATGCACTGGCTCATAACGAGTGATCTTGCAAAATCTCCACACCGACCTGCACAACAAAGAAGAAGAAGAAGAAGAAGAAGAAGAAGAAGAAGAAGAAGAAGAAGAAGAAGAAGAAGAAGAAGAAGAAGAAGCAGGGACAGATGAGATTGTGATCCACGACAGTAGCAATGTGAGTCGTCCGTTCGTCCTCGCAGTAACACCGACTCCCGTTGTAGTTTAGATCGAAGCTGTGAAAACACAACGACAAACACGGTTTGGCTTTTAACACGTCCCCGTCCCCCCGTTGTCAGGTTGCTCGGGCCCTCGCCCCCGACATGCACCGCCTCTCGCTTCAGCGCCGTAAACCGCGATGTGATACGTCACGAGAGGTAAAATCACATCCACTGTACATCATTCACACTTTGCATCGGCTCGTCCCAAGTGCAAATGAAAGCCGTGCTTCTGTCGCTAGCGGGTGGGTTGACGGGCTGTGTTTTCTGAATAGAGAAAAGATGGACATTTAATAGAGTTCTTACAAAAATGCGTAGCCGTGGTGGCCACCTGGTCACAGTTACTACCGCAGTACCTATTCATCCGTCCAAAATTAGGAATGTAAAACAGACTTTTTTTCTACTTGACCATTGTGTAATGACGCAAAATGGAGTTATTAGAATTAAAAGAAATGATCTGACATGATGATGAACCCTTGTGCAGCGTTTGCTGGAATTCCCCGGGTCAAACTGACCCATGACATGATTAGTGGCTTATTAAATCATAACAGAAATAGCATTTACATGTAAATATGTATACACTTGCTCTTTTCTTTGTATTGGAAACCATAAATATACAGGACATGAGGATTCGTACAGGATCTACATTTTCTGGAACACAGACACCAGCGTCGTACCTCTTCCACAAAGACCTCTCTCCTCTGGAGCTTTCTGGGTTTGGTGCCCTCCAGATCATAAAAGCGTTGTGTGTCGACACATCCAGTATGTTGTAAAAACGAAAACAACTCTCAAATTGCCCCGGTCAGCACCAGATGAAAGAATTTGACCTGCAACATATAGTGTAAAACTACATCCAAAACCCAAATCAGCTCTTGTTCTGGTTTCATTGAGCGCCGAGACACCCTGCTGACATCAGTGTATGTTTAGAATGTATTAGCCCAAGCTAAGAGTCAGGACCCACACAAGGGGTCATACGATGAATTTAAGGGGTCATGAGATGGTTATTGAAATATCTTTTTACACTATTTTTTAATAATCGCTTAAGGCTTCAAAAAAACGTTTCAAATGAAGAGGTCTCATGAGAGAAAATCACTATTCAACTCGACTCAAAGGCATGTAACACTTTGCATACTTACTTTCCTTTTATTTAACGACATCATTTAGTTTAAAGCACGATTTGCTTACAAACCTTAAATTTGACAAAAAATATATGAATCTTATTTTATTATTCTATTATTATTATTATATATACATATATATAAATTGTTTTATTATTACATTCTTTTGTAAAATGGTAATCAGTATAATGATGTCATCATAAGTAGAAGACTGTAGAGAAACATGTAAAGGAGAAAATGTACAGAAAGTAAATATTGAAGTGCCTACACAGAGTAATGGTCCGCTATGTACCAATAGAACACAAGGAAAAAGGGATCTTCTGTAAAGTTACATGCGACACAGACATAATGTTTAACATCTTTTACGGTTCTTTTCATTTTCCTCACAATAACTTACTTGTGTGTTTTTTGTGTGCATGGCGCTTCTGTTCCGCTTGCCGGGCTGCTCACTGACCCCCCCCACATGTGTGTTTGACCTTTCAACCCTGCTCTTCCCCCTCAGGAGAAAGGCCCTCTGCACATCCAAACACACACACACACACACACACACACACCGATCCGTCCTTTGAGGGTGCGGATTAAGCCATGCGGGGCCGACTCCGGTCAAGCTTGTGGTCATCTGCGGTAACAGATAAAAGGATATATCACTTCCTCAATCCCTAAAACCGCAAGTGTGTGCTGCTGGAGACACACACACATACACACCAGGCACTGAGCTCCTGAGTCCCACCGCTTAGCA
Organism: Pholis gunnellus; assembly: GCF_910591455.1. Lineage (NCBI taxonomy): Eukaryota > Metazoa > Chordata > Actinopteri > Perciformes > Pholidae > Pholis > Pholis gunnellus. The sequence continues at coordinate 2,427,886 of NC_136528.1, forward strand.
CTTGATCCTCTCTCTGGGAGGTTGACACTTCAGAGGGAAAGCCTTCACACACACACAACCACACACACTTGCTCAGACCCTTCACGGAACGTACAGTACATCCCTGAGTACAGCCCGAAACCTCGGAGGGGGGCCCCGTTCATGGTGATCTGCTGGTCAGCATCTGTTTACTGTCGGGGGACGCTGCTTCCTATCCCCCTGACCGTCAGTCATCGCTTGCACCGCTGAAAATCCACATCTTGGCGTTTGAGGTGCAGGGGACACATCGGGACAATGACAGTCCTCTGTGGCACGAAATATCCTCGAGCCAGGACTACTCGCTCTCTGCAAACGGGCAAAATCATTTGACCTCCCCCCCAAGGTATCTGTAGGGCAGATTGTCCGGCAGGGAAACACTAATTCGGACAGGCGCGGAGCAGACGTGGATGTCAAGTCAGCTAGCATCTTCGCGGTGGCCCAGGGGCGCCCGACCGCCAGTTTGTAAGGGAGGCGCCGCATTTTACAGAGGAGCCTATCTGTTTGTTCAGAGGCGTGGACGGGCATATGGATGTCTGATCGACACAAGGTCAGGGTGAGTTTATTGTAGGAAGGGGGGGGAAGAGAAGCATGCATACACTTAGATGTTCTCGTAGTTCAAGTGCATGAATGACTAAAAGCTTATTATAACTGACAGATGTTTCTCTTTTCTGTTTGAGTGCAGCCTTCCGGCCATTTTGACATCCCAGTGTTTTTAAGTACTTTGAGTCAGATCTAGCTGAGCGTTTTATGGAGAAAAACCTTTGCCTGTTCCTGGACTGACTCTCACCAAACCAACTGCCACCAGACCATAGACTGTATTGTAAGAAGTGGATGTATTCATTACGGCGTCACCCATTGGTTTGTGGACTGCTGTTATGAAGTCTGGAATTCTGCGGTTTCGCCGTCGCCATCTTGGATTACGGCCGTCGCCATCTTTGCTATTTTGCAATCAATGAACGGAAGTTACCATATTTGGAACGCTGAGGAGGGATGTAGAGACGGCGTATACGGCTCTGGTAGCGGCAACAACCTGTCAATTACAGTAAGCCCGCCCTAAAGCATACTGCCTTACGGTCTATTTTACTCTAACAAGGGTCCATCATTTACTAAATGAACATCATGCTGTATTGAAGAAGACTTGAAACTAGAGATTGAGACCATAAACTCATGTTTACAATGTTTCCTGAGGTAATAAATCAAGAGCGAAGTAGAGTCATTTTCTCATAGACTTCTATACAATCAGACTTCTTTTTGCAACCAGAGGAGTCGCCCCCTGCTGGACAGTCGAGTTAATGCAGGTTTTAGGACACTGTCCCATTGGCTTCACTCGGCAGAACCCGAGGTTGCCGTCTGCACTAGACTGAGAAACACAGGATTTAAGCTTTCGTACTGTAAGTGGAGAACAACTGCAAACATGGCAAAGTATATCACAGAGAGAGTGAAAGACTTTTTGAGCCTGTTAGAGTTCATAATTGTTATTGCGTATTGGTTTAAATACTTTTACCATCCCTACATAATTACTCACATCTACGGTCATTGTACAATATATATACAAGATGGTTTATTCGCATGAAACGTAAAATAATAGACAGCATCAACACAATCATCACAATAAGTAAAAACCTCTTGATTTTTCAAGTGTATATATACAGTATATATACGTATACTGTGTGACTCCCTGTCTAAGCAGAGGACCACCCTTGTTTTCTTTGTGAATATGCATCGTTTTTAGAATTTTACGAGATAGTTCGCTTAGACCTGATGTTCGTATCATTGCCAGAAAAAACATGTTTTCTCTTTTAATGTTTCAAAATTATGAATTAATTTCACAATACCACGTTTGAGTGACTCATAAAAAAGGTCCTGAACCACGAGCACACAGCGTCACCTTCCTTTTTTAATCAGCAGAGAGGCTCTGGTATGAGCTAAAATAAGTCTTTTTTTCTTTGATCGAGTGGTCGTTTAATATGTAAAAATACATTTACACAAATATCTGTGAAAAAAAGTATAGCTCACTAAAAAGAGGGTGTGTCTAAATAGAGATCTATGTTTCTCTTCAGGAACGGTGGGATTTTATTCCATATACTATAACTTATACTTACATACATTCTTCCCACAAATACATAATATATGTCTTAATTTGGTAAATTTGTGTTGGTATTAAATAAGGAAAAGCCAACTTTAAGTGAAGCATTGGAACAGCTTCAGTGCTCCTTGCAATAGATTCTACAAGTTTCTGCTCGACGGGAGGAACAAACTGCATTCTTCCAAAAAGATATTTCATGATGATGATGATGAAGATGATGAAAAACAAGCCCAATATGTGACTGGCCATACAGTAGCATATGTTCTTCCTCATCAAAACATTCAGTGTGGAGGCATCTGTATTTAACACAGATCAAGACAAGGGTTCGGTAAAGTGGAAGTCAGTCTGGAAACAGGCAAAGGTATCTCAAAGAAACGCTGGGCTACATCCAAGTGAACGTACCAAAGAGTGATCTGAAAAACTTTGGAAAAGTCACGAGGAAGAAAAAGGTCTGTGACACTCACTAAAACTGAAAAGACGAACGGGTACAGACGAAGGGGAGCACACGGGCTGAATAAGCAATGGAAGGGGGCTGATAACGAGGGACAGGTGACAGCAGGGCTAACGAGGGACAGGTGAAAACAATGAGGGCGGGGCAGACGATCACACTGGGAGACGAACAAGGGGCGGGAAGTGGACGCGAGGAAAACGCATCTTTAGAGGAGAGTGGGAAACGGCAGTTGCTGTTGTTTCTCCACTCTTTTGGTATTTCTTCTTTTTTTTTGTCACCACATGTATGCCTTGGAGCAGGGGCTTTCAAAGTCTGACACTGCGAGCCGTCCGTCAGAGAGGATCCAAACAATTACCTCTGGAGTTAGTCTGAGTAAAACCCAGCTTGATGTACTGTCTATTATATTTCTAACATTTTTGTTTAGCTCCTACAGCTTTTTTTTTTGGGCTTAATATCGAAAAAGTCTTTGAAGCCTCGACTTTTTTTATATTGAATCATAACCACAATATTTCCCAAACCTCCCAGTAAACACTTTGAGTGCCTAAAGAAGAGTTGATCATGCTTTAGTTGCCATGAAGCTAATATTGCAGGAAAAAGCAAAAAGCAAATACATTGACAGTGACATTTTGTGAAGCCCTTGAAATGACTTACATTGATTTCTGACATCCCTTAATACTTACCTTAAATCTTATCATAATCTATGACTAATAGTGATTCAAAACCTACACAAATATTAACATAAAAAAGACACAGTACACACACACACACAGTCAGTGTGTTTCCCCTCCGGTAACCTCCGGGACTGAAAAAGTAAAGCTATGCAGAAGTGCCCTAAACTCACATTCTCTGTCATGGCCAGCAGGGGGCGGCAACTCCATTTGCAAAAAGAAGTCAGATTGTATAGAAGTCTATGAGAAAATGACTCTACTTCTCTCTCTATTTATTACCTCAGTAAACATTATAAACATGAGTTTATGGTCTCAATCTCTAGTTTCAAGTCTTCTTCAATACAGCATGATGTTCATTTAGTAAACTATGGTTCCATTCAACTTTAACCCTTTCACAGCGTGTTTTCAGTTCATAACAGTTAATTGTAACATTTTGGTCTCTTTTTCAGCGTTCAGTTGTACTTAAGTTCACCTTCTCATCTCACTTCTGGTTCCAAAGAAACAAGATGGCGACGGCCAAAATGCCAAACTCCTGTCTTCATAGCGGCGGTCGCTAAACCAACAGTTGAACATCACAATGACTCCGTCTGTTTCTCACACAGTTAGCTCCTTCAGTTTGTTTTGGGTTTAATATTGAACAAGTCAACGTATCCTAAAGTTTTTTTTTACATTTAATCAACTCATTCCCAAACCTTTAACTTCCTAAAGATGCATTAATCATGCTTTGGTTGCCGTGATACTAATATTGTAGGAAAAGTAAAGGAAATAAATTGACTTTGAACATTTAAAAAGATACTTTCTGTATGAACCTTTTGCACTGGTCGTGAACTCTTACCAGATATTTGTGAACACCTTGAAATTGATTTCTACATCCCTCAATACCAACCGTAAACATTTTTACAACCCACGATTAATACTTTACTAATAATACTAATATAGAAACACACACACACATACACAAGCTTAGCTTTTTTCCTTGCACTGAAACTGTGTTTTGCATGTGTATAAAAACACAGTTTTTCTGTGTATGCAGAATCAAACTTCCCCTTGTGTCACATCAGGGCCTCTCATAAGTGAGACACCATCAGCATTGTCACAGTGGACGAATGTGAGCTCATCCTCTCTCTCTCACTTCCCCCGCTTCTCTTTTTCTATATCTCTCTACCACCATTAAATTCATTAAATTCATCCATCTCTCTTTCCATTCAGCAGGTATCTCACACAGGGTAGCGGTGGGGTGGAGGAGGTGGGGGGGGCCCTGGCGTAACAGCGGGGAGAATGTCACAGTAAGATAAACACCGGGTGCAGCTGAAGTGGCTTTGGGCTCGGCTCCCGCTGATGTGACACGAGTATCGTGTGATTTGTATCCACGGAAGCTCTCAGTGTGGAGTGGCTCCCACGCACTCGCCATACATCCTGAAACATACAGCGTTTCATCCCGAGTGTTTCTGTAACTCAGTGCTATGTTTGTATGTAGCCAGCGATATCGTAATACACAGAATCATGCTAATAGTAGCAAGTTCAAAGAGCTAATTTGGGGCAATTCTTCACCATATCCATCTAAACCTCTCAAAAAAGAAACCATCTTTTCATTACTGTATTGTAACATTAACACATTGATATGTGATGAGTTCCCTTTTTTCCCCATGTGTGTGGCCAATATGTTGTATTATTATGTTGTATTTATTATGTCCTAAATTATAGTTTTATCGCTTTAAACATTGGTTCTGATAACATTGTACTCAACAAAAGAATGCATGACGCCTCCTGTGGTTGTGCACTCTCAAGGTTTTTGTGTGCAATAAAAACCGCAAGGGCCTCAAATTAAGACCTGAACCCAGCCAATACCAGGTAAACAAATACAATCTCAATCTAGGCTGATTGATGCTGATGCATACAGGTGCAAATCGTTTGTACAAATTATTATTATATTCAAGTTCGATACACATCAGGTCTACACCGGTACGTACTGCCTCCAGGTAAGAGCCTCATGCTCACCGTCTTGGTCTCGCTTCGTTTGACGCTGCAAATCATGCTTCAGCCCGTTGTCTGAGTTTATGAGTTACAATAGTTTTGTACAAATAATGTTCTTTACTTACTTTTAATTTGCACTATCCAGTCATGCAAACATGTGCCACGGACATTTTGGCTGACATTTACTGTGCTGGTGTCCGTATAAAGAATGACGTCATGCTAGTCTATGGTTAACGTCTAATCGCACTCATTTTAAAACTAAAGTGAATCGCTGTTTAATTTACAACCGGCGAGAGAGCGTATGCGACTTGAGTAATGTGTTTTGTGTGCTCTCTGGCCGTTCAGCACAAGAACCTGTACACTCGATTTGACCTGACTCGACTTGGCTGCTTTAAGTACCAGCTGTTGTGCTGTACACAAAGAACTACTGCAAGCATGGCAAAGAATACCGAAGGGAGACAACCTTTTTGTGCCTGCTAGTATTCATAATTGATTTAAATACTTGTATCATCTTTGATTAAGTACCGGTTTAATATATACAAAATTACAATTACACAAATATATGCGAGATTAGTAAAGCTAAGAACAGCCAAGTGTGACAAATTGTTGTACTAATTTTAAAGGATTTAATTCATTCCTCTGTTTCTTTTATAACAGATTCATTATATGACTCCTTACCATGACTATCATTACCGTTATTTTGCTATTTTAGGGCCTGAGTGACTGCAAATTGCAGTCCGTCTGAACCCTCGATTTGAACTCATATCAGTACTTCATGAAGCAGCCAGTATAAAAAAATTGGTCTTGGTATCCATTTAATTGCCTCAGGGTCACGTGTCCTCCAATATATGAAATATGGAAATGTGTCGCCATCCCCACCCCAATATTAGTAACGGCCTAACAGATCATCAGATTCCCCAAAATCTGAAAGACAGCTTTTTATACCTCTTAATATTCAGACTCCAAACTGTACTGGATGTAGCTTTCACTGATCTCCTCCATGCTTCACTTTGGCATGCATGTCTTGCGTGTACAGCTCAGGTGTGTGTCAGCGTTGTTGGTTGTTCCTTACACTCTGCTCGTTGTGCTCAGACTGTAGGTCTGTAGTTGATTTGTCACTAAACTGCGTCGCTGCAAACCCACCAGCTCATCGTCGTGTGGGGCGGCAACTCTGAAACATGCGTGTGCCCCGGGCCACGCATTGTCTCTGGCACATGGTCCTAATTGCCCCGTGTATTTTGTTTTTGTGTTTTACTGAACTCCAGCAGCTGCTACTTAAAGAGAAATACCGAGTGTTTACCCGTTTTCACATAACAAGCCCTCATACAGACTTTGTTCCAGTCATGTGCACGTTTTCATAAAAATAAAAGCCGAATGCTGGAGCTACACAGAATCCGGCCAACAAACGGATCGACGCGACAGAACCCCAAAAGGTCCGGCGGGTGGGCTAGGCTTGGTTCTGGCTTCACTATTTTCAACATGGCGGCCACATGTCCCAAACTTTGTCATTTAACTGCTAAACAGTACATTAAAATATGTTTCTAAAAAAATTGCGTTGCAGTAACAGAATATTGTTTAATTTTTGATCAGCACTGCCTAGTTTGACTATTTGATCTGAGTTTCGCGGGCCTGCTGCTTTGTGACGGATGGACCTAATTGGCATAAAGTTGAAGTCGGGTCGTAAATGAAGCAAATTTAGATATCGGCGGATAGTCAGTCAACTTGCTGTGTCGTATCCATCATGTAACGCACGTCCAGCTCTCTTGCTCTCTTTAGAAATGAATGGGATCCGTCAAGTTCACATGTGTCAACGGATTTGGTGTATCTCTACCATAACTGACCGGTGAGACAACTGATTACTTCCAGATTGTGTCAGACTGTCTACATGAGGAGCTACGCCGCCCGGCTGATGCTGGTTTGGCAGGATATCTCAGCTTGTGTTGTATAAGCCCAACACCCCACTTGCCTCCCCCAATGTATGGCACTGGTCAGTTAATTTTATACCTGTTTGCATCTCTTCTGGTAATTAATATATAGGAAATCTATTTGATTTACTGGAAGAGATGCAAACAATTAACTGTAGATAAAATACACAGGCATCAGCTAAGTGGCTACGCTAAATGAAAACTGAAAAAAGAAAAGCAATCACGACACATTTCTAAACAGCATTATTCTAAATGTCCCACAATCGCAAGCTTTTTTATTCTGAAAGATACCGTTGGTGTCCCACCACCACCAGAAGGAGCAGCAGACGGCACGAGCCACAATGCTAACGGTTGCGCTAGCAGCAAAGATGATGTTTGCTCAACCGATACATTAGGGGGAGGCGCTTTGGAAACCTCGCTCTCTACGAGGTGTGAGGCCACGAAAGCTTCCTCTGCTCTGTTTGAGTACTGGACCGCCAGCGCACCACTTCTGTTTCACTAATCTTAAGATTCATTTGTTAAAAGCCAGAGATGCCACCGTGACTCCATTACCCTTCAGACACCATTGTGTAACTTCTGATATTTTCTAAATACCTGTTGTCATTCCTTCACTGCATTCCCTTTGGCATCGTCTCCTTTTCTCTTTTCATTTACTTGTAATGAAGCTCTCTCTGTCTCTCTCTCTAATGTCTTTTTTTCTTTCTGGAAGTGATTTGTGTGTCTAAATGAGGAGGGAGGGAGGGAGGGAGGGATGGCTGGGTGAGGCTCTACCATCCTCACGTTGAACATAATTAATAAAAGCAGCCCGTTCCAATTTAAGAGGCTGATTAATGCAACAGATACATCACAGCATGGAGTGGACCATCTCTCTGTCTCTTTCTTTCTCTGGTCATGACAGAAGGGAGACAGAGCACAACATTATTAGGTTATGGCAGAATATGCTTATTATAAATCTTTGGAGACTGAATGTTTTTTACGATTTTCTCAACAGTTGCAAATGACAAATAACGACCACTAGTTTCTGTCTTTATGCTGGTGATTCACTCATTGACTGCCATGCTGCACGCCTTGTAAGCCAATGAAAGAAAATCAAATTAAACATACATGAAATAGATGACTTTTCGATCCCAATAATCTTAATTGTATTCTGTTTTCACTGAATGATAAACAACAACTATTATGATTATTTATTTATTATTTCCGGTATTTTCTAACAAAACTACATTGTCAATTACATTTCGAGGGAGATATATTTCCTCTCGGATTACGTTTTGATTTTAACGTTCCACAAGTTTCTAATCAATGTATGCGCACGTTAAAGATGATTTTATGTTAAACATAATTGAGTTTTATTGTATGGGAACGTAATTCATAGGAGACAAACAAAGTCTGATCTTTCACCTCGGAGACCGACTTTTGTTCCGCATGTGAAACAAGAAGTCAACGTTGATGTGTTTATCAGGTAACTTGCGTACTTCAGTAACGGCACTTCTGTAGTTATTTTAACCCAAACGGCAATCTTTTTCTAAACCTCACGAAGTATTTCACGATTTTTCTAAACTAGTTTCCTGTGAAGTCATACGTTTATTTTGAAAATACTGTATGCATGTAACAAGCATAAATAGACACGTGTTGCTGACTTTTGTAGGAAAATTCAAGAAGTAACTTTTATTAAGATATCCTAATTTCAGTCACACGTTGGTTTTGATGGCCAAGCGCTGACTTCCAATCTACACATTAAGGGACATCGTTTTCATCAATAATGGGTCTGAGTAGAGATGCAGTGAAATGTTCTGTTTCAAAGGTTGAGACATTTTAACATGTGTGTGAATGTTGTTTGGGCTAACCCACATTATTTGTCACTTTTCCAGAGAAAATAAAGTTCACTCAAGGTGATGCAGGTGATGCATCATTTGTAACAGTTATTATTATCATTGGTTCATCGAAAGTCTAACCTGGGCTCCTGGCATGACAGTGATGGAGAAAAACATATTGTTTTACTTAAAGTCATCACTGGTACCCTCAGTAAATACTGGCAGTGTTTCTGTTTCTGTTTTGTTTGAAAAGCAGTGTTTTTTTGTTTTACTTCAACGAAACACATGGATGCAATTTTAGATTATTCGAATGGATTTAAGTCGTAATAAATATGTGTTATTTAATTTCCTTTTGATGGCTTCTACGAGGTGCAGAGAATTGCGAAAGAATGTTGTGTATTTTCCGTTTATAGACAAAAACTGAACTAGAGGTCATTATCTGTAATTTTCAACTGTAAGACGTAAGTTATGTAAATCAAAAAAATATATTTAGGCTCCAAAGATTTATTACAAGCATATTTCTGCCATAAGCTAATAATATTGTGCTCTGTCTCTCTACTGTCGTGACCAGAGAAAGAGAGCGATAGAAAGATGGTCCACTCCATGCTGTGATGTATCTGTTACATAAATCAGCCTCATAAATTAGAACGGGCTGCTTTTATTAATAATGTTCCACGTGAGGATGGTAGAGCCTCTCCAAACCATCCCTCCCTCCGAACGTAGACGTTAATCACATGTTTAAAACTGCAACTGTAATCCGGTAGGAAATATGATTCCTTCTAAACATAATGGAGAATGCAGTTTAGTTGAACAGGAAAGTTATCTTTTTGAGGCCGGGTTGTTAAATGATAATGCTTGTGTGAATTTATTTTATTATTATTATTATTATTATTATTATTATTATTATTATTATTTGCCATAAAACAACCAAAACCAACAATGAACTGGTATTCTTAATCAGTATTGACTGTATGGCCAACGCTTGATTTAGGTTATTATTAGATTATTTAGGTACCGTAGAGAAGGTAGAACAATTAGTAGAAGGAACTAAAAAGTAAATGAGCTTTCGGTCCAGTGGGACATTTTTCGGACTATTGGGGTTTCGTAATAATGGGCCGTCTCTGTTCACGTTAACCGTGAACCAAAACAACAAATACGCAACTGAACTACTTGGTTATGTTTAGGTAACAAAAGTACTTGGTGCTTTTGCTTTAAATAAACACATTTCTTCTATTATTTAAGTCACGGTCGTAAGTCATCATTGACTCGTTTCATAGGGGACATTGACGGTGATCTCCGGGGGGGAAAGTCCTGTGTTTGTTTGACCCACCGATCCACACCTGTCCTCTTCCCTATGCGGAGTTTATTGAGAAATGTATTTGTGATTCATCAAAAAAACATAATCCGGGAGATGATACGTTCCCCCACGAAAAATAATTGGCAACGTAATGTTTTTGGGAGACCAGGCTGCGTGGGCTGCGTGTAGTGCACAATTGTTTAAATGCAACATCTGTTTGTTTGCATCCTCCATTTATGTTCATTCATTTGTGATTTCACTTCATTAGAAAGTTCTCAGTTTAATTCAAAAGCCAAATAGAAGAGTTCACCTCCTACAAGTGTAACTAATAATTACACTACTAGAGAGACTGCCATTACAAACACTGCCACTGAACCACAAATACTAATAGGAAAAATGACTAATTCATAAGAAACAGTGCTTTGTCTGAACTATGAATGTTTCTTGATAGAGCCAGGCAATGGGAGATAGTGAAGATAGTGCCTCTTGTATTCTAACAACATAGTGCCTCAAAGACTGTAAATGAGATAAAGAAAAACTGGTAACTGGTCTTTTTCTTCTTTTAATTTAGCAAGGAACTCCCAGAGGCTCTCCAAGGAGCCCTGGTGGTCCCTGGACCTGACTTTGAGAAACCACTATTTTCAAGCAGTGTAAGCAGTGAAGTACAGTAATGGAGCGTAGTGGCCTGAAGTGTAGCTATGAAGTCCTCCCTAATGACTCTAGCACATGTGTGTCTGGCTTTCAGCCCTCTCATTAACGTCACTGGACACTGTATACTCTGTGGCTGAGTGTGTGTGTGTGACGCGGCTGTTTGCCAATTTAGAAGGGCTTAGAGTGCTCCGGTGATCTCATCTCCTCTTAAGTTTGCTCACCCTGTGGCTCACCCTGTGTGCGTGTGTGTGTGTTTATGTGAACCCTCACCCACACAACGTACTTATACTACACGTAGAAGAGGACACTTCTTGCACAGGTGAGGGATGTCGTCCATTCTCTTGCAACTGGAAGGATGCAATCTGTGCCATCTCCTTTTACAGAAGATGGCTTCCTTTTTCTTCATTTTTCACTCAGGAGTAAATGTTTAGTAAATGTATCTATTTGATTTTTTTGTTGTTGCTTCAGTTACAGATGTTGCAGCTCTGGTTTATGAATAAGCGAGACCTGTAAGTGTGTGTGTGTGTTTGTGTGTGGAAAACAGGGTGGTTTGCTCTGTGGAAGAAGGAATTTCCCCCAGCAGTCCCCATCAGTAATAGTGCCTGTAATGAGCTGCAGCTGTCAGCGTGGTTTCCGCAGCCACACACACAAACACACACATGTACACAGTGAGGAGGAAGCAGTGACTCACTCAGCGGCGCGCCGTCACACTGTACGCTGATAAACAGTGTAACTCATCAGACTTGCATCAGACATGAGATGCAAACATTTTCCGAAGAAATACCGACTCCTTCTAAAGCTATTGGAGCCTGTGAATTGACTTTACGGTTTATGACTATTGTATAACTTAAAACACACTGTTTGTGCTTCTCACTTAAAGACACTGTGAAATAAAAAATGCACTCTTCTAATCCTGTACTGCCTGTCTCGCGTGTGTGTGTGTGTGTGTGTTAAATATGTAAAAAAAGGGCATTTTTGAGCTTTTAGTTATCAAAATTCGTCCCTTTTGTCTTTGTTAAAAAAAAAAAAGTCATGTCCCATTATTGGATTTAGGGCCGTATATCAATTCGTCCAATCAAATTACACAACCAGACGACCCTTTGGCTTTGTAGCTTGATAGTTGCAGAAGCCAGAGGAGCGACATCATCGGCCTCAGGTGTGTGGATATTTGCAAAAATGCACATGGCCGTCGTGTCATTTCTCCGTCGTCCTCCACATCCTGCTCTAACAAAGCAGGATGAAGGGAGCTAAAAGGTGCTGTCATCGTCATTCCACTGCACCTTTAATTCACCAGCGCGTTCAGTTGTTAGGTTAGTTCACTAGCTGGATGACTTTTGCTCATTTTATAAGAATTGCTAATGAACATGAGTTTGAACTGATGACACGTTATAAAAAGCTAAATTCCATTACTTCTGTTTGGGTCTCAGTCACTCCGGCTGTAAAACACGATCAAATACAATATATTTTCACATGCTCTATATCTGCGTCTTTCAATACAACAACACAACTCCAAAACTAGGAATACACTGATATGACTTTTTTCAGTGGGTACTGGCAGAAATGATGCCGATTTAATGCCGATGTTGGATCAATAAGCTGTATGCCTCACTGTGTGCGAGTGACTGGGATCATTCTGTTTCTGTGGAAGGAAACATCAGGCTCAACTGAGATGCTGCTCTCCTCACTTTGTAAAACAAAATGTAAGAAATAAATACATCGATGTGAATGTTGAAGCATTGAATACCTCCAAACAGCCGACATGTTTTGTTGTTGGCTCTCTCAGCTGTGCCGTCTTACCGGCGTGCTGCTGACTAATGACGCGCTGTAGCACGCTCACGCGTAAGCAGACGTAAACACAGAATTGAATAGAATAGCTATTTGAGTCAGTATCGCTCCGATACCTGTATCGATATAATAAGCATGCAGCACATACCACGTTTCCTTATTTGGTGTAATAATAATATTTCATGGTCATTTCAGTACTTTGTGACCTTCGTTAAATGTGCGTAAAGGAAGGAGGAACTACAAGTTAAGTACTTTTCTGCCTATTGGGTTTTAACAAAGTCAGAAGATGATTCAAAAAAAGAAATATTTGAAAGAAAAAACTGGTTCATTTCTTTCCATTTACAGCAGTGGAGACTGTGGGAACACTAACAACGAGGAGTCATTTCCAATAAAACACAAGTCAGTAACATTTGACTTTATTTCCATTCATCTTAAAACCTGACTTTTTACTGATATTTTTCTTTTTGCAATATGATTAGCTGTATTTTAATGAAATGAAGACGATAATATCAGCATGCGTCAATGTCATTATGACCATAGTGAGACCTCATATGATCATGGTGTCCATTTTGTCTGCGTAACCAATGTCTGTTTTTTAACCAGTTTTAGAAACTACCTTAGTGAAATGTGGTCTTAGTTAAATAGTACACACATAAATCTCCTGAGTCATGCTATGCTAATAAGGCATCAGTGAGGAATACTGGCCATACAGGTTTCTGGCGACTGACCCACCAGGCTTCCCAACAAGTCATTCTGCTAATTTCACTTTTTCCACTTAAAAAAACAAAAAAAATCCCAACCCACGCAATATCTAAAAAAAATAATTAAAGCACATCATACCAGCTGATCCGCGGCATCTTGTTTTGACAGGACCTGGACCTCGGTGACCTCTGCCAATTTTCTTTTATTTATTTTTATCTCGTTTCACTCTAACTTTGTAGATCAGACTTTAATTTTGAAGCATGGACCACAGGACAGTGATGAATAGGCTACATCAAGGAGGGCTTAAATTACCCCTCTCCCTGGTGGCAACACTGACCGCAAGGAGAGGTGTGTGTGCATGTGCGTGTGTGTGTGTGTGTGGTGACCTAGTAACAGCAGACAGAGAAAGAAAGAGGGCCGGTCAGCACTTGCCCTCTCAACCCTGCCAGCTCTGCAGCACACCCAACAAGGTAGGAGAGGGGGGGGACACACACACACACACACTGGGGAGAGAGAGAGAGAGAGAGAGAGAGAGAGAGAGAGAAACAGAAAGAGAGCATCCACTCAATCTCTTTCAGCTTCTCTTGTCAATGCATTGTGTTGTTTTTTGGTGGGACTTTGTAACTTTTAAGGTTATTTGAGGAGAGTCCAACCCTGGCCTCCTTTTTTTCTTTCTTTCTTTCTTTCTTTCTTTCTTTCTTTCTTTCTTTCTTTCTTTCTTTCTTTCTTTCTTTCTTTCTTTCTTTCTTTCTTTCTCTCTCTGTCCATACAAATAGGTTATTTTCTTCTTCTTTTCTTCATGTAGACAGTTTTGGGAGAAGGCCACTGAGATATCGACGAAACCTTAACACTACATAATAAAAAAGTCAGTCTCAAATTGAGGTGGGAAAAGGCAGGAGGGTTGTGGCCAAACAGCCACAGGCACGGCCTTAGGCTGAGAGGAAGAAAATCCCAAAACAGGGTGATGAAAAGCAGATTTCTGTGAAGGAAAAAAAACTACTTTTAAAACTGAAGAAGTTTAAAGGATTCTTGTGGACTTCTCCTCTCAGCCTGCTCAGCTTAATAGAGACAATATTTATTGTTTTTCTTATTAACAATAACTCTACCTTGTGACAGAATATATTTTTTGACTCAGAAGGAGAAACGCCTATTTCTTTGTATTTTTCCTCATATAAATTATAGAGCGTTTTAGATGCATTATCATAGTAAATGATTTGTTTACAAGAACATTACTCATGCGAGCTTCCATTATAACAAGGTATGTGCAAGCTACTTTGGTGACCTACGCACTACTTTATCAGCAATCATACATCAGTTACTGTCACACGTCCGTCTCCTGTCGAGAGCGGATGAAAGGATTCAGGGGCTTTGATTGTTTAAGGTTCTTATAAAACAAAAAAAATCCTGCGATTTTTTTCCAAGCTGCTCTGCAAACTGCCCCCCCCCCCCGGCTCTTTATCCAGTCTACTAGAAACCAGTGTGCCGTGAAGCCAGTGCGCCACGCCACCTCTCCACGCCAACGTGATCACCGTAGAAGAAGAAGAAGAAAAAAAAACCCGAAAAAATTTCGGATAGTGTAGTATGGTGTGCTCTAAACCTCCCCCTGTTTCTGCTGAACCCCACCGCTTCTATTTGCGTTTTGAGGAAGGGGGGCGGCGGATATTCACTAAAGCCTAATCTGGACTGTGACAAAGTCCCTCCAGTTAATAGAATATGGCATTGGAACTTTTAAAAGCCGCACTTGCAGGTTATATTTCTATGAACAATGTATATGAAAGAAACCTAAAAAATATATATTATTCTCATGATGCATCCATGTGATAAATAGTGTGTCGGAGATCACCAAAATAACATCTTCAAAAACAATCATGGAATATTCTCGTGCGCTCCTGCGCTCAGGTGATCACTCACTCAGTGAGCTTCCTCTCCGCTGCTTATTATAAATAACCTCAATAATAAAAACGGACAGGATTGAGTTTGGACTCACCCAGTCCAGTGCCAAAGCCGTGCCCTGCCGTGCGTCCGTGGAGAGGGCTTTTGGAAACTCCGATTCGTGCGTAAAGACGGCAGTGGCAGAAGCGCAAAGGCGAAGTCCCGATTCCCTCAGCACAGCCCCCCTCGGCACACACACACACACACTAGATGGCATTCGGAGTGTGTGCGTGTACTCACGCTGATGGCACGTTTAAAGCTGCGTTCCTCTCTTTGACTGTTCGTGGAATCAATATTATAATTGTTCATGATTAACTTCACCCCCCTCCCCCACACACATGTCCTTTAAATAGAGTCTCATAGATGAGTCATACACGCGGTTATTCCTTCATAGAGTCCGCGTATACTTCCAGTGAACTCTAATATGTCACCGCGGATTGTTTTTGTTTCCATATGAAGCACATTGTTTTTAGAGGGAAGAAGTAAATCTGCTCATATCATCAGTGGAACTTAAATGTTGCGAGCAAGCAAAGGCGAGATAGTTCAATGAAATCAGAGTTTTGTATCAGTGAGGACGACGTGATAGTGTGCTATTTATCCAATAAAATAGGCCTAACGAGAATTAACAATTGTTAATATTTTTGTAATGCAGTAGTTTTTTCTTCTTCTGTGGTACAAACAGGACACGAATTAAATGGCGGTGATGCGCTCATGTAGTTTATTTAAAAAAAGAAAAACATAAAAAGTACCTCTGCGTCGTGCGTAAAATACATATTTGTGCCAGAGACATAAAGTTGTGTTCTCTTTCACAATAATCAGGAAATCAAAAAAAAAAAATATCCACGAGAGAATGATTCAGTGGGGTCTATAGTTAACGTTACCTCACCCAGAATTGTACCGCAGGTCTCCTAATCTACAAACGTCGACGGTTCCAGGCAGTTTCCAAACATTGAAGGGTTCGGCTAATATCAGCAATGATCCGATATATCTGCTTTGAAACACTGAATTACATTTAGTGTTTTTGCTTTCTTAGTGCTTAATCACAATGCTGCATTCAATACGTGGCTTTTACAAGATTAAGTGTTTTGGAAAGTTTTATGAAAATGTTTTAGGACGTGAAGCAGAGATTAATGATCAGTCTCTCTCTCTCTCTCACACACACACAGACACATACACACACACTGCACGAATGTTGTGTAAAAAATGAGAAAAACAGACTTTAATTCAGTCAGAATGATTGTTAACGTTCAAACGAATATTATGACTTTGTTTTGGGTTCGTAAGATTTGGTGATGGACATGTGAAAATAATAACCATGCAAGTAAAGCACACTGATTTAAGGCATCGACAGAAACTCATTGCTGCCTTTTAATTACGTTAAATATAATATCCACACTGGTGTTTTCGCGAGTCGTACTCGTACACGAGTCTCAACAGCAGTTTTGCGTCGTGATTGTATTTCACACATGGATGGTTAAAAAGGAATACAACTCCTAAAGCACCAACCGTGCAAGTTAAAAGCCTAATTATGCCCCCCCCCCCCCCCCCCCCCCAAAAAAAAAAGCGCATATTGAATAAAATCCCCGCACACGTATCTGGCACATCAGGAACTGTGACGTTTCTTTTTATTTAATCTATAATGTGTTCTATCTAAACCCAGTTCTCCTCCAGACTGGTATAAATCTCCAGGTCTATCAGAGTATATAATGCTTTACATTATTGGATTATACGACTTTAAAGAGGAGAAAGAATTCATTTTGTCATAACAGGCTTTTTGTTTTTTAGTTTTGGTATTCATGTGTTTGCATCCGTATAAATCGAAGCCTTTCTATCTCTCTCCCTCCTCTCGCTCTCCCTCTCTAAAGGTAGGCGTAGTGGGTCACGTCTGTATGTCTACATCCCCATTAGAGAGTACAATGCGCGGTACTCTTTCAGCCAGGATTTGTCAAATGACAACAGCAATTTATGATCAAACCTATTGTTTTACAATGAATAATAATATTAATAAAAACACACGGTAGATGTATATTTCATTTGACTTGTAAAAAAACAGTTTTTAGACTTAATAAATGATAAACATTTAGACACTTTATTTATAAGTGTTGGATGGACGTTAGGGAGCGACCTCTTCAATTGAACTTAATCCATACCGTAAACAAATGTAATGAGATTATGAGCATTTGCCTGGCCACCTTAACAGGTAAACATCTTGGTTATTAGGTAGACACGTTTCACGTGCTTTCGTCTAAAAAAACATAGTTATATTTCAAAGCAAATTTAAGTGTTTCTCATTTGAGCGTAACGCGCCGAAACCAAGCCGAGCCTTGTGATTTATACTGAGAAAGTCTTTCTATTTTATTTCTCTGTTCCTGTAGATTTTTAGGAAGAAGAATAAAGTGCTGGCGCCGCGAGAGGTAAAAAAACCCCAATAACAACTAAAACTAAAGACAACACTCGGACTCCTATTCTGGAGAGAAAATGTCGCACAAAAGCGCAGCGCGCTCGCGCGACGGGCTTTTAAGAAAGTGGGCTGTGTCAATCAGACGGAGAGGAGAGAGAGCTCTCCATCGCCGACGAGCGCGGCGCGCGTGTGTGTGTCTGCGCGTGTGAATGAGCGCTATGTGTTAGTGCACACCGTGATGGGAGGGGGGGGGATTGTAGCATCGCATGGAATGTGCGCACAGCAGCTGTGTGTGTGTGTGTGTGTGTGTGTGTGTGTGTGTGTGTGTGTGTGTGTGTGTGTGTGTGTGTGTGTGTGTGTGTGTGTGTGACACTGATGGATGCGCCAATGGAAAGACGGACAGATGCTTGGGCGGATCTAACGGCACGCAGTGGTGGAGCGGCGCACACAGTCGCGGCGAGATTAGGGCGAAAACATCCTCGGATCGGCGGAGAGTCACCGAATCAACAAATCCTTCAACCGAGCCCCGGTAAACGGAGGAGGGAAAGAAAGCACCCCCCCGGTTTATCCGAGGAGCGGCGCGCGCGGAGAGAGAGAGGCTGAGGATCCGACGAAGAGAGACGTTTCTCCGGCAATTGGGCGAGCGCGAGAGGCGAGGCGGCGGCAGCCCCACATCTGGCGCAGAGGGAGACGGGAGGTAAGAGACAGACAGAACGATTTTGGCGACTCACCCTGGGTCGCTCTCCCTCGTCCTTCAACTCCCTTCTTCAAGAATCCGTCCACCCTTTTGTCTTCACCCCGAGGATTTGCCTGAAAAAGATACAGGAGAATAATTTTTTTCATCCACTTCACCAAACTCAGTTGAATCCAAAAAACTTTTTATTCCTCACTGCGAGAGAGAAAAAGGGAGCAACGGCATCTCCAGAAAATATTTGAATAACCAACATCTGGAGGATTCTGATCTTACCTGTGAAGAAAAGCCAAAACTACTTTATTCCATTCAGTGCCAAATAGAAAGGGACAGCGCTTTGGTGAGCTTTGTTTTGCGCCTCTCTGGTCACGGGAAGGCAAGCGTGTAGGGGGAGACACGTCTGATTCGCCGCGTGGCTGATTTAAATAGCTCCTATCGGGCCGCGCGAAGAAAAGAAAAAGAAAAACGAAGGAAAAAAAGTACCATTGGCGGCCAAACAAAGTGTTTGTCAGAAAGGCGCTCGAGCTCGGCTGATCCGTGCAGCTCCAGCCAGCCTGCATGCATGGGAGCAGCCTGAGCCCGTCCCCTCCTCCTCCTCCTCCTCCTCATGTACATTATTACAACAAGGGAGACCCAATCAAGCGCGTATCTCATCGATTCGGTCACACACACTGACGCGCGCGCGCAGTTGCAGCGACGCGCCGCGCACACGCGCGCACTCACACGCACACACACACCGACGTTGTGACTTGCCCCTCAGCGGATTTTTTTGTTTTTTCAAAGCAACTACGAAATATCGTAGCTCCGCACCAGGCAGGCAAGCAGGGCAGCGTGTTGGGTGACCAGTACCCGCTCGTCACCTCCTCCTCTTTTCTCTGAGAATAACAAACTGAAAGAAAAAGCTTCATGTTGCTTTTCTTTTTTCATTATTTTTCTTTTTTTACATCCCCTCCTAACAACCAACAGGACTTGCGAGAGCCGATTGGATTTTTATGAGATGGTTTCAGGCACGTTTCGGCTGGTCCGCCACCTCTTGGCTTTGAATTGCGCGTGATTGCCGGGAGGGGAAAAAAAGAAAGAAAGAAAAGCGGAAAAACCTCATGGATAGCGCGGCGGAGGATCAGCCCGTAAAGTAAGTATGCATGTCCGTTCAGATCACGCTGTCAGCCGTGCCCGCGTGCTTGTGAATGATACTGTATACACACATATATGTGTGCGTTTGTGACGGGCTACCATGCGTCCATAGTCTGCCCATGTATAGCGCTCCTTAGATCCATCTGCAGTACGACTGACGCACATTTCAAAAGCAGAATAAGCACAGAGCTTCTGATTAGCCCGCTCGTGCAGGGAAAGGGGGGGGGGGGGGGGGTAAACGGGGACGGAACGAGGCAGTGACTGACAGAGAGAGAGAGAGAGAGAGAGAGAGGCAGAGAGAGAGAGAGGGTGAGAGAGACGGGGAGCTACGTGACGCCGATCAGCAGCGGAGAGGTTGAACCGTAGAAGGAGGCGCAGGGCTTCAGTTGTGTCAGCTCTTGATGTGTTGTTGTCCCCTTGTTTTGCGGACTTTTTTTTTGGTTCTGGTTTTTGACTGACGCGATCGTTTTGCTTTTTCCCCCCCCCCCCCCCTCTCTCCCCCCTACCCCCTTCAAGCTTCGAGCCTGTTGCAGCTTCCGACGCCAAGTAGAGGGGATCACACGGAGACACGAGGTGATTTTTAAAAAAAAGAAGAAAAAAAACCTCCGTGTTCTTTTTTTTTTTCTACGGAAAAGCACCCGCAGACCTCTGTTCAAGCTCCCACCGCGTCCATCCAAGTCGGAGCGTGGAGCGGGGCGAGAGAGAGCGACACAGCGCGACCGACGGAGAGGAGCAGCCAGCCGGAGGAGTCGCGCTGAATTTCCACCAGTCTCTCTATTTTTATTTTCATTTTTTCATCACCGTCTTCTTCTTTATTACAAATTATCAAACTGCACACCCGCCTCCTCCTTACACACACACCCACACCCCGATCTATGTGGAAGCCCTGAGAGCGCATCCAGGGGGGGTGGGGGGGGGGGGTATCAAAGCTCCGCGGAACCCTTCCGGGCAGCATCGACACAGCAGGGCCAGAGAAGAGCGCCCTGCCGGGGCCCCCGAAGCCGACATGCCGCGGAGGAAGCAAGAGGCGCCTCGGCGCGCATCAGGTACGGGCTGGCTTTGGTTTGAATGCAATTTACCTCTCTCTCTCTCTCTCTCTCTCTCTCTCTCTCTCTCTCTCTCTCTCTCTCTCTCTTTCTCTCTTTCCTCTCTCACCCTCTCTCTATTTTGCCCCCCTCATTCAGTTACTTTTCACTATTATTTCCCTCACCCCCTCTGTTGTGGGGGCTACTGTAAACTAACAAGGACAGGGCAAACATCTAGCACTCTGGAGGTACTTTTCACAGCTCCAGTGCCCTCAACATAACTTTTGTTTTGCCTTCACATACTAGACATGTCCCATCACCTCTGTCATAATTCCTCCTGTTGTAATCAGTGGAATCAAAATCAACCCCATACCTCTGTTTTTACAAAATATCCGTTATTCTTGGAATCCCAAAGACTCAGAACTCCACATTTTTCTTTCTGTTGTTGTTATTGTTGTTGTTGTTGTTGTTGTTATTGAAGTGTTTGTAAGCAAAGTCGTTCCTTTCGTGGTCTGCAGTAGAGCTTCAAGGACGAGTTGGTCAATCGATCAACAGAAACAATTATAATTTGTCTCTCGTCGTTTGAGTCAAATGTCTAACACATGCAGTTTTCCAGCCACTTAAACGCAACTATGATCTGCTCGTGTCTGCTCGTGTCTGCTCGTCTCTGCTGTGTGTCGCTGCGAATTGAATCTGGGTGGCTTTTTGAACTGCTGTGGTTGGACAAAACCAGTCACCCGAGGCTTTGGAAAACTGTGTTTTTCGCCATTTCCTGATTTTCTGTACACAGAGCGGTCTCATAAAGGAACATTAATCAATACTGCGAATTATTGTTATTGTTGTAATTATTCAATATTTCTTCAATCACCCATGTCAGAAGAAAAAAGAGGGTCTGGATGCTTTTACACCACCCGGTAGTTAGAGCAGTCATCTTATTGCACTCTGAAAAGAAAGGTCACAGGTCAGCCTCGGCGTAGCAGTTTGCACGCGTCCTAGAAAAGAGTGTCAGCGTGTGAAAAAGCCTCCTTCTTTTCATTCTCCTCCTTTTCCATTCTTCATTTCTCTCTCCTTTCGCCGTTCACAGCGTCTCTTATCTCTTTTCCGCTCCTTCGCTGCGCCTCCTTCACTACGTACATTTTGACTGTAGAATCAGGGGTGTGTGTGTGGCTGGGGGGGGCTTGGTGGAGCCCTGTAGGGGTCAGCTGACCGTCACCGAGGCCTCCAATGCCTTCTGATTATCTCAGAGTTGGATTGAACTCTGAAAACATCCCCGACAGACTACAAGGAAGTGGACATTTGCCTTCCGTGATCAGCGTCTTTCTGTCACGGAACCATTTGCATCCCTTAATATCGTCTGTGTTCGACTGTCTGCCGGTGATGCTGTTGTACGTCACGCCGCAGGAATTTGGGATGTCTTCTGGTTCACAACATTGGGCTTTAGGGACCTTTTGTTCTTGTTCTTTGTCACTTTTGGACTCTAATACTGCAACCTCTCCCCGAGCTGTTTACCACCTTTGTTTTTTACTCATCAGGGTCCGGGCCTGTTTTCTTTCTCTAATTTCCCCTCTCAGTTTCCGGGAAAAAATACTTTTCTCCTTGTCTAAAGATTATTTCACCGCCCCGCAGGAGGGAGTGCATACTGGAAGAGAGCTTTAATGGACAATTGCCATCTTTGATTTGACGCCTGATTGATCGCCTGTCATCTGGCCGAGGCTTTGATCTGTTCATTCCCGATAAGTGTCAATAAATCACCCCCTCCCTCCCTCCTGCCTCCCCCTTCCTCCCTCTCTCGCTCCGAGGGGCCTGCTGAAGTCACGTCTGGCCCTCACAAAGTTCTCGCCATTAACAACGTCATTTAATTGCGTTTTTTTGTTGTATCTATCCCCCCCACGCACACACACACACTTTTATTAGCTTTGATTTCTTACCCCTACCCCTCCCGCCCTCCCCCATTCTCCTAAGACTTGACGAGGATAATGAACCGCTCTCGGCATTTATTTTATGTTTCCCATTGAAGTGGAGGGAGAGTTTCGGTGTTCTCATCAGATCATTTACGACGCCAATAATTTGCGCTCAAGCTCGAATTTTTGCCATTTTCCAACCTAAGTTTTTTACTGTAGCTTTGGACTTGTAGCAAACGTGGCATTGAAACACTAAATTACCATTCCTGTTTATTATAGGGAATTAGTAATGATTCATGTACGACCTTTAACATCTCACCGTAAGCCCTTTTTACCTTTAGCACACTCTTTTTGCAACTTTTTTTTCTCTCTTAAGCAAACCTGGTCATCGAATGCGCTCACAGCCGAACCAGCACGCGCACGCAATTACAAATGTGCAGCGGTGCATGCTGGGAGGACATGCTGCAATGACTTTATAGTGCATATAAACAAGCATGCGATACTTTACGCCGCACACACACACACACACACACACACACACACACACACACACGTAGAGTGGTATGAAAAATGTAACTATTAGCCTAATCGTGAAGCGGAAGACTGCTTTGCTCCATCAGAAGGGCCCGTCAGAGAGACTTTGTTTCATATTTGATTTAATTGTCTGCCCTCTGACAGCCACATTCATCAATGGCCCTAATGGTCAATCAGAGGCTGGGACACACACACACACGGATAGAGAGAGAGTCTTATGTATTCTCAGCCCAGGGCCTTACTTGATCAAAATGTTTTAGCCCTAATGGACACAATGGGTGGGGGTGAAGGAATGGGTGGACAGACAGACAGACGGATGGATGGATGGATGGATTGATGTACAGCGAGGGAGTGCGCCGGCAGAGAAAATTAGGCATTTATTTCTTTGATGAGTGGACGAGAACAAACGCAAGGCAGGCGAAGGAGGAGTTTCACTTTAGACTATTGGCAGCTTCTTATTTTTTTGTTTTGTTTTTTTACCCTTCATTCCTCCTCCTCCTCCTCCTCCCTACATCCCCTACTCCCTCCCTCCCTCGCTCACAGCTGCAAGTTATAAGGTTGAGAAGAACTGCATGGCACACAAAGAGTGATGACAAATTGATTGCGCCGGAGTGATGGCAAGAGTTATGGGAGGATGGCAAATGATAGGCCTTGATTAGGAACTCGGGAGGGGGCAGAGCACACCACAACCGTAGGGTTTTTTTTCAGCTTTATTTCTCTTTTATGTCACTGATTCTGTCTCCCTATCCTGCACCCGGAAAAATGAAGCAGTCCTCGAGGGTTTTGCGGTCAAAGACGGCAGGCAGATCATGCCGGGCTTCGCTGATTCACTCAACCATCAAATTTGCTAAAAACGACACAAACTCGTAAATCCGGTTAAAGGTCAGCGTGCTTACCGAGTGGCCTCTTTTTGAATCTGCTCATTTGGAGCTCCTCATGTGGTCTTAATTGGCCACCGCGCATAGACGCACTCCAACGTGGAGTCACACACGGCCAACTCTTTGCGTACAGTGCACGAGCGAGGAGGACGTAACCCGTTTATTCTACGTCACACATCTTTCTCCATCCTTCCCGTCTGGTGATCCCACACATTTGTCTCCTCTCTCCCATCCTGCAATCCTCCACATGCAAACACACAAACACGCAAACACACTTCCAACCCCAGCGACGGCGCGCATTCAGCCGTCTAAAAAGAGGAGTTGTTTTGCCAGCTTCATTAGCGTTCTCCTAATTAGCCGGAGCATCTGATGGATCTCCTGACGGGCCTAATGATTGGAGATGACAAGCTCAGCACACTGTCACGCTCGCCAATTAGGGTCCGCGGCATGGTTGGATGTAATCAACTTGATCTTACACTGTCCTCATTTGCCCCCCCTCCCCCGATTCCCTTTTTGATTTTTTTTTAAACCCCACCACAGGTGAAGGCTTTGGGACGGCGTTGGCGCAGTTTGAGCGTGAGCGTCCACCGGTTTGGTGGGAAGCCATCGCAGGTCGCTCCTATAATTAGCAGCGAGGATTGTTGAGGTGGAAGATGTTATGCAAAGCCCACGCTGGCTCATCCACGTACGCACGTATATGTGTGCACGCCATTTTTTTTCTGACCAAAGGGTGTTTATTTGATCAGGGGGAAGAAAAGGCACAAAGCTCCGGCGAGCGGCGGGCTTTTTTGTCCATGCGCTTCAAAGCCAGGCTAGACCAAACAGATCATTGTTACGGGACAGGAAGCTTCCACATCCAGTGTATTTTTTCAACCTGTTTTTTTTTTTTTTTTTTACATTTCCAAAATCCTACATCCTCACATGCACGACTGCAAATCTATTGTTTCTGTGTGGGTTATTTGAAACAAAGGATGTTAGGCAGTAAGTCGCAGCTGCATGGTGTTAACATAGCACTGTGTGTGTGTGTGTGTGTGTGTGTGTATTGTTCTCCTGAGAGCCCCCTTCTGCAGATTGATGACGTTGACACCGGTCATTATTAGCTACTCAATGACACTTTCCCGGAGCGGGAGGATTTTTCAACCCCCCAGCGTTGATTTTTTTTTCAGAAACACCTATCATCAGCGTGGTGTCCAAAGAGGCTAAGCATGATTTATGTAAATATTAACATCGAGACAGATCTGGTTCTGTCCGACCGGAGATAGATGGCAGCCGAGGAGGGAAAAGCAGCTGATTTCTGGGATTTCTCTGCCTCTCTGCGTGTGTGTGTGATTGATTGTAGATGAGAGCGAGAGATTAATCATGCTTGATGTGTGTTAACGTCGCACTCGCGGTGGATCTAAGTCGAGATGCAGTGGCCCATTTAAATATACTCACTCACACACACACACACACACACACACACTCACAGGAGGGAGCGGGGCTCACATGTACTCACCACGCACACACACACACACACACACACAGCTGTGAATGGCACACAGGCACGTAGCATTTGTCCGTTTTAGGACACGCGTTACGTGAGAGCTGATGTTGTTTGTTGGAGACAAATGTTAATAATATTCTGACACCTTGTGTCAGAGCCTTCAGTCCATTTGTAATGAAACATGGCAACATAATGAAGCCCATTAACCTTGTTTAAAATCTCTTGATAATTGTGTTGATGATTAAGAGGGTGACACATTCTTTTTTATAAACAACGACGTTCACGCAGCACTTTGCTTCATGCCACTATTAGCTACAATGTATGGTAAAAATGTTATAATTATATGCTACTTTTAGCAGACGCAAACTTTCTTTTTTTATTTTAACAATCCCTCTTCAACATTACAACGCTTTTTCCGCCTGGGAATGTCAAACACGACATGGTAGAAGAATTACTACAAAGTCCCTCACTGAAACATGATGTTAGGAGGTTTATCAGCCACTCCGATTTCTAATGAAGAGGATGTTTGAATAACAGCACTTAAACAGTTTTTTTCCCTGTCTATTAATCTGAAAGGCGGTGGTCCTTTTTTGTGCTCCGGCTGCTTTCCACCTCACTCAGTAACAAAACACATTGACTTCAGATTGAGGAAGAGCAAACATCAGGGGAGTTTTCTTTGAAATGGAGTGTCATAAAAGTATATGGCTACAAAACCCTACCAGCATTTATTCTGTTAGTTTGACATGTTGTCAAATGTATGGGATTGAACTGTTTCTCTGGAGGCAGAAATAACTGCCGCCTTAAATGTTAAACCAGACTTTCGATTACAGTTTTCTTTGCTTCGGTTTACTTACACGTTAACTTGTAACAGGATCACTTTCGGCTTTGTTTGAAGTGGTGCAGACTTCCCATGATCTTTTAAAACGGAGTTGCCATGTCAAAGTTGTAATTACCAGAATAGTTTTTATTTTTCAAATAGTTTGTAGAGTTTATCTTAAACACATTTCGTCATTATTATTATTATTATTTTACATTTTTCACCAGAGTTTCTTCTATACAATTGGTTCCCAACCTGGGAGTCGAGACCCCCACAAGTGGTCGCAAGATTATTCTATGAGGTCGCCAGAAGGGTAAAAAATATGGTACAAAGCTAAATAGTTTTTGATAATATCTCTTGTGAATAACTTCATATTGTGATCTGTTCAGGGCAGGAAATATATTATATAGACAATACTGATTACTAACAGCCTGCGGCCTGTGATGAGGGGTCAGACATCGTTTCGTAGAAGAGGATCAAACGCAAAAGCGGTTAGGAACCACAGTTCTATGACCGACAACAAGCTAACGTGGCCACTTTAAGTCGTCCCGAATCCCAAATCTGCCCTCACTAGCCTAAAGCCTCCCATGATTCAAACACTCTTGAGTGTCGGCCCCGCTCCCCCGCACTACTGTGTGCAGAGTGAGTCTTTCCCAGGCAGCTAACTGACACTGTGATTCGTTCTGGCCCTCCTCTGCTTTTTTTTTTTTTTTTCAGGGCTCTTGCCCCAAACGACGCTCTGCCACAATGAAACGAGAGAGGGAGAAAAGATATGAAGTGGGGAGAACTGTTGCATAGTTAAATATTCTATCATAGGGGGAAAGACAGAAAGGTAATGAGATTGTAAAAAAAAAAAAAAAGATTATGTGCTTGGGCAGGAGAAAGCATGAGCGAATGAAAACGAGAGCAAGTAGACAAACGACAATCATAGACAGAGAGGAAGAAGGAGGGGAGACAGAGCTCCCTCACCCCCCCCCCCCATTTCCCTTCCCTTCCTTGAGGATAAGTGGCTGATGGTTTATAAACAGTGTTTCTTTTCCTCCCTCTCCCAGAATCTTCCGTCATGGCTCCCATTAGGTTGACAGCTGTCAATTAGAGCTCCCTTGGTCTGGCGCACTGCACTTTATTGCAGGCAGTTGATGCTGTCATTTCGCTCCCAGTTTCGCCTTGAGCGTTATCACGAGCGCTCAAACAGTCAATAGCTGATGCATCAGCAGTTATTTCTTAAATTGGCTCACAAGGCTGCATCCTTTCCTCATTTTTTTTCTCCGCCCCCCACTCCTCCCATTCTTCTCCCTCCCTCCCCATCGCCTCTCTGTTCTCCTTTTCCTCCCCAAAGATTATTTTTTGTGAGAACAGAGCACTGGGTTGTGTTTGTAGAGGGGCGGCTGCAAAGAGTGCACGAGTTGGTTGCGGAGCGGAGGACAGATACGTTCACCGAAAGATGCTCCAGGATTTGCATCGGTATATTTATTTAAGTTATGTATTCAAAAAAAACATCAGATGCAACTAAACGTAGGTTTGAAGATGGTTGCACAACGAGGATCAAACAACACATTTATTTTCCTATGATATTTCCAATAACAACAAGAGGAAGCGAAGAAGAGAGAAATACTCTGTGTCTCTTTGGGACATGTTTCTTTTATTATTCCTAATACCGTCCTTATGAATGAAGCAAAACAAATCAGAGCAACTATCTTAAAACAGCTGTGAGTTAAGTGTTCTGATCCGCAATTAAAGCTGCAAATACCGCATGCAAAGCAAAAGCATTGAAATTCAAAAGGTGTTATTTGTCACACGTCTCATGCAATATGTGCACTGAAATGCACTGTGGCATACTGAAACAGGCTAGTGTGCAACAAAGAATAATAAGTAAAATAAGAGTAAAAACAAGAATAGGAAATATAAATATTCATTATAAAAAAAGAAGAAATAAATATTGTAGAGATAACAAAATACCTATAGTGGCCCTGTGTGGAGGTGGGCTGGGTGTATATTTGTATTTAAAAAAAAGAAAATCAAATATAAAACATGCAAACGTTCAGGGCAGTGGAAGTCTCTGTTTGAATACAGGATGAGAGTGGCTACTGATTTGATAATGCTCGTATTTTGTGTTGGAATAATATTCACAGTCTTTGTTATTTCCCATTGTTTGCAAGAACTCGTTAAACTATGTAAAAGTCTTTAAACGTGCCCGTAATAATAGAGATCAAAGGTTGTTTGGTCCTGATCCAACCAGCAGCCCCTCGCTGTGAGGTCCGATTTGGCTGATGAGCCCACACCGAGGCACCCTGGGAAAAAAAGGCTAAAACAGGAAATGCAGTGATCTCCGCACGCACACACACACACACACACACACACATCCTGTGCTGACACAAAGCAGATATATGTGCATTCACTGCGATCCTATAGGAAGCTCTAGATCCAGACCTGCTGTGTTATGGAAAAAATATCAGTGGGGTGGTCTGCCCACGTTACACTCGTCACCAAATACTGGATCTAAATCCTGATTGGCATCGGTGACCCCTTCGGTTTCAATCACTTTTAAAACTTTCGAGAAAGAACTCGTTAGTAGTGGTCGGCGCTGTCTCCAGCAAGACAACTGGCTCCTGTTTACGGTTATTTTTATCACATGTACAGCCCGTTCTACTCCTGGTCGTGTTCAGGAGACAGCATGTAATGTGTGTGTGTGTGTGTGTGTGTGTGTGTGTGCATCTTTTGAGTGTCATCTGGGCTCAGCTCCAGGTCTGGGTTTCTTCTTACTCTCAGTAGGGGTCGCCTTTATGTTGCAAAGTGTGTGTGTGTGTGTTCGTGCGCACGCTTGCACAATCAGAGCCCCCTCGCTTCCCTTTTCCCACGGAGGCTTTGGCTGAACCTATAGGCGAGACTGGCAGCCATCAGTCTTGTGTGTGTGTGCGCGTGTGTGTGTGTGTGTGTGTGTGTGTGTGTGTGTGTGTGTGTGTGTGTGTGTGTGTGTGTGTGTGTGTGTGTGTGTGTGAGACGGTGGCTGTGATGAAAGGCAGGGGAGCCAGTGAGGACCCCGTCTGAGGCCCCGGTAATCAGGGCCAGCCCGAGCTGACATCCTTCTCAGGCTGACAGCGCCTTCCTCTTCTCTCCTCACACACACACACACATACACACACACACACACACACACACACACACACACATGGCTACTGCATGGTCACCACTCAGTCACTGCCAAAAGACAGACCAACATGCCTTCGGCCCTCCCAATTCCTCCTTCTCGTTTCATGTTCCGCTCAGCCTCAGACGTGGGGAATTATCCTCGCCCTCAACGTCATTGCACAGAGAATGCCCCCCCCCCCCCCCCCCCCCCCCCCCCCCCCCCCCCCGTGAGGAGGCAGGTGAGAGAGAGAGAGAGAGAGAGAGAGAGAGAGAGAGAGAGACTGTCGACTGAGAAAATAAAAAAAGAGAGATGAGAGGAGTGAGGAGGAAGGCTGTTTTATTTTATACTGCGAGGGCCTGTTGCTAATTAATGTTTCTTGGTCGGTTTCTGTCGGAGCTGAGTAATGTTTTTGATCTTTATGCCTGATAACTGCATACCTAATGAGATTTCAAAGCTGGTGGAGATGGGAGTTGCTGCTCCCTGCAATTATTGACAGATGCCTTTTCTCCGCCACTGGCTGCCGCGCCATAAATCCTTCCTCAGTAATGAGCTTGAGAAGTGCCACCCTGCCAGTGAGCTAATGAAACCGAGCGAGGGGGGGGTGCCCGCCCGCGCGCGAGTATGTGTGTGTGTGTGTGTGTGCATGCGTGCAAAAGAGTGCATCACACTCCTCTGACACATTTCTTTTCCTCTTTAAATGCACTCTGCAGATGTCAGCCACCTCGCCTGCTAGCGACAAAGAGAGAAAAGAGGCAGGAGAGAGATAGTCGATGAGGGGAGGAAAGAAGGGGGGAGAAAGAGAAACACAGAGCAGAAGCCTCCCCTGTGTTTCTCCACTTTATGAGGAGTTTCAGGGTGCTGCTGGAGGCTGCTCAGGTTACAGCCCCATGTTAAGGCTATTTGTCTAGGTTTGGCTGTTTTATTTGAAATGCTAGTATCTCTGTTGCAAACGGGACTGTGATTGATATCGTTGCGGCCCTCCCTCCCTCCCTCCTCGCCGCTCTCCTTCCCGGATCCAACAGATGATTCTCTCTCATTTTCGTCTCTGTTTCCTCGATGAACTCTCCCTCTCTCTGTAACTCAGCCAAAAAAAAAAAAAAGGTGGCACGTGAAGAAAGAGAAAAAAGGAACTTAAAAAAAAACAAAAGAAAAGCAGGACGACTATTTTTTTTTGTGCTAGACGTGCAAAAATCAATGTGTGTTTGCGAGTTAACGCGCTAACACATCAGCCGTGTTGCTTTTTTCGGAAGGTTTTCCAGTAACCGGGAGGGGGGGCGGGAGAGCGGGGAGCAGACGAGCGCCGTCTCGCTGCCAAACAGTCGATTTCCCCCCTCTCATCGTCCACGCCATACATCACAGACCCACCCTTCTCTCCTGACACAATGACGTGTGTCATTTATCAAACGGGGCCTTGCCAGGACCCTCGCGCGCGCGTGTGTGTGTGTGTGTGTGTGTGTGTGTGTGTGTGTAGGACAGTCCTTCCGTGTGCCTCCGAGGTCCACCCCCTCTGGGGGGAGGGAGGACGGGAGCGTGGGCCGAAGAGCTAGAGAGAAACAGACGGAAAGATGGGGGGGGATTACTGGTGTTGAATGAGTGAGTGAGTGTGTGAGAAGTTTGGGGGGAGTAGTAGGGGGAGAAAATCGGCTGGACTAGATTCACGAATGTTTTGGCCCCAGACTACTTTCCACGTCCCCTCCAGGGACATCGGGAGAAAAAAAAGTGTCTGCTTGCGATATTGATACGGCGACTTTAGAACGGCATTTTACACGCAATTACTCACATTTCACATCATAAATAAGTATAGATTGTGAATCATGGCTCCATTAATCTCCTTGCGAAGGAACTCGTTTTGTGTTTGCCGTGTCAATAACAATCCGTGTATGTCTCTCTCTCTCTCTCTCTCTCTCTCTAGCTTGTGTGTCTCGGGGGTTGCTTGCAGGCGTGTATCAGTCACAGTGTCTAACACGCACACACACGGGTTCTCCCACGGGTTCGGGCAGTGCAGTCTTTCTCTCTCTCTCTTCACTTTTCCCTGATTTCAAAGGGAGGCCTTATAGAAGATGGATGCTCCTTTAAAAAAAAAAAAGAGCCCGTTGATGGATATGAATCTGGCCCTGCCATTCATCACTGCTATATTATTTAGACTGGATCGCTACAGAGCTGTAACCTGAGCTACAGCTCCGAGTGTTGTGTGTGTGTGTGTGTGTGTGAGTGAGTGTGTGTGTGTGTGAGGACAAGGCAGGTGAAGGAGAGGGTGTGAGGGGGGGGGGGGGCAGTCGTGGTAGGGGAAAAACAAATAACGGCGAAGGAGTGACCGAAATCGTGCGGCACAGAACACACAAGAGAGGGATTAAAGGTCGAAGGCTCCCGAAAAGGTCAAAAGGTCGGAGTTAATGATGGATGTTGACAAACCTCTCTTGTGTGCGTTCTCCCGAGGCAATGCACGATAATATTCACGATGGCTTAAAGGAATTAGATAAAACCTTCTACATGGTCCAAACTAACTATTCTCTTTATGGATCGATTTAAAGGGAAACTCCACTAATGTAACATGTGAAAGTCTGTTTGCAGGTGTTGGTACTACTGCATATGTATAAAGCGCCGTATAAAGCGCTTTGTGGCTTGAGTGATACCACTCAAGTCTGCATAGGTTAGGGGGGGGGGTTGATGTTCCAAGATGGCGCCTCGTTCTTTCCAATAGAAGTTGCTCTTTGACAAAAAAGTATTTGTTTGGCTAAATAAGAGCTGACATCTATCGTACAGAGGTTGCATTGAGTTGTAACATGATGCGTTAAAGCTATATTCAGGCGAAGGTAAATGATGACATTCTAATGTCGTGTTTACATGTTATGTTATATCATTTTGTGTTTGGCAAGAAACTTGGGACAGATCATCAGGGGATTTAAAATTAATTCGCAAAAACGATGCAAACGGTAACGGGATTTATTACTTTGCTTTAGTTTGAGACCGTGTGGTCGAAGCGGTTATCATGGAATTTCATTGGTATTAGAATCGACTACAACATTTCTGTGACCTCCCCATCTGTAAGTGCTAACCAAATTAAAACAAAACAAATAATGCAGTGGCTCATTGGTTGTCATTGTGTCGATTATTGTCTATCATCATTTTGGGGATTTGCAGCTTTGGCAATGCCACCCTGACCCTACACAGTCACCATGCCTACAACTATCTGTCTACCAGTGCACACGAGGCAGCCATGTAGCCAGCATGCTAACAGTGGCAGATAATTATACAGCAGGAAGAACATGAAGGCCTCACTGCACACACATCATTGTAAAATAGCAGATCCCATGTTGGTTTTTTTCATCCATGACAAGCAACCCAGTTCATACAGATACTCCTTGTCAACTCTGCATGTGCATGTAGTAGTAAACTCGTGTTGAGTTTTTGTGTTACAATACGCATGGACAGACGGTGAATAAGATGGTCTGTGGTTATTGCTTGGAAAAAGTGCTCTCGCTACTATTGACTGTAGTCCTTTAGCCCAAGAGTTTTATTGGACGAATGAATTAATGGAAGATAAATACCTGTTCAGACAGGATGTCATTTACCATATATTTATGTGCAGATTAAATATTTAATAACAGAATTCAGAATGTAAAATACAACTTATGTAATTTGCATATTTGTATGCTCTTCTGTATGTTTTTTTTATTCATTTTGCAATGAGAGTTTGGGCACCATCGTCCCCAGAGTGAACAGATCTGGCTGCGCTGAAGTCCTTTTTTGAGAGGTTCTGTTTTTGTAACCGATGAATCTAAAAGAAGAGGAGATGTAAAAGTCGAGGAAAAAAAAGGGGAAGGAAGAGGGGAGCAACGGCAAACTCCATGGCTCCTTCTCAAAACTCCATCCTTCCCCATAACCGCTTTAAATAAAAACAGTTACATTGTGGGGCCTTCTGGTATGCTCCCTCCTTCCCTCCCCTCTCACTCTGCCCAGGTTTCTATAGCGCCAAGGCGGACGCGGTGATTTATTGTGGCTATCCATCTCTGGTACTCATCCATCACCGGCCGGTTGCTAGGCGATCATGGCAGCAGCTGTTTGCTTTTGAGTTCAACAGAGGGGCCGTCAGTCAGCGGCGGCAGGTGAAAAGCATTACGAACGCGCCGTTGTCACGCCGAATAATTAATCAAAGGCGGGAAAGATAATTAAAAAGATATGACCCTTGCTGGTACTTGGTCCTGGGTTTGCCCAGGAAGGGAAGGGGGAGGAGGGAAAAGTAGGAGAAAAAAAAGGTGAGAGGAAGAGGACTCTTTCTTTGCCGCTGCTTCTTTGCAGTATCGAGCTCAAATGGTTCTTTGAGATTCTACCGAGCGTCTCACAAGTCTCTCCCTCCCTCAAACACGAGTGGAGGAGTGGAATGAGTGAGTGCAGATAAAACAGGCTCTCCTGTTAGTCAGCGGCTCTACTCCATTTAATTATGAGGAGATGGGCTGGAGAAAAAAGGAGAGAAAGGATTTTTGTGAAAAGGCCTGGCAGAGGGAATGAAGGAGCTCTTAAAACATGGTTTGGATGCATCGTCACCTTCAGTGAGTGGTAATCAACTGTGCTGTCAACGTTGCAAAGATTCTGCATTTTTAGTTTTTTTTTTGGGACGGTTGTGGCAAGTAGAGCGTCGACACATCCTCTGCTCCTCTGACAATGTGTGGGCAGTGGAAGTGGCCATGAGGTGAGAAAGTGACCTTCTTGTCTCTCCTAATTCTTTACCAGACTTCATTTCGCCTTCACTTCCCTTCACTTATCTTCTAGAAAAGTTCAATATTAACTAATTCAATGTCATACATGCGAGCCTGGTCCAAAGAGCGTCGAATACCGACTCTTGGCCAGTGGCCCACAAACAAGGCCCCCTTAGAGTCGGAATGAGACTCGCCGGAGTTTCAACAAACTACGTAAACTCATCCGCGTCATCATAGAGTGCTTCAGGGATGAAGTGTTTTTTTTTGGCCAACCCAGAAGTTAGCATCGCGCCGGTTCCCTTGACTTCCCTCGATTTTGGATTATTGCAGAAAACAAGCTCTATTGCAAACACACGTTCGTACTTACACATTTTGTTCAGCAAGATAATCTTCACAAACGAACACCACTTTTATGGCTTTTAAGATAAAGGCGGACAAATGTTCAGCTTGATGACGTTAAGTAGTCACC
Organism: Pholis gunnellus; assembly: GCF_910591455.1. Classification (NCBI taxonomy): domain Eukaryota; kingdom Metazoa; phylum Chordata; class Actinopteri; order Perciformes; family Pholidae; genus Pholis; species Pholis gunnellus. Next base: position 2,462,349 of record NC_136528.1, read on the forward strand.
TTTAGACAAGCGCCTTTTTAAGACTTAGGCGAGAGGGCGTGGAGCTGAATAGGTCCAACAAACAGGACTTTTACTGAGAGGACCGGCGTAGCGATACGCGATACGGCGTTCCGTCCGTAGTTTACACTACGGTACATTCCATTATTATTATTATTATTATTATTATTATTTTAAGCCAAAACCATGATATTTTTTTCCAACCCTTACCAAGTATTTAGGTTTGCCTAACCCTAACCGACACGGTTTCACGTTAACCACGAGATAGACTACAACGGTAACAGCAACCGTTTCACAATGTTAACGATGCGCAAATCTTCAGCGTCGACATACTTGGCAAAAGGTTAACATGACGAGTAGAGATGAGATCACGATGATACCGTGTATGTATCCCTCTTACAATGGGAATCACTCAAAGATCATCAATCTGTCCGTACATGTTTCCGGTATGCACAATTGTGTGCGAGCGTTCATGCGTACACTTTGCATTGATGCTCATCTTCGCATTTGTGCATTTTACATCAGTGCTGAAGAATCCTCTTCTCCTCTTTGTCACATCTGTGATCTCCCGAGCCGGGGCCCCCACAAAGTGTTTTGACGTCCCTCATTTTCTCACCACCGTTCTTTATCTGGAGTTTATACTGAGCTATCACACCGGCGGAACCGAACGCTCCGTACACACAACAAGCCGGGCCTCGAGACATAACAGCAGCGTGGGAAAGGAATACACAGACAAAAAGACAGAGACTGTCTTGTATGTCTCCCTGGGTTCATTTTAGGGCATCTGGTCTGGCTGCATTAGCAGATCATTTAGCTTTTTACCGTTTTGTTTTTATGAATTAGGAGACATTAGCTTGAAACAGGAGAGACTGTCCTCGAGCACGTACTTTGAGTACACTTCCCAGAGATCAGTTTTACTTCCCTTTATTACTGCTTAAAATACCTGTAAAGTCAACATATGAATGAAGTATCTATGAAAACATTATGGATTTTAGACTTCAATCCTCCATCTGTAAAAAAATCGATCTTGGAAAAAACTAACCCAGAAGGAAATCAAAGGTGTGATTCACTCAAAAACGCCGATGTTTGTTACAATTATTATTAAATTATTAAAATGTCATTGAGCTTATTACTTACAGTGTATTGTATTAGGGGTCATCAGAATTAAAAGTGTTCTGCTGGTTAATGTTACCTGCTGTGTTAGCGTGAAATGAAATAATGCCACAAAATGTTGTGTTAAAAGTCTCTCTGTGGTCCAAGACGGGACCACTTAGAAGACCGGTGACGGGGAGGTGTGTGAGTCAGAAAACAGAATGAAGGAAATCACACGAGCAGATCAGTTCTTGAGCTTCTCTTAAAGAAGGTCAAAGGGAATCAGGAAGAGCAGAAGGCCATTTTCTTTTCTTTTCCGAGGACGGCTCTTATTACTCGTTGCCTTTGTTGGTTCGGTTGGTTAGGTTTTTGGCATGAAATGTGAGATTGGGTAGTGTTAGGATAAGAACATCGGGGCAAGCCAATCAGAGGCAGAGGGTGTGTGTGTGTGTGTGTGTGTGGGGGGGGGGGGGGGGGGGGGGGGGGGTGGGTCATGCCTTCGCCATTCAAGAAAAAAGAAATATTGCGACCAGTAGGCTATTGTTTTCATCTTAACTGTGCCTTATTTACCGCTAAATACCATCATTATCTATCTATTATCTACATCCATACGTTATTTTAAATGATCCCCGTGCCTTGCTATATTTAACGTGTTCCATATCTTTCTTTATCCCCCAAAAAAACAAGCGTTTCAAAAGGGACTGCCGTGCAGATAGAGGAGTTGCAGACTGACAGGAAGACTTCGACAAATGGACGGATACTTACCCAGATAGTTTGGAAGGATAAAGAGGGAGAGAGTGTAAGGGAGACATGTAACTATAGAAATACACAGACCAGGGGAAGAGAGACGGAGACGGAGAGCAGCAGAGATGGAAGCAGCAGACACAGCATCAGTCAGCATTTACCGGTTTTTTTTCTTCCTTTCTACCTTTCCTGCTACTCTTCCAGGAATGATTTAGCCTCGAGCCTTGCCCCAGGTTATATCCAGTCTCACTGAACCTTCTCTCTCTCTCTCTCTCTCTCTCTCTCTCTCTCTCTCTCACACACACAAACACACACATCCCATCTCGTAAAAACATCGCAGAATCCGACGGCGCAAATGAAAGCCTCTGTTTTGATTGAACTGAATGAAAGAACACCAGCTTTTTAAAAGGCACGTCGGCACGCAGAATGACGAGCGATCCACAGTTGGAGAGGGAAACAGAGAGCGGAAAAGAGTAAGAAGAGGTAGCGTTTGTTTGGGTGCCTTTCATTAGCACTTATAACCCAGTCAATACACTTGATTGGTTAACATGTTGCTATTGATTCATCGACCATTATAAGCTTGGGCGTTAAACGCCTCCCCATACACAGCCTCAGCTGCTACTGTACGAGTGGAATCTACTCCGGAACACTTGACGTTCACATCTGAAGGTCCTGGAAATAGAAGACATTCACAACCACGTTTGACTTTCACTCTTGACTTCGCTCCTAATCGATGAAACATCGAGCTCTAGAGCGGTCTGACCCTGTCTGAAGCAAGACCAAGTTCTTGTAACCCAAATAAGAGTTGAGCATTCCTGAACATCGTATCAGTCATGATTTAAACAATAACGTTTGTTAAATTACTCTCTGGTGTCATAAGGGCTCCCGTCACCACATGCAACCGTCACATATCTCAGCAGAGAAAATTCCAGCAATCGAGGCCGATGGATCCATCCAGTCCGACTTCCGTCACGGGAAGCTGAAGCTGCGTCGCTCTGGAATGAAAGCCCAAAAAAGTGAGATCCATCAAAAAAAATAGCCAAAAGTGATTAGTGGACTCAAATTTAAACTCCCTGTGAAATGTTATGGAGCATCGCGAGGCTTTGACTTACAAGCTGGTAACTTCACAGGGGATGTAAATATTTGTATATTCAAATTAACGAGCATTGACTATGAGATAGTTTTGTTTGGTAGTGCACAAAGCATAAAATTAAAAAACACTCGTAGCACTCTGAAAGATAGAAGCGATGCATTTCTTTTTCTTTCTTCCTTTTACTTTTTATTTCTCCACCAAATTAAATGCAGCGTTTGAATGAAACGTCTCATTCATCAACATCCCGCAACATCAGATGCTAAAAAAATCCAGCACAAAAATGAATTATGCAACTCCGTCACATCCCCTCAGCTCGAGCTCATTCAAAAGGAGACAAAAATTGTCTCCTTTTTGGTGCCTGCGCATTTTTAAAAAGCTGTCCGGTCAAATTTGTCAACATCTCGCCCAGATAAATGCGACCCATTGTTTTTGTCCTCAGTGCCCAGGGTGATGGGTACAAATGTAGCTTTGTGTGGTGCAGGATTCTTTCTTTTTTTCTTCTCTCTCACACAGATAATGTGATCAAGCCTGGATGAAGCTCCTATACTCTTTATACTTGAGGTATTTTTAGTTAAACACCACGAGATAAGGGGGGGGGCTTTTGTCAAAAGAGCAATCTGGCCGCAGGATTTTGGCGTCTGTTTTTTAAATAGAGATGAATATGAACCGACTTTTCACAAACACCAGCTTATTGGGAACGCGTCAAAGTCACGTGACTGTGTGTGTGTGTGTGTGTGTGTGTGTGTGTGTGTGTGTGTGTGTGTGTGTGTGTGTGTGTGTGTGTGTGTGTGAGAGAGAGAGAGAGTTTGTCTCTTCCTGTCAAAGAGGAAACAACGTTGCATGTAGTCCTTATGAGACTGATGAGACTCAACGATCATGGATTTCACAGGCCTGATACAAATCCGGACCAGCGCACGCACACATGCAAAACATGTGTGAACTGTGTCTCCGTGTGTGTGTGTGAGTGTGAGTTACGTTGTAAATCACACTCATCAATTGTGGCCTGTGTCGAGGCACGCCAGACATCGCGAACGGCCTGTTTTACATTGAGGGGATTTGTGTGTGTGCGTAAGTGTTAGTGCGTTTGTGTGTGTTTGTGTGTGTGTGTGTGTGTGCAGCCGTCCCATGATGTCCTGCACACAGCTATCACAAATCACAGCTCCAACGCCACAGTCACTGTATGTATGGTGTTGGTGTGTGTGTGTGTGTGAGCCGTACAAGGCTGGAACACGGGAGAATCTTCACGACGTGCATCGTGGTTCGATGTTTGCTGACTCTTTCACACACAATCTAGAAACGATGTCACATTAATTTATTTTTTTAAGATGTTTTACATTAGACATGGGCGAAATCAACACGGAAAGTGCGCAATAAACACATTTTAGACAAACCATTTAAAAACTGTGTTTATCAGTATGAACTTAAATTAGTTAATTTGTTTCCTAAGTAAAAATGATTTCCCTCACTGATCACTGAGTTGAGTAATTAAAGCCATGTAGCACGTGTTTTGAGCAGCTAGCTTGTCAGAATAATGAGACAGTTAGATTGCAAATTGCTGCTGTTGCCCCTTGCAGGATGCTAAACGCAGTGCATCACATAAGCAACCGGAAATCTCACGTTATTCTTTATGCATCAACATAATAATTATTATTCAGAGTTGTTCTCAGACGGATAGCGCTGTTTGTTGTGTGTGCGGCGCTGTCCTGGGTGCAAAAACGCAGCGGCGGAGATGGATATATATTTTATATATTGTCAAAGGCTACAGTCTATTTATTTGTTTTTACAGGACTACATATGAGCAAATTGTTATGTGCTATCGCTGTCATTTATTCAATGTGATTATTGCACATTTTGTTGCCATTTCTTTATTTTTTCTGATATCAAGGAAAATCCTTGAAGTCCGATATCTTTGAGGAAAGTTGGACAGCTTGCGTCCAGCTTTGTCTCCCCTCCCACGGCCGTGTTAATGCACGGGATCCCCGGGGCTCAATCCCGACGGCGTAAAAGGAACCAGACTCAGGTTTTTCATACAAGAAAAATTATATTCTCACCCCTTCTCAATTTGTGTTCAGCTCCTCTCCTCTCCTCTGTATTTGTGTGTTTTTTGTTGCATGTGCATTTCTACGTCTCCCCTTTAAGGCTCGGTTTCCATAACAACACTCTGAGGTTGTGTAGTTGTAGTCGGCCTTGCTGGCCTTCTTGTTCTACCTGTAGTCTGGGTGACATGTCTTGCGGGCTCGTTCATATACCAAAAGATAACACACACACACACACATCACTGACGCCATTTTGGCACCGTTCGCATGACATACAAGACCTTTCTTCTGTTTCCTGCTCGTCTTCGTGGCTAATTACATGATAAAAAAAAACGGCAGCCTCCTTCCTGACATAATTCATCGCTGCCTGTGTATTTACCCGCCCCTGCTGGAAACACACACACACACACACACTGTGGCAGACACACAAATCCCCCCCCCCTGCACCCCCGTGGCCGAGAGGAGAGGCGTTGATGGACCTGCGAGGGCCCGAGATCCATCATGTGACCATGCGGTGCGCTAACAACACGCTTACTACAAATCAGAGCCGGGAGACAGGCAGCCTTGTTTTGAGCTCACAGGTTGCATTCTGTTTGCACATCGCTGTAAAGGTGATAAGGAAAGAAAAGTTATTGTGTTAAAAGATAATGAACAGAGAAGAATTAGCATGCAGAAGGTATGAACATCAGATAAAAACTTACATTTTATTTTATTGAACGATATCAAAAAGACAGAAGACATTTTTTATGCAAGGAAGGCCTCAGGGGGTTGAAACTCGGCCGAAATGCCGTCGTAGAGCAGCATTTAGTTCAGATGACGTTTCAGTGTCTTCGTATGTGTGTGTGTTCTCACGAGCGAGGCGACTCGTCGTCGTAGAAACAGTGGACCGGTGGCGACTTAATTATTGCTTACTTTGTCTCCTTCCAGTATGCGGCTCTCTCTCTGTAATTCATGTTCTGTTTTATTGGCACGACATGCAGCAGTGTTTACTGCCAAAGCAGAAGACGGGAACAGACACTGTAACACGAATAAATAGCGCTGACGTTACATGTGGTGCATTTGGAAAAAAAAAATAGGATTCAATTCAACAACTGCTGTTGGTGAAGTGATGGAGCCGTGCGGTGTTAGGAGACTGTTTTCTCAGTCACCATATTTACACATATTGATCAGGTTTATTTAAACAAATCTGCGATTGTAATTCTTTGATTTTTTCTGGTGATGTGTGTAGAAAGAGAAGAAGCTGCGGCTCTTCTTGGGACCGAGTAGAACAGAGAAGCAGTTGACTGTGTTCTCTGTCTGGGTCACATTCAGGTGTTTTACTTGTACTTCTACACGTAACCTGGTTTAAAAGGTGCATTGTGTGATACCGGGCCACATGCTCCAAACAAATAAGAGTCAGCATCTCGCCTCTACTACTGGGACCACGCAGTCTAAATCACAGTCAACACATTCAGAGCACACTTCAATCAAACGGCCGACACGCTGACATTCGGTCACATAACTCTGCTATCTTCCAATCTTCATATTTTGTTTTTGGCGAGGAAGTTGTGGCGGATCATCAGGGAGTAAATGTTCTTTTTTTGAAGAAAAAAGAACATTTACAAATGGTGATTAAGGATGTTAAAGTTTTTATAGCGGTATCAAATTGGGTACAGAGAATCATTGAATTTCACTGCTATTGATATCGCCTCCTACATTAGTGGTATCACGACATCACTAATCTCATTTTAGTAGATAACTCTGCAACAACACTATTCACACTGAAACCCCCGTTCTGTTGATTCTGTCGGTTCATTTTTTTAATGTTTCTGACCAAATCTTTCAGGTTTTTACCTTTGACTCTTATCCTAACCTCATCTTAACCCCAAGAAGACGAGGCAAACGTCCTTTCCTTCATCCTCCTCATATCCTCCTGAGAACATTTGTTTCTAATAAGTGTAGAATTGCAGCAGTAATTTGGACATTCACCCCGAAAACCCGACTTCACAAGGGGCCACATTTTCAAACACATCAGCGTAAATGACAGCGACACCTGCATTGCTGTAAAAAAACCTAAAAAACAGTGAAAACTGGCCATGTAGTGTGTGTGTGTGTGTGTGTGTGTGTGTGTGTGTGTGTGTGTGTGTGTGTGTGTGTGTGGGTGTGTGTGGGTGTGTGTGGGTGTGGGTGTGTTTGCGTAGCCACATTAAAACATGTGAGCCTCATTAAATGAGCATGGCGCTGTAAACATGCTAATATTTCTTAACGGCAGTCTTCTACATTGATATGCATGTGAACTCGGGACCGTTAACCCCCTCCACGCCACCCCACCACCGCTCATCAACAAAGACCCACCCACACACACACACACACACACACACACACACACACACACACTAACCACCCTCCACCATTACGGGGCCCCCCTGGCTCTCTGTTTTTCCATTAATATCAAGTGATTGAGCGTAACATTAGCAGATAAAGCGGAGGCTAAGATGACATATACGCCGTGGATGGAGGAATTAAAGCCTAATATAATCACTCGGCCTTGCATGGGGGGGGGGGGGGGGGGGGGGGGAACCATCGCTCGTCACTAAGCCTGACATTTTGATTTCCGACGTTTCTGGCACAGCGAGAGCGGCAGGAACAGATGGAGACCGATTTCTCTTTTAAGTAAAGAGATACTTATGCAATTGTTCAAAGGCTTTCCCGCGCACACTTTAACCCCCGTACACACAAAAAAAACGCACACTTCAAAACACACACACACACACACACACACACACAAAAAGTATTGATCTGCTACCTCTCAGGAGGGAGGTGAGTGTTTGTGGGCAATGTGTCTTTGAGCTCTCGGTCCGGCTGGTTATTTTCAGAGCATAGTGGAGAGCCCATCAGTTTTTATTAGCTTAATAAATCACCTTTGTTGTCAATCAAGCAGCAGAGAATAATTGGATATGGTTGAAGCCTTGCGTGATGGATTATAAATCATTCAAGATTAAATTAAAAGATAATGCACAAACTTAATGGTTTGTGTTTTGCAGTCTAAATTGCCTCGGAGCAGTGCTGTTTTCCAGCTTTATTGCCTGCCGTTTTTCTTTCCTCTAAAAACCCCATCGCATTTTACACCTTTTATTGCTCGGACGGAGCTTCGACGCTGCTTCTGTGTTTGGTTTGTTTTACAAATCTTTTTGTTTTGTTTTAGGGGGGGGGGGGATTCTCGTCATTTCTTTACAGAGGAGATGCATCCAATTCTTCAGATGCAGGACGTTGTCAGCGAGAGCATCTGTGTGTGAACGTGAGTGTGGCGATGACTTGGCACGTGTGCGCCCTCTTGTTTTAGAGAGATTTCTTTTAAAAGGACTAATATCCGCCTTTGAGGGACGCTTGTTTTCAATCTGTTCCCAGCAGATGCACCTCGGGCCTGCACCAGCCGTAATCCCGCAAAACATTTTTACTGCACAAGAAAAAAAAGAAAAAGAAAAGATAAGAAAGACGACAGACACACACACACACACACACACACAGAGAAGCGGGCAGGAAGAGCCAGAAACAGAGCTATATCATGTATATTACGCTCGGGCCCGCTGGATTTAAGTGTGTCCGTTTGCGTTGGAGCAGAGCGGGCGTTATCATAATCGCCTCCTGCCTACCTGACGGGACCTTAAAGTGATCCTGTCGTTTTATTTACACCCAGGCCGCTGTGTGATTTACTACCAAACACACACACACACAAATGTTCCCCTTTGCTAACTTCCCTAGCGAGGCCCAGTCGAGTGGGTCGGATGACATCTTTTGATCAGAGCTGTCCAAAGAGATCAGGGCAGACTGGCAGGTAATAGACACCCAGCAGCTAACCAGGCTGCAATGCAACGAGTTTGTGTTGTGAAAGTGTGTTTCTGACAGTGTGTGTGTGTGTGTGTGTGTGTGTGATGGGGGACATTTCTACTCTCTATTTTACCAAAGTTTGCAAAAGCACCGACTTAACGGCACAGTTGTGTGTTTCTTCTATTTAGCGTTTTACTTCCTGTATTGCGCATTGTGTACATTTTCTTGCTGCGTGTGTGTGTGTGTGTGTCCCGCAGTGAGTGCCCACTTGTGTGTGCACCCTTTGCCTTCTTGGCAAGTCTGAATTTTGGTGAAGATGAATATCGAGGGAATTTGAGGAAAAGTAAACAAAGAGAAAAACAGCAGGCCTATGTGTGTGAGGCGGACTGGAGATGATGGAGGAAGAGAGAGAGAGAGAGAGAGAGAGAGAGAGAGAGCGAGAGAGAGAGAGATGAAATGGCAGGAAGGAGAGAGGGAGAGCACAGGACGAGTGGGAGGTAGGAGAATGGGAGGGAGCTCGGAGGGGAGAAACAAATGGGAGATGGTGGAAATGATGGGTCTTGCTCAGCCCTGCTTGGCTAACTCTACACATTCCGCTGGTTTCTCACACACACACACACACACACACACACATCCCCTGGTGATGGGTGCTCATGACCCGAGGTCGCCCTGTGAGCTTTCAGAGTGTGGCTGCTCCAAGTGCAAGCTATCAGAATAACAAAGGGACAGGCGGAGGATCGTTTACTGACCGACAGTCGCCCACTGATAATATTTGTGTTGTGCGGACAAGATATTGTTGCTTACATTGTATTTCTATATACGGTTTTATTCATTTCCATTTACTTTGGAGATGTCCACCCATTTTCATCCAACTGACTTCTACTACTACTACACACTGCCGACATTTTCTAATGAATGAACATACACATCAGATACACATGATGACGGAGCGAGCGAGCAGCAGGAGAGCTGCTGCATCCAAAGAGTTCTCAAAATCATCTTTTTCTTTTTCCAAATGGCCCCCGACAGTTTGCATGCACCGTACTTATTGTATTTGTATTATGAATTAGAAATTAGAGTTAACAGTTGTTTGCATGTTTACATGGAGCTCTTTTTTCCCCAATCCACGCACTGAAGTCGTGGCTCGCATACTGTATGCCACAAGTTCGATCTAAAGGGTAGATGATGCAGTCTTTTTTTCTTTTGGTAACAATTATGATACAAAAAGGGATAATTAATGTTAACTTTCTACTATAACTCATATCAGTCTGTGAAGTAGCAGTGGGGCAGTCAGTATATTACCTACAGTAGGTGGCTGTCAGATTGAAGAAGCAAAGAATATCACTATACACTCACAGTGTGTTTAGAATATTGTCCAACCAGGAAGGGAACTGAGAGTGAAACTTAAATATAGTGTTTTTGTCAACAGGGTATGGTGGCTTTAAAGAGGGCGTGGATTAGTTTCACTTTCAGTTCAGGGCCCCTTCAGAGAGGGCCTTCTGATGGAAAAGTGAAAATGTTCTAACTATAGCATACACTAAAACACTAAAACACATGTAAATGTTTTCATGGGAACCTTTCCTGGTGGGAATACACATGTTGTTGTTGCGACCCTCCTGGTCTGTTTCATCGACTCTAGGTAATACACTGACGATGCATAAGACCCCCAAACAACACCACTTCAAAACACCCAAATGATACCTTTAAGCTGAATGGTGGACCCCCCCCCCCCCCCCCCCCCCCCACACACACACACACACACACACACACCTTGAACACCTTGAACATTGATTCCCTGTGTGGCTTGCTGGTTTGTTGGAGCGTCAGAGTGGTATTTCAAAATGTGTTTTGGTCTATAATGTACACATTAAATTCTGCTCCTGTTCATTTCCCTCAGTTTAAAAGGGAATTAAGATTTTATTTGTATTGGGTTTACATACTTAAACGGCTTAATTGCAGGCTATCGACCCGGTTGTTATTTCACCTTTCACAGCGTGTTTTGACATTTGCGCGACAGCAGAGGAGCATCATCCAAATTTGACCGACCTTGTCACCGTCCGGTCTCACCGGCCGTCCTCACAAGCACCGCTAGCATCCTAGTGTACGCCTTTTTATATTATGTCACGAAATCTTTTGTTTCCCGTCCACCGTCTGATTGGTTTCTCAGCCGCGTTTCTCAAGAATCTGTAACGCGAGGTGCTAATCTGTGCTTTCCGTACCGTCTCACTCATTCCTTTTCAGCTCCTCCTTAATGAACCAGCGCAGTCAGAGAGAGGTCACGTAGAGGCTCGGTGCTGCTGACGACAAGCGTCTGTTGGTGTGAGGGTGGAAAATAAACACCTCGCTCATGTGTGTTCAGTATGCAGAGAGTCGGACAGGAGTTGGAAATACTGACTAATACAGGAATAAATGGCACATACGTTCTTTACCATTTGTATTCACAAATGACTGAATATGGCTGCTTGTAGACACAAACACACGTTTATTCCCACAGTTCAGACTGTGTGTAGTTGTTAAGTTCACATTGTACAGCGTCAGACTCATTTGAAACGGTACTGCATGTGATTTGTACAAAAAAAAAAAAAAATTGATCTGTTTTGGCTAAATAAATACTGCACACGTGTAATATAGCACACACACACACACACACACACACACACACACATCAGCGAGTTTGTCAGTAGCTCTGGAGCCCAGGCATACACTGTTGTATTGGCACTGTAACAGCAGCATGTAAATACAGTGTCAGCAGCTCCCCAGCTGAGTGGCATGGGGAGATGATTAGCCAGGCCAACGCTGCTCACGCACACACACACACACACACACACATTTACGGACATACGCAAGCGTACTACAACAGCATCCACATTTCTGAATAATCGCAGTATTCCAGTGTGCTGCGACGCAGTCGTAGTCGCAGACAGACACACAGACTAACTGTTGCCACTCCAAATCTAATCTCCCCTCTCTCACCCGCCCTCCCCCTCTGTGTCTCTCGCTAGCACCACTGCTGTATATGCTAATATTATCTCTGCTTTTTTTTTTTCTCAAAGGCATTTTGCATATTTAGGACTATCGTGCTGTTCATTACCGCTTATCAGCACGGAGCTAGTCCCACATAGAAATAATTCAAATACGGTACATTCCTGTAAAAAAATAAAAATAAACACATTTTAGAGCAAACTAAAAATCGGAGTATCTAACGGCCATCATTGAAATATGATACAAAATACTATATCATATTGTGCTTTTTATATTTGCTTTTATTTTCACATAAACTACATATACAGCTAAAACTACAACATCACCTTCTGTGAATGTATGTACAGTATACAACCAAAAACATCAGTTTAGAGAAAATATTTCTATTGGTTCCCCAAATGATTTTAAACTAAATGTACCACAATCAAATCAGTCTTTGTGAGTCTTTCTTTTTTAAAGGTATTGTTGGCAACTAGCAGGTTTTATTAAAATTAATTGTATTGATATAAATAATTCTTTTTAATATTTGCTTCTAACCAAACCTGCTCTTACCTGCATTCCCAACATTATGAACAAACTATTGTACAGAACACTGTTAAAGGTTCTTGCAGCAAAACTGATCATAGACAATAAAGTACAATACAGTATTACAAGGTTTATGTAATTACTATATTATGAAATGAAGTATAATACTATACCACATGAGTCAAATGTATATCATAGAGAATACTAAGTGTAGGTGACAATACAAACCATGACATGACAGAAAGAAATGTACCGTCAGCGATCTGTCACTTTAACATATTTGCATGTACTGTTGACAGAATTGCAAATCAATAAGCAAGAATGTTTTACGACAATTTTGGTTGTTTATATGATTTTTGCATCAATGTGCCAAAGTGCTTTTTCTGATACTTCATTTTCTGGACTAAAAGAGACATCCCACTCTGGTATTCTATCTATTAAAAAAAAATATATATATATATATACACATCATGTCAAAATATATGTTGTTATTGTAACATAAAGTCACATATTCCGTGATACAGCATAATGGAGAAATAGTTAGTTGACCGTTTGTTTTCAAATTGACTTTTGAAGTTTATGCTTTATGTCTTACATTTAATTATTATTCTAAGTCAAAGTAATAGCAGCATAGTAGCAGTTGTGTTACTAATATTCTGAAAGATTAGTAAAACATTGTCACTATAAACACTGAAGTGACAAAAACAAAGTGGATTCCCTCTGTGATTTAACATTACAGTACGTTAAAATAGTATTACAAATTATATTTATATATTTAGGAGATTCAAAAAAGAAATAAAGTAGATTAATGTTGCTTTTTGATTATATTATAACATTCTCATTTCTTGCACGACTTTCGTGGTGATTTAGTGCACGACTCATCACACACACACCGTGTTTTTTCTAGCAACATGGCGAGCCGGCGGAGAAGCGATTAGCGTGCCACATTCCGATGATAACGTAAATATGTTACAAGTCTGTAAAGCCGCTTGGAGGAACAGCTTCATTCGTCTGAGGGTCGATCGAACGCCTCTCGAGATATCGATGGCACGCCTCGCCAATCCCGAGGCACTCAACGCAGACAGCCGTGCCCCTTTAACCACCCTCGCTGCTCGCCACACACACACACACACACACATATGCAGAAGCCATCCCCCCAATTTGTCTCTGCATGTCAAATCACAATAATTAAGTATTATCGATCTCAGGTTCAATTAACTTCATTAATGTGGGTTGCTCTGGTGATTGGGGCGGGATGGAAAAGGGGGAGGGAGGGAGGGAGGGAGGGAGGGAGGGGGTGGAGATTATAGGATCTCATCAAGTGGGAAATGGCGGGGGATGCACAGATACACTCACACATGGTTCATGTGAGAGGATTCAGCTTTGTCTCTACAAGAAATGTTTCCCTACTGCGACTGATGTGGACGGTCCGTCTCTTTGTCTCACACACACACACACACATGTGCACGCGCACTGAAACTTGCACGGTCCAAGCCGAAGTGTAAACAGGGAGCCCAGACGTGCCTGTGTGTCTGATAGGGCTGTTAAGTGGTTATATAAGCATGATTAACCGTTTCCTAACATCATAACATCTGCAGAGTGCACACGCATTTCCTCACTTTGAGCAGCAGACAGGAATACAGACACATAGTTCTGTGAATCACAAGCATTCCCGTTCGGTTTAATTCGGCCGTGTGTTCATAGAGGTGTTTGCTGCTATAGCAGGGGATTTGTAATCTTTGCTCAGATGTAAAGAAGTTTGCTAGCTTTTTTTTTTTTAATCGACCATCTCTCCCGTCCCCTTCCTGCTGAAACTGAGTCCAAACTATCTCTCCCACCCTGCTGACAATTCATCTGGAACTCTCTCTCTCTCGCTCTCTCTCTCTCTCTCTACTAATTAAAAGAGCACCTGCACACCTGGTGTGTTTGGCCCAGGCTTCTTCTACTCCAGCTTCTTCCTGCTGGTGTGTGTGTGTGGATATGTTTCTTCCATATTTATCTCCGTATCCACGGGTCGTAGTGTTGTGAACCCTTGCAGCCTGGACACAAGCCAGCAGCCTTGGGGATCATCTCTACATGTTCTCGACCGTGTGCGAGTGTGGTGTGTGGCCCCGGTCTTGACATCCGTCCAACTCCCCCCCCCCCCCCCCCCCCCCGCCCCCCAGTGAAGCCATGTTGTGCCAAGTAATGGCTAAAGAGAGAGTGGGACAATGAGCAGCCACTCTCTTGAATCCTACAACAATTGGGCAGTTATCGACACACTCCTTTATTATCGTTTGCATACTTTATTTTGAGCATTTCTTATAAAGCCCTGTCGATGCGCCTCAATTTTCTTGCCAAAACCAAAATTTGACAAGATTACATTTGAACACATCACGATAACGTTATGATCAAATACCAGTTTTTACTAAATAGAGATTAAACGCGTCAAAGTGTAACTCAATCAAACCTCCGTAAGGCAGCTGTTGGCTCCGTTACTTAGCCAAGCCAGACTGTGCTACACATCGGATGCTAACAGCTAACGTTAACTAGCTCTGTTCCTGCTGATTTCAACAGATTTGTTGTTCACAATGTATCAGGGACATTTTTTTTTAATCATCGTCCCAGGGACAACGGGACAACGTTACTCTTGATCCCTGATCCTCAGTACCTACGCTATCTGTGGTACTGTAGGAAAACGAGTACGAGAATTTTGGCTTCGACTTGGTACCGAAGTACTGATTCGCATGACATACACAAAAATAGTAATAAAAAAAATGGAGAAACAGACACAAATAGGATTACAAATTGGTGTGGGATTGAATTGTAGTATATTTACTACCAGCTGCAACAGGCTGACTACACAGGACTTTATCAGCGAGGTCAAATAAATAGCTTGAAGTGATGGATAAACGGTACTAATGTACATAACGAAACAGAAACATAGCCAGCAAGGCTACAAAGGAAGCCAAGTTCAAAATGAACTAAAAAGCCATGTTTTCAGAATAAATATAACAAAAATGTCGATATTTGTTTTAAATGGATATTGAGTCAGTTTAAACTGCAATTGAACTATTTACTTTACGATGTCACAGAACGACGCGAGCGGCTGTAGTTGAACCTAAGCTGTCATTGCAGCCTATTCAATGTAAGCAGTTGTATCAATTCGTTGCAACACTGCGCCTATTAAATGTCAAAATGTTTCCATAATTTCAACATCCTCTTCCTCAAACAATTCCCGAAAAGCAGTCTTGCGCTTCACGCTCCATGTAGGTGGATGCAGCCTACACGCCGAGGTTTTATTCTGCACACGCTGGTCTCGCTGCGAAACGCAATTCTCTCCCCGATCCTCCTGCCTGTGTCTCTATACATATCACACATTTGCAGGTACACCGATGGACACACGCAAGCACACACACCGTGTTCTCGTCACACACTAAGGCAGCTAATTCAAAGCGGAGCGTGCACGTTTTGTGTTTTAAAGGAGATTTCACATTGATGTTTGGCCTTGATGAGAGCGCCGGGCTGCTGTGTTCGGCTGTTTCCTCAGCCGGAGCATTGTTCTCTTAAACAGCTGTCGTTTTGGCTGATTCAGAACAGATGGCATGTACATGTGGGTCGGCTCGGCTGCACGTATGTGCGGGCGGGTGGATGCATCTCCGAGACAGAATGGGGGAGAGAGATGGGGAAGCTCTGAGACGGTGTGTGTGTGTGTGTGTGTGTGTGTGTGTGTGTGTGTGTGTGTGTGTGTGTGTGTGTGTGTGTGTGTGTGTGTGTGTGTGTGTGTGTGTGTGTGTGTGTGCGTGCGTGCACGTGTTTTATATCGGTACATGTTAAAACATGCAGCTTAAGCGCATCGAGGTTTGTTAGATAGATGTACTTCAATACAATAAAAGACAAACAATAGTAACTGGTGCAGAGTAGATAAGGGTTATGTGACCCTGCACATAACAGCATCTAATATAAGATAACATGTTTGAAGTGTTAAAAATGAATCCTTTTCATGTTACACTGAGCACTGGAGCAGACTGCATGTTCAACAGAGAAGTTCCTGAGAATGCCCGAAGGCAAAGAGTTGTTAAGACTACAGTGTGTGTGTGTGTGTGTGTGTGTGTGTGTGTGTGTGTGTGTGTGTGTGTGTGTGTGTGTGTGAGATGTGTGATGGGCTCTGGGAAATCTGTGTCTCTGTGCATCTGTTTGTCCCACGGTGGTGTGTCGTATCATCGCCGATGGCAACCGGTAGCCTGACAATGACAGAGACTCCTCTCTGTGTTGCTGCAGATGCAGTACTAGCACATACACATGCTCAGTTAGAGATGGGAGTCGGCAACAGCTTCAGTGTGCTGTATGAGGTAGCTGGCAGGTGGTGTGGGCATTACTTGTGGAAGCCCGTATATTCCTTTGTTTCCAAGCCGTGACAAAACTGTCGGCACAATATGGAGTTTCTTTACCTTGCGCATAGTTTTCCTTTCAGTTCTTTATAAGGAATTTAACTGTGCGTCCTCATATTAAATACTTTGCATCTCTTTGAAAGTTGTAGATTGTGATTGAATATGCCCTTGCTTCCGTGCCACACCCGTCCCACTTACCGGCTCGCTCCGTGTTTACATACCGGCTTAAATGAGCGATGGCCTGTTTGCAGAAAGGAATGCCGGGCACAAGGGCACCGGCGTTCACACACACACGCTCGTCTTCTTTGCCAGTGTAGTTGCTAAAACAAGAGGTTTGTGTATGCATGCGCTGCACTTCCATTGGTATTCAGAAATCCAGCCTTAATCACAAAGTGTGAGCACGCAGCGTTTCTCATCTGATGTTGTTTTATCCGTTTGATAGACTTATTAACAAAATAAAACATTCATAGATGTACAAAGAGGCGAGACTGTGATTTGTCTTGATACATATTTTCTCTATATGATTCCCATTGTATTATTCTTAAACTAGAGGGATTTGAATATAAATTGAAAGCCTCAAGCCCACTCCCGAAGCTAAACTGTAAATAATAACTCTAAACTTTTTCTAATCTTTGGTAATTGAAGCAAATGGGTTTTTGCGGGGAGAGATTTGTTGCAGGCAAACGTACATACATTCATTTTTATTTACGAGGAGGCGAGGGCTGAGCAGTGTAATGAGTGAAAATGCATGCTTAATTTAAATGGCGAGTGTGTCTGTTAGGGAATGCATTAGAGTCTGCAGAAGAAGCGTAAGACATATTAATTGACAGACAGGAACCGCTGTCTCCGAGGTTGATACAAGTAATTTATTACTTCAGAAACGAATGCCACCGCCAGAATGTGCTTCATTAATTTCAAATTTAGTTTTAATTTCAAGCTGCTGCCCCTTGAGAAGAATAAGGTGGCAAGTTCTGTTTGAAGCGACGTTTTTCCTCTCTGCCTCCCTCCATCTTTCTCTTTTTTCCATCCTCCCTCTCTCTCTCTCTCTCTCTCTCTCTCTCTCTCTCTCTCTCTCTCTCTCCGACTGTCTCTGGTTTTCTGCAGTACAGAACAAAGACCTGGGGGTGGAGAGAGAATGGGAGGGGGTGGCAACTTGATTCCAATTTGAAAACAATGTCAATGTAAAAGGGTGAAGATAGAACAGAATTAATGCAATTGTGATAGGAAATACTGTGTCTGTGGATGCCATTGGATGATTGCTCTGTTTCCTCTGGAAAAAGTGTGAATGTCAGTATCTTGTGTTTCAATCAGTTCCCTGCTTGGTGTAGAAACAGGAATACTGGAATCTCCATCATTAGATATTCTGTCAGTGTGGTTCTAACAAATCTCTCTCTTTGTTTTTGTTTTTTTCTCTGCTTGAGCAGCATATGTCCCTGAAGATGAGAAGGAAGCAGCCCTGTTGGATGAGGACCTGGATGGAGACGACTCAGCTCAGGAAGGGGAGGAGCCTGCCTCCAAGTTCCTATGTCAGGACAAGGACAGGCCAGGATCCACTGGCTTCCATGACTCCCCAAACGCTGCTGACTTTTCTGGTCAAGAGTTAGACAGTGAGTCTCACCTAAGTGAATCCAGTGACAGAATGTCCGATTTTGAGATCTCTCTTAAAAACGAGGATGATATCCTCCTTTCAAAAGACCCCTCAAACGCCCTTCCCTTTTCTTCCTCCTCTGTCATGATGGCTGTTGCCAATGTTGCTGCCCCAGTAGGTGGAGACGAGGCCATATTAGCCACAACAGGGTCTGTGGCTGACAGCCTGGAGAAGATGAAGGCCATTTACACCTCCTTCCTGACCAACTCCTATTGGTCCACACTGAATCTAAACCTGAGCCAGCCCCCTGCAGAAAAACCCCCTCGCAGTCACAGCAGCAGCAGTAGTAGCAGCAGCAGCAGCAGCTGTGGAAGTGGAGGCTATGACTGGCATCAGACAGCTATGGCTAAAACCCTCCAGCAGGCCTCACAGAACCACCACAACAGACTGGGCCTGGTTCAACATCCCACAGTGGCTGTATCCGCAGCATCTATAGAACCCAACCTCTTTAGTACCGTCCAGCTGTACCGGCAGAGCTCCAAGCTGTATGGCTCTATATTCACTGGTGCCAGCAAGTTCCACTGTAAGGACTGCAGTGCGGCGTATGACACCCTAGTGGGGCTCACCGTGCACATGAACGAGACAGGCCACTACCGCGACGATAACCACGAGACAGATGGTGAGGGTACTAAGCGGTGGTCAAAACCAAGAAAGCGGTCCTTGCTAGAGATGGAGGGGAAGGAGGATGCACAGAAAGTTCTCAAGTGCATGTACTGTGGGCACTCCTTTGAATCCCTGCAGGACCTAAGTGTCCACATGATCAAGACGAAACACTACCAGAAAGTGCCTCTGAAAGAGCCTGTTACTCCAGTGGCCGCTAAGATTATCTCCTCGGCTCGAAGGAGAGTCCCCATGGACCTGGACGTCCCTAGCTCGCCAGACTCTAATGGAGGCACACCTAAGCCCACCTCCCTCAACGACTCCAATAACGTACTCCAGAAGGTCACCAATCCTTACATCACACCTAACAACCGCTATGGACACCAGAACGGTGCCAGCTATGCCTGGCAGTTTGAATCCAGGAAGTCACAGATCCTCAAATGCATGGAGTGTGGTAGCTCTCATGACACACTACAAGAGCTCACTGCTCACATGATGGTGACCGGACACTTTATTAAAGTCACTAACTCTGCTATTAAGAAAGGCAAACCCATTATAGAATTGTCCACCCCGACCCCCAAACCCAATTTAACAGCTGAAGAAAAGTTCCAGTCTGTTCCCTTGGCTGCCACAACATTCTCCCCTCCACCTGCCCCAGTTCCTCCTCCAACCAGCATTTCCCCCACTGCCATGGTTGTGGAGATAAAAAAGGAGGAGAAGGAGGAGGAATGCACGAAAGAGCCCATCGTCAACAATGGTAATCTCAACAAGGAGAAGAAGGCAGGAGGTGAGGAGGAGGCAGAGGAGAAGTTTGATGTTTCTTCAAAATACTCTTATCTAACTGAGGAG
Organism: Pholis gunnellus; assembly: GCF_910591455.1. Lineage (NCBI taxonomy): Eukaryota > Metazoa > Chordata > Actinopteri > Perciformes > Pholidae > Pholis > Pholis gunnellus. The sequence goes on from NC_136528.1 coordinate 2,482,092, forward strand.
GATCTGGATGAAAGTCCAAAAGGTGGTCTTGACATCCTCAAGTCCTTGGAGAACACAGTGACCTCAGCCATCAACAAAGCCCAGAATGGAGCTCCAAGCTGGGGTGGATATCCCAGTATCCATGCTGCTTACCAGCTCCCAAACCTAATGAAGCTCTCGCTTGGCAACACTGGGAAGAGCTCTGCCCTCAAGTACATGTTCCCTGGAGGGGAGATTTTCTCTCCCACTGGTAAGATCCAGCCTCTGATCTCCCCTCCCAGCCGCCAGAACTCCCCGCTAGCCAAAAATAACTTCCATGCAATGGAGGAACTGGTCAAGAAAGTGACAGAGAAAGTGGCCAAGGTAGAGGAGAAAATGAGAGAGCCCAGTGGTGTTGTGAGGGGATCTCCTCTGAGACGTACCACGCCGTCACCCTGCAACAGCGAGGCAGGGGACTCAGCCCGAGGAGAGTCGCCCAAAGAAAATAGAGCAGGAAGCTGTAAAACTCCAGAGAATACAAGTGGGGCGGAAAAAGCAGTAGGTGATGGGAATGGAGCTGATCACAGAGATTCAAATGGAGATATTTCTATGAAAGAGTCCGGAGAGAATGGAGTGGAGTCCACTGCTGTGACATCCCCACTGCCTGCCTCTCTGTGTGGCAGTACAGCTATCATCACAGACCATCCTCCTCCAGAACAGCCATTCGTCAACCCCCTCAGTGCACTGCAGTCGGTAATGAACGTCCACCTGGGGAAGGCCGCCAAGCCTGCCCTGCCCTCCCTTGACCCCATGAGCATGCTGTTCAAGATGAGCAACAGCCTGGCAGAGAAAGCGGCGGTGGCTGCTTCCACCCCACCAGCACAGACCAAAAAGCCCGGTAATGACCGCTTAGACCGCTACTTCTACCAGCAACATCTAAACAACGACCAACCCATAGATCTTACCAAAGGAAAAAATGCTGACAAAAACAACAGTGGTGGTTCTTTGGGTTCAACGGCTCTCTCTTCCACCACCACCACCCCGTCTTCAATTTCTCCCTCCTCCGCTGTCACTATGACCAAAGCCTCAGCTGCGGTAGCTTCCTTTATGTCAAGCTCCCCTTTGAGAGAAAACGCACTGTCAGACATATCCGACATGTTGAGGAACCTGACAGAAAGTCAGGCTGTCTCCAAGTCCTCCACACCTACCAGCCTGTCCGAGCGCTCCGACTTCGAAGGCATCACACAGGATGAGATAGAAGATTTTTCTCCAGCCCAGAAACGTAAAGGCCGGCAGTCCAACTGGAACCCTCAACACCTCCTGATCCTACAAGCTCAGTTTGCTGCCAGCCTGAGACAAACAAGCGATGGCAAATACATGATGTCTGACCTGAGCCCACAGGAGAGAATGCACATCTCCCGTTTCACTGGCCTCTCTATGACTACAATATCCCACTGGTTGGCTAATGTCAAGTACCAGCTGAGGAGAACCGGTGGCACCAAGTTCCTGAAGAACTTGGATTCAGGTCACCCAGTGTTCTTCTGCAGCGACTGCGCCTCTCAGATCCGCTCACCATCCACCTACGTCAGCCACTTGGAATCCCACTTGGGCTTCCGTCTGCGAGACCTGGCCAAGCTTTCTGGGGAGCAGCTGCTCAGTCAGATTTCGCAACAGCATCATCAACACCGCCACACCAAAGGACTATCTGAAAAACTGCTCTCTAATCTTCACCCATCAAGCCACCCTTTATCCTCTTCCTTACCCATCTCCCTGCCCTCGTCCTTAACCACTTCTCTGCCCTCAACTGAATCCCCGTCACCCTCCCCCGACGACGACGGCGGTGGGTCTGTGTACCAATGCAAGCTCTGCAACCGGACTTTTGCGAGCAAGCATGCGGTCAAGCTTCACCTGAGCAAGACTCATGGGAAGTCCCCCGAGGACCATCTCATGTATGTGTGTGAGCCGGAGAAACAGTAGCACTGACTGGGGACAATGCAGTGTTCTTTTGTAATGGCTCACTCTTTCTTGCTCTGTCTCTCTTAAGCCTTTCACAGACAATTCTTTTGAAGAGAAGAAAGGATTATTAACGTGATGGAACTGCACAAAGATGCCATACAACTACTGTTTTAAGTTTTGGCACATGGTTTAAAATTTTGTGTTGTAGCAGTTTTTTTGTTTTTTTTGCTGTTGTTGCTGAGTGAGGTAGTCTCACTCTGGCCCAAGACACTCAATTTTAGTGATCTGCTTTGACAGGAATAGAGTGACTTTTTTCAAACTGTGCAGATGGGGGCTGTTGTCATTGAGAAAATACAGTATATGAAGGTTTAAAAAAAAAAAGAGATTCTAAAATGAAGTGGCGTGTATTTTGAAACTTGTGTAAATGGAATTAAGTTCCTTTATATTTTGACATCACTGGGATGTGATAAGCTGCATGCATAAATGAAACAGTTTAGTTAAACATTTTATAACTAAATCTGGGTGCACTTTCCATGATTTCTTTTTGTTTGGGATTTTTTTTATTCCACTCTTCCGCTCCTTTGCGCTCTTTTTTTGTTTTTTTTTGTGCTGGAGTCAGCATTTAAAATTTAACCCTCTGAGTACGTCAAAGCACTTCTACACCTACGATCCAAACACTATTGACTCATGATTTGAGATTGTGAATTATTGAAGCTAATGTGAGAATTTGATGGACAATGTGTGCATTGTGTCTGCAATGCCTGTTTCCCAGACAAACAGTATGGTAAGTCTAATCCTAGACATGAAAGCATTTTATTCAAAAGAGATTCTCTATTCACTGCAAGGTTTTCATCGTGGGCTTAATATTTGTTTGAGATATGTTTGCCGGACTTGACACAAGCATTGTAGCTATGTGGTAAAAAAAAAGAAAAGAAAAAAAAAGAAATCTGAAGTCTTTTACTTTGGTCGATCAGGGACCTATATTAATTCAGGTCTGTGTAAAATATGTACATAAAAGCATATTAACTAATTCCTGTCTAAATTATGCATAATTTCTATATTTTTTAATTTAAAAGGATTATGACTATCTGCTGGTGCACAGTATATGAAGACATAAATAAAATTGTTTTGCACAATAGTTTTATAAATGTGTTATTTAATCAAACGATACAAGAAAAGATAGGTAGCAAAAGGATGACAACAGGTGAATCTTTTTATTCCCAACTCGTGCTCAAAGGGTTAAAGACTCTTTTTACCAGACACTACTCTACATGTGCCGCTGTATGAACACTAAAAAAAGATATTAAAGGTTGTACAAAAAAAGATGTTACTTTATAAAGATATTTCACATGTAAACTGTTATTTATAAGCACTCTTGGTTGTTTCATATTGTTGAATGCCTTTTCGATTGGTCCTATTTTTTTGTTCTGTCTAATTACTCTGCCACGATTCCACACTGCAGCTTTATCTTTTTGGGATATGAAAGGTAACCATGGTTACAATAACCTCTTGAGTGACAAGTTCTGCTACATTTTTGGCAGTTAATTTGCTGAAGTAACTGACAGCTGCCAGGGTAGAGAAATAATAAAAAAAATATCCTTATGTGTAAAATATCGGCATGTAAACAGCACAGATACTGTAATGCATTCTGTGCCGTTAGTCTTTTTTCATTTCGTTATTTTCGTTTTCTGTTGTTGTTGTTCTTGACAATGAACCCCCATTATATGACTTCATATAACCTTGTTTTCTACTGCAGCATTAAAAAAAGGAAACTGTTTTTTGCAATTATGTGTGTATGCATCGTGTGTGTCATGGCTATCAATTATGTGTGTGCCGTGCAGTCCCTAATGAGCACATTAGACTGGGACTGTGTCAACGTCTGTCTGTGACGAGCTGCATACTAGTTTACAGTGAGTGGCAGCAGCGGGGCCGTGTGGGAGACAACACACACACACACACACACACACACACACACATATCCAGACATGCAAACAGACACCATCATTTTTGGGCTTTTACCAGTAGCCTCCTCTGTTGTCCTGGTGACATAGACTAAGGCGTAGACACTGCATAAATAAGACTGAGCCTGCAACAAAAGATTTGAGAAACAGTAAATACATCAAATGACAACAATTTTATCAATTTAAGGGGGCAGTGGAGAGAATCACACAACCAAAAAAGCAACTGAGCTCCATACTCACCGTCTTTCTCTTTCCACACAGGATATGGAAGTATAAAGACAGACAAAAACAAGGTTTAAATAATAATTACCTCCAATGTCCATTTTGTGACTATTTCCCCGCGAGGCAAGACACCTGGCAGACGTGTTTGTTTAGGCTTCATGGGATACGACAACAATGCTGACAAGATGAGCAGGTCCTTTCAAGTGTTTATTTATTCATTATTTTCCCTGTCCGGAGCCGTGATTAAGCAAGAATTGCGTCAGTATCAATTTGATGTGTGCTGCACACAGATAAAGCAGATAGAACTAAAGAGTTAAAAGTTTGCATGAGGAAGCATTTCGACGAGATCGACGTGAGAATCAGTATCCGTTCAGTGCAGATAAGGGAATGAGAACACAGAGGTGGGTATTAAAAACAAGCACGTCACATCATCAACATATGCGCAAATCTGCACACACAAGCGCACAAGTGCATTACATAAACATACAGAGCACACGCGATAAATCAAAGCGAGACGGCGCTGTGTGTTCCTGAGCTACATCGCTTTCCCTGCTCCGTTCTGCCACTTAGTAAACCCTGCTGGAAAAAGACATGCGCAGACCCACCTGCACACAACACAAACACTCTGAATTGTACAGAGCGGCCCACCAATTCCTCTTCTTTTCTTCACATGCACAAAGGTGCACAGAAGGCCAATACACATACACACACACACACCTCAACAGCTAGGTAGAAGGACTTCATCCGCAGTGACAAGGTGCCACTGTGTGTGAAAATGTCAGCCTTCAACGGCGCAGCCTGAAGTCTGGCACCGTATTTAAGGTTCTCATTAGCCTCAAAGAAAACATGCGTGAAATTGAAGTGTAAGAAAGCCCTTTCCTCTCTCCCTGCCTTCACAACCGGCGAGCGGAGGCAAGGGGCTTATTAAGGTTCAAAACTAGCATGCAGAAGACAATGGGTACCACCACTGGGATGTGCGCACACACACACACAGACATATACGGGAAACATATTCCCATCCATGCACTTACTATGTATCTCAATGCAATCGTAATATGCATTAAACCCTATTAGTTACAGCCAATGAAGTAAAATAGACTGACCTCCGTTATGTGCACTACAAAAGGGCCAACATTGGTTTAAGTTATAATCTTTTAGATTTGAGTTCCCGTTGATTTGACAACAATACCGGTAACGGAAACTGGACTTTAATAACACAGGTCCCAGAGTTACATGTGAAACGACACGTATATCGTTCACTGGGGGCATTCAACACACCTGGGTACAAAATCAGTGGTCTAGGAGGTTCCATCGCGTTGCATTGTGTAAATAAAGAAAGCCTAAGAAGACAGCCTTCAATGCTGTTCAACTCCGGCTGTGCCAGACAGGGGAACAACAGGGCCAGTGATATAATATGACACGGAGGGAAACAGGTCAAAATGACTGATGCAATTGATTGAATCTTAATTATACTAACTTTAACTTGACTGTGGATGGGACCACATCATTCACAGTTACAGGCGTGTGTCTCATGCTAAAACAAATGGTGAATCAATCAATCAATAAACAACTGTTGTGATTTCAACACGAGGATACAGCTGCACTAGCTAAAAGTGACAAACATTGGCTGCTTCAAGCTTTTCAAATGCAATGATTTACCACTTCAATCATTTTGTTTTCCATTGTAAATACTTCTAATTTGAGTCTTTAGCTGTTGGTCTCAAAAATCCAGCAAAGATGGGAACTTGTGCTTTTAGAACTCTCTTTTGAGCCATGCTAGCTGGCTCCACATTGAATTTTCCACATTGAAGTTTTCCAGCAACTTTTGATGGATTTCCCTGACATTTTCACAGAGGACGAATCCCATTGACTTCGTTGATGAGGTGACTTTTCCTACAGCGTCTTCATCAGGTCACCAAACACCAAATACCTGCAAAACTAGTGACATTTCCACCAACCAACAAGCTTAACTAAAATGGTCGAACACGGTAAACATGAAAACATCATCATGTAAGCATTGTCATTGGGAACAATTTCATCCTGCTGATGTGAGCATTCAGCTCAAAGCACTGCTAAAAATCTACAAATCTAGAGTTCCCATTAGAAAATGTCATGTGATTAGAGGCATGATATCAGCCTCTCAGAACCACCAGCACAACTGTCACTATTTTGAGACATGAAATGAAAACAAAAATAATCAATAGCTTGCGCATGAGACCCTCAGAAGTGTCCGAAACCTGCGTAGCAATTAAACACTGCTGCTCCATTCTGTGGCCTATATGTAAGATTGGAAGTATACGCTGTCAGCTGTAGAAGGACTGCACTGCCTGAAGCTAGCCATGCCAGTGAACATTACCATCTTAATAGTGGTTTTTTGGAGATGGTGTTATGTGCCAGCGTACCACACCCTCATTGTAGCCCCACACAATGCAACCGTCAGAATCCCCCAGGAACATAGAGAGAGCCTCCACAACAGTAAGCTGCTCGCATGCATTTGCGGAAGGGAAGGTGTGCTGCAGATCCAGATAGCTTTATCTAAAGCAGGGGGCTGGAGGGAGGGTGGGAATACAAGCTCGGTGGATCCACCGCTCACAATGGAATCACTCGGCATAACACAAATAAAGCCGAGGTACAAGCAAACACACTCCCTACACAAAGACGCACGGGGAGAGCGCCCTGTCCATCTCGCTTTCTCTTGATTTCTTTTTCTGTTCCCATTTCCTCTCTCCCCTGTTCTTTATTTCACGTGCACACACCGTCTTGCAGACACATTGCTACCCATAGGCCGCTGCCTCACGCACCATATTATTTGTTTGCCCACAAAACAAAATATATAGTTCTTACTGGTAATACTTTATGCCGACAAATGGCCCTTTTTCAGTGGAGGCCTGAATAGATACGATTGGCTGATGGATACAACCCATTCCTGAACAGCTAAACAACAAGACTACTACATTTATTCAGTAGAAATGTTGTTGGAACAACAAAAACTAAAAACAAATATCAACTAAGGCCAAGCTGATCATTTTCTGCCCAGAAATAACAGACGGTCATGTCCCTGCCGTCGGGATGAATTGTAGTAACTTTGATGAACCCTGGACTGTTCATTCAGCGCCGCCATCAGGACAACATGTCAATGTGTTCAATGCTTTGGTTTATGACCAAATAGCTGCACCCTAAACTAAGATAGGGAACATGGTAAACATTTTACTTGCTAAACATCAGCATATCAGCAGAGTCATTGTGAGCATATTAGCATGCTGACAATAGCATTTAGCTCAAAGCGCTGCTGTGCAAAATTACAACCTTACAGAGCCACTAGCATGGCTGTAATAGCCTCTGAAACTTAAGGTTTCATATCTAAAACATTTCATGGAAACAAAAAATTCAGCACAAATCGGAGGTAAAGTTCATAAATAAATAGCGATCGTGGTTATTCAGAGTTCAACACCGTCAAACAGGACGTTCAGCCAGCAGACCACAGTTTGTGTCCCATGTGATCACAAGGAAGGTTTACTCATTTTACCTACAGTTTCTTTACATATCTGGCATGCTTAACCAATGTAAATAACATTATTACATTACATGAAGGATTATTTGTTTGTTTGTTTCGTTTTTTACAGGTTTTTACAGTATACTCACAAGCCAGGTTGCATGAGTGCTGTTGTTGGTGCTGAGAAGTAACGTCAATACTCTGGGTACATAGTTTTGTAGCCAAGATCACAACAGCTACACACACAAACACACTCGCCCGGTGAAAACGTAACATGTTGACAGCCGCACTGACTTTATTCTGTACAACTGTCAAGAAAATACAAAGTTTCAACTACCCTGTATAGTCACTTAGTATTGATTGACTGGGGTTTTAAGTCAAAGAGGGCTTCCAAACAAATATCTGCCAAGAGCCTCTTAAAGGGCAGTGTGCCTTGTTTCAGCATCGTCAAAGTCAACCAGTCCACTGACCTGAAAAGAATGGGATTGGTTTTTTAGACAGTTTCCCTGCATGCTTTTTTTTGCCTTGTTACTTAAAGTCGTTATTCCCCTAATATTCAGATGTTGTACTGTGGATCTAGTCGTGGACTTTACAACAACCTCATGCTCCACTCTACAGTCAACAACATATTGAAACAAATTCTCAGGTTGCATCACTGAGACTTCTCTGGGGCTGCACTGACGGCACACACTAATTATATGGAGATATGGGCGATGTTGCTGTGTTTGATCTTATCCAAAATTCCGTGAATACCAGCTGTCAAGTGGGGAAAAGAGTTTATGTAAGCCCCCTAGTGATAATTACAAGTATGCCATATGGAGATACTTTGTGGTCCCTGATTTCTCCCATTTGGTAACTTGAATTGCAGAGGTTTGTCAATACAGGCTGCAAACACTGCAGCCAATGGTGGCAGTTCAAGGTACAAAAACTTTATAAAAGGTAAAGGTAAAGGCTTTTATTTGCAACTAATCTTTAAGTTAATTTAAAAGTAGAGTAACAACATGCTATCTTGGATGTGGACAAACTTGTCCGACCTGTAGCGACAACATAACCTTTGCACTTCTTCGTGCATTAAGTGAACACAGCATAGACATTTGCACTACAGTAACGAACCAAAGTGAACTCGTTTGGATGTAGAACATCAAAGAAGCGTGAGTTCAAAAGATCGCACCCAGATTCTCTGTCTTCAAGTCGCTCAGCCATTAATTCACCAGGGCATAGCTTCTTGGTAACATTACCAGGGTCTTGATTTGGGAAAGAGGTATTCACTTGTACAACCGCTGGTGTCTCAGATCACAGGACTGGCATATGTAAATTCTGTCTGAGCTGGTTTTTGGGCTTGATTCCTTAAGACTATGGGAAGTGTGCCAAGAGACTGGGAAGTTGCAGATCAAAGTCATACATCAGAAGCAGCCTGGAAGGTAGAGTCATGTCATTTACTTGTTTTTTTTTATATAAAATATTAAGGAATCCTTACAAGGGTTAACTTTAAGGCTTTATGCTCGTGTGCTGCTCTGAATCTTCCTGGTACATGCAAGACGAACAACAAACAAGGAGACTTTCATGTAGGCAGAGATTAAGATATTCTACATTATCCAAACACATAGACAGATGTACTATTATTCCCCAAAAAATGTATGCTCAATTGTCTTAATGTCTTTTATAATACTAAAATAATTTAAACACTATTATTTTTACAGTATTGCAAATTTTAATAATCTACCGGCGTCCTCATCATTTGTCATGTTCAAATATCAATATATGAGATATGTTGTCATGCCACAATCAGGTTCTTGGAACTTTTAGGTTTACGATTATAGGAGAACAATTACTTCTTGCCTGGTTGTTTGTTTATCAATGCTGACTCATTTTGAGTCACGCAAGGACGTTAATTTACGTCACGTACGTATACGCTACGTAACTGAAGTTAAGTAACAAACATATTATTCTAACCCAAAACCACAATCTTTGAATAAACCAAACCAAATAGTTGTGTTGCCTAAACCTAAGTGATGCCAAGGGGTCCTGACCAAGCGACCGTATGTGCCAGGTTGGGAATGAGAACGCGTTGGGACTATTTGTTGGCCGGAATATATCTTGGCATCACTGTTAGGTTGTCAGGCAACCAGCGAAGACTTCAGGAAGTGACTGCCCCCAGTAAAGAAATAGTTCATCAACTACTTTTTAATGGATTTAACAACCTCTAGAAATGTGTTAATTAGTGAGGTGTAGAGGTGCTGGTCGGCAAATTGTGCTATCTTTGGGCGGAGCCCGGCTAGCTGTTCCCCTTGTTTTATGTCTTTTTGCTGAGCTAGACTAACCGACTGCTGGCCTTAACCGTGTATTTCTTATGTTTATGTGCTGTTGAACAATAGCTATCTTGGCAAATAGTCATGACGCCGCTAAGCTTCTAGCATCCCCTATTTTGAGAATATAAGCAAATGAATCTCACAGTGCCACGTCCTGGAATTGCAGGGCTGTTGTACTCAATTCAACGAGGTGATTGTTATCTACTAACTCAATTTATTTTCATCATATATGAATTGAAAATAATGTAAACCGGCTTTCATGTTCTGTTTGAATCACTCCAACCTAAGTGCAATGCTTTCTTTCTTAGTTCTTACCTGCAACATCACAGATCTTCCCCCACAAGTTTCCAAAGCATCTTAAAATAACGCATGTGATGAATGTGCAATTTCCCTAATTTACGGCTGGCTGCCGTATTCAGGGCTGTGGGCTGGACGGAAATCTTAAATGGGGCTTGAACAGCACTCCTCACAACAAGAAATCAATATGCCATGCAGCCTGGAGAGGCGACCCGCTATCTACTGTGGCCGAGGCAACGCTTGCGGGGTAATTTCCTCTAAACGCTACAAACACAGCTCAGCCACTTCACCGACACAAATAGAATCCCAGTCACACGCTCTGACACACTACACTCGAGAAGATGCATGCTGAATGAGGTGTGTGTGTGTGTGTGTGTGTGTGTGTGTGTGTGTGCATGGGCTGAGATTCAATAAGTGAATGTACTGTATACATATGAGAGTGTGTGTCTCCAGGTGTTGTGGGTAGTCTATAGCTATAATTTGCTTGTGAGTACAACATTTTGTCAGGTAATATGTGTAATGTGTTTTGGCGTTTCAAAGGTTTTATACCACACGTACAATATATGCCTCGGCGAGTGTGTGTCTCTGTTTATGTATGTGCCAAACAGCTCTTAAAGCAAATACTCAATACTCAATAAAATGACTTATTTTTAATCACACAGAAACATTTAATGAGAAAAATAAATGAATCTGTATTTGGATGGATACATTTGTCTCAATCAGAGGCCATGTGTCGCACTCCTTAGGGTTTTCTTCACCTTGTACCCAAGCCCCCGGAGGAGTGTCGGGTTTAAAGCCAATTTCCGCAGTTGTCAAACAGTGGAATGACATTTTTGGATTGTTCAGATGATGCCATTGAGCCCAAAAGGACTTTTTCCCATAGACAAACATTGGGAAAGAAGTGTCTGTAAATGTATTTATTTAAGTATATCAACTTCCCAATACGAACACTTAAAATAGTACTTATTTAAAACATTAAATCAAAATGCACTAATAGCTGAATCCAGAGGCCCATAGATGCTGCAGATCATTTTGGCATAATGCATCACTGAGCAACTTTCATGAGAATGAACTGGGCCCCGCCTCCAACGCCGTATCCAGTTCTCTCTCTACGTCCATGCTTGTACCTTCAAAAAGATCATTCTTTGTTGCACTTTAAAAACAGTTTGTGAAGGATAAATGCATTTTCTGATTTTTCACTTCTCGCTCTAACAAGCGAGGAGCGAGGAGCGAGGAAATGAGAATTAAGAGACTTGGGATGTACTCACAGTCCTCCTCTTGTCTTTTGTCACTTCATCTTTGTTGTGTTTGTCATCGTTGCTGTTCCTGTTTACCAGTTACCCGTGATATGGTAGTATGTTTAGTGCTTTGTAAAGGTATAAATTGGTACAAATATGGTGTTATCACCCACTTTGTCAAATAGTATTCAAGAAAAAACTCTTAACTTTGCCTTGTTACACTTGTTATACTTTCTATCATTGGAAATGTTACAACTTGCTTGAAAAAAATATAGATGAGCAAAGGTGAAATGAGAATGACAATTCAGCCGTATGCAACCCTTTGTGAGGAATATGTTGCTAAGCATGACAGTAACTATTCATTCCCCCTTCTCTCAGCTCTGGATGGCATTTCAACTGCTCTTGCTGTATATATCATGTATTTATATATATAACTTACCTGTGTAAATTATGGTATTTGTTAAATGATAACAAATTACTAATAGAAATCAAAAACTGGCCCATGAATATCCTAAATGTTTTTGAATTGTCAGCTCCCATCTGAAATTATTGGCATAGAAATATAAACATTTAAGTCACTTTCTTCTCCGGACCAGACGAGATTTCGGATGACGACAGATCTAATAGTGTTAAAGCTGAAACAGGCTGAGCCTGGCGAGAAGAGAACTTCATTAGTATACGTTCATTATTATCAGATCCTAATAACATCATGTTAGTGGTCACATCTGCCCCAGTGTTACGTGTTTGTGCTCATGTGTGAACATGTGTGTCAATGCACATGTGAGTGTGTGTATAACTGCCATTAGTGACCTCATTCTTCTCGAGCAGAGCCTTCAGCACTGATAGTGAAGCTGCATGTTGAGGTCAGATGTGTGACCCCGTTCAAAAAGATGAGTAGAAATGTTGTTTATTACAGAACACCATCATGCCAGACCTCCAACAGTTTGCCTAAAAGGTCAAGAGGGCCTCCTCTATCCTCTGCCACAACTCCTAAAATCACTGGGCAACAACTCAAACTCCTTCCTCGACCTTCAGTTCCACATTCAACACAACCCTGCGTCCCCGCTTCTCATCCACTGGATACACAACTTCCTCAGCATCATCTCCAACACTGGAGCACCACAGCGCTTTGTCCTCAGCCCCTAACTCAACGACCTGTACGCTATTGACTGCACTAGCCCATCTCCCATAACTACACATGTTAAATACTCTGACCACGCTGCCATATGTGCACCTTTTAATGACAACACTCCATCTCTCGTTCCATTCAGTGGTGTAACAGTAACTATCTACAGCTGAATGCTAATTGGACAAAGGACAAAGGAACCGGTCATCGGCATCCCCAACACACACTGGATTTCCCTGAACCTGACTTCCACCAACAGTTTGACAGTCCAGCAGGTCAACAGTTTGAAATACCTTGGAATCACAGCTGACAATAAACTCAGCTTCGACCCACATGCCATTGGCATCCACAAACTGCTACACAAAAGCATAATTCAATCCGTAATACTCTACCGCTCCCCATTTTCTCAACATGCTGTCTGTCTCCAACAAGTTGTCCCATATTACACACACGGTGCTTTCAAAGTTATTGGTCTCCCATCCCACAACCTCTCTCAATAACAGAGCCATCACTCTCATTGCAGTCACCATAGCACATGACCCCGGTCACACCCTCAACCCATTTTTCACTCTACTTTCATCTGGTCACAGATAGGACACTCAGATAAAAGGGAATGTTTTATTGGCCATGTATGCGTACGCATACATGGAATTTGACTTGAATTTTGACCCCTCTGCCACAGCGGTGCTACATTCAATAGCTCGCCAGTCACAATAGCGCACATGGTTCCTGTGTAAATGTATTTGTGCTGTATGTTGTTGTATGTATGAATCTATCTGTCTACCTGTGAGTTGAGGAGAACAACGGAAAAGACTCCACATAGGAAGTGTATGGTGAGTGTTTGGCCTGAACCACAATACAGGAAGAGGAAGTCAATCAACTTGGCAATATTCTATCAAGCAGATATCGCTAAAAAATGTTTTCCTAATGATTTAATTTAGTTTTCATGCAAATCACCACTACAGATGACTATAACAAAGTAACATGATAACATGACTAACATTAGTCTGGAGCCCTGTAAACCAGCTGCTATAACAAAACAACAAACTGTACAGTTATATTTGCTCCCTTATATGTCCCTACTGATCTGATAGGTGACCCAAAACCGTGATACAATACAAACTGTGAGTTTTGTAATCCATTGCACACCAAGTCACAAATGATCTCATGATGTTCTCACCCTTGAGATTCCTACAGGTTGCACTCTATCCTCTGATTTGTTGATATGCATTGTCTTTACATGCTAGTGTGGTTAAATTAAAGGGTTTAAGGAGATCAATGTCTTCATGGGTGAGGGTAAGATCATGAGATCCTTGAGCAGAATTGTGCAGTGTCGGCAGTAATGAGTGCATAGTACTGGACTGTTGTGATGTTTGATTAGGAAGCTCTTGATTGATCAAAATACTTCCAACCCTCACCTATGGTCCCAAGCGCACATAGTGCACATAACCCTTGAGGACAAGGTGAGCTCAGATGTCTAAAAAAGAGCTGACAGTAGGACTGTGTGGTTTGGACGTCTCCACAGGACGCCCTGTGGAGGCAATCCAGACATGTCCAACTGGTAGGAGAACGGGGAAGGACCCAAAAACAAATGGAGGGAATACGTTTCCCATCTGGCCTGGGAATGTTTTTCGGATCCCCCAGAAGTTGCATGATGAAGAAGCTTCGGAAAAAAGCGCCTGTCTGGGCTATTCTGCTTTGCCTGCTATACTGCAACAACAACCTGGATTCAGATGAGTGGCAGAAAATGGATGGACAGTTAAGGTGAGTAATTACAGAGATACGTCTGAGGGAACATTTACTGGAACGCTTCCTGTTTTTGAGAGCATGGAAAACTTTGGACAAGACAATCATATTATTTTATGTGTAATGAACGAAAAACAGGACTGTTGATCGAGCCTGAATAAGTCATGTTGTAAACCCTTCTTACATTACAGAAACATTATATTAAAAAAAACTGCTTCTGGAACTGTTTTGAGCTGATATGAAGAGTATCTAGGTCCATATTCACAAAATGACTGATGTAACAGCTGTAATGGACAATAAAAAGGTTTCATCTTCACACTGACACTTTTTGACATCTTAACAGTTTGGGATATTACCTCATTACACATTCATGAACCAAAAGAAACCCTCAGAATTGATACTGCCAGCTTTTATTTGCAGCTACTTTCCAAACTCACCTCTTCAAGTAAGGAGACGAAGGGTTCGGGCGCTCCCTACTCTGTTTGCCTGATATCCTGGAGATCACACCCCTCTCACTGCTCCTCTTCAAGCTCATTATCGCAGTTAAATTATTTCCTCCCACAAGAACGTTAATTAACACACACGTCCAGATCACGTCTGGCACAAATTGATTACAACATCAGAGCCAGTGTGTGTCTTTGTGTGTGTGTGTGGCCGGCCTCTGCAGGAACAAAAAGACGATTGGCCCTCGGTGGGGCCTGCAGGCCTCTAATGGCAGCAGTAACATATTACATATGCCACACAATGTATAGCATACTACCCGCAGTGAGTGTGTGTGTGTGTGTGTGTGTGTGTGTGTGTGTGTGTGTGTGTGTGTGTGTGTGTGTGTGTGTGCGTGTGCGTGTGTGTGTGTGCATGTAAAGCTTCATGTCTTTTATGCACATGCTAATGAAAGAAGGGAGGCAATGCATGCGTGTAGTTTTAACAAAGGGTTAGTGGTAATCAAGAGGTATGAGCGCCAAACACAAAAAGACAAGATGGGTGTGTGGGGGCACAAACACACACAGACACACACTTCAAACTGAGGACTTGAATTTTGTCATTACGACAGAGCGGGGTGGGTAATTTCAGGCTTGGCCTCAATCACCAGTGTTAAGCATAATTTCAGTCCTGAAGGGGTTAATTAGGGGCTGCGAGGAGAGGCCGAAATTAATTGGCTTGTGCCTGAAAAGACAGAGAAAATAATGGAGGGGGAGAGAGAGTGGCTTTGACGTTTTCGTACATCAGAATCAGTTGACAGTGTTGACTTGCCATGGCTATAACTATGCATATAATAATTATGGAAAGTGTTTGATGGAAAGTAAACGACTGATGAGGCCGGAAATATTCTATGTTGTTTGTTATTGTCAACAAGTCCCGTGACCAAAACCAACTTTGAATTTATCCGACAAACAAGTGTTGTCTGTGTATCTGAAGCCTGCACAACATGATCTCATCCCACCTGGTCACATACTGACGCTTGGTGCCGCTTTCTAACACACAGGTTAGCCCAGCGCGTCAAACCATGACGCTCCACCACAGCTGCAGTAAACATCTGCTTATAACATTGGGAATCGAACCGCCGATCCTCTGATTGAAGGAAGACCCTGCTCTCCACTTAGCCACAGTCGCCCCGACTGTATGGAAAACATATCATTTCAAATTAACTCGACCACACTTTGTGACTGGAACACAAGTCACCTGGTCAGAAGTCCCGTGTTTGTTTGACCCTTCGTCCTCCAGCTCTGTGGGTCGGTTATTTTTGGTCTTTATAGAACGTCATCACACAGTCTGCACAGATTGTCTGCACAGATTGTTGTAAGTCAACTACAGACGTACCTACTCTGTCTCAATCAGAAAAAGATTGAGCGTTAACGTGACGCCAGACTGAGTAATGACATTAAAACAAAACAGCAAGTCAGTCTGATTATTGGACGAAACTAGCGCACCTTGTGTATTAATCTGCAGGTTCAAATAGTGCCCAACAAATGCACTTTTTAACACCTCTCTGCGTACTAGGGCGGGCCCAAAATTAATAAACCAAGTCCATCATGACCAAAGCTCTGGCCTTCTCCTGGGTACTCAACTTTTATATGTTACCAAACTGCCAGCTTTAACTGCTTTAAACTGAAGCATTACAACTTGAAAGAGTGTGACAAACTCAGCGAGTATTGTGTGACAAAGTTTAGCTTTGAGCGGTGCAGGTGGTTACTGACTGATACATGTTCACCCCTCAGGACTTACTGTGGCTACTATGTGCTCACTGCTGAAACCAGTGAGCACTGGAGGTCATACTGGAGGTCAGCAGACAAGCTGAGTCGATTTGGGCCGGGGTCTTTTTTCATTGAACGGGCTCGGGTTGAACTTTTCTCCTTTACACATTTTATTCTAATGCTTACAAGGGCAAATCTGCCTATTAGTAGAATGTGTGTGTGTGTGTTTTTTTGAGTGCATCAGAGAGACCTTAAAGTGAGGGGATGGGATGGATGGGATGAAAAATTGCAGACTTTGTCAAGTTGGGGTGAGTCAAGGGCTTGAACATCACAGGCTAGAGCTTGAACATCACGGGCCAGTGCCAGGCCAGTGCTGGAGCGTTTGACCTGTGCTGGGCTCTACTGTGCAGCCACTCGGCTGCTGATACCCGCCCTCATATATACTCGCTGCCATCGACACTTCCTATACATGCCGAACTTCACTCTGTATGATGCAGAATGCCAATGGAGGATGGCCAGATTAGTTCAGGTCGCTACCAGTGTCAGACGGTTGATTCAGTGCTCGTTAGCCCGTTGAGTTTGCGGTTATTATTCCTGGCTGCCTGCAGACTTTGGCGAGACTCGTTGCTGCAGTTTGGTTGTTTGTCAGATAACTTTTAGTGCCTGCTGCATTTTGATTTCTCCAGGTCATTTCTAATTTCTGTCACGATACAACCTACATAAAATATGTGGTTATTTATCTGTAAAAATAATATGCACACAGCAACACACAAAGTAACTCGTAAGTTAAGTATAAACGCTTCATCTCATAAGTTGTCATATTTATGTAGCCTGCAGATAGTGAAGCATATTGCTTTATCGCCACTCTTTATCTTTATCTTCAATACTCATTACATTTAGAGGTCCAGACCCAGCTGTACTGTGGCAACATCACACAACAACTGCCCTCCTGACAACTACAGTGCCGAGCTGTTGTTTGTTTATTCAAATGAACTTTTGTATTTGTGACATTTTCTTATATTTTCATCTTCAGTAATAACCTATATGGTAGTGTGGCCAGCAAGTACACCAGACCTTTTAGGAAACAAGGACATGCAGGACGAGGCTGAGAGGCTCTCAGAGTGAGTGAGGTGGACTGTGAAGGTATTTACTTTTGAATCTCTTCTTTTATTTATTAAGTGGTGGTGCACTGATGGCCGCCACACCTTCAGTGTCCATGATACAAAGTTGGCAAAGATCTGATGGGGGGGGGGGAGTCCACCATCCCCTCACTCTATCTCTCAGTCTCTCTCTCCCTTCCTCTCTGCAGTACTGAAAGGCTCATCAGGACTTGTCATCGCTCTAATGAATATCATTTAAATTGCTTTGTGTATGGGAGTGAGTTTGGATGTTGATTTAATTTGCACATGTGTTCGAGCTCCCGTGCTCGGCGGGGCGAACGGACAGAGAGCGGCGGCCCTAATGAAATAGGCCTCGGTGACAGGCTGACGAGGCCCGACCCGATCAGACGGCTTTGAACGGAAATTCTGACAAGGCGGCAGAGGTAGGGAACGCAACACACACACACACACACACACACACACACACACACACACACACACACACACACACACACACACACACACACACACACACACACACACACCAGGCCATGCAGACGGAATGAAAGATACAAAGATGCAGCAATTTCACATTTACACACATGCATGAAGATTAAAGCACACGATACACACTTGTGCAGGAATATTAATGTGTACCTATTTGCATAGAAACGCAACTAAACACATGTACAGAGACAAATATCAGCACCCCAGTCAAATCTGCATTTTCAGGAAATAAACCGACTTCAAGCCGGGTTTGTGTTATCACGACATCCCAGTGTGTTGTGCTCGCGACACTAGCTGAGCACCTGTCCTAATTTGCAGATCCTATCCCGTTTTAGCGCAGCCTTGCTAATGATGGCACCTCAGTGTCCCCGAGCTGGGGAGATATGTAAAATAACACCCCGCTTCGCTCTGCTCAAGATGAGCCATACCAGGCTATAAGCATGGCCTTATCAAAATGAAATTAAAATATATGCTGATACCGTACTCCAGTAACCCCTCCCACACACGCACACACACACACACACACACACACACACACACCTCCACTCCGAATCGTCGCGTGTGCACTCCCACCGCTGCACACCCAGTGAAATATTACAACCTTTCCCAAAGCAAAAGATATAAATCCGCATTGAGGAATTGCAAAAACAGCACAAAGCATTCCCAGGCCGGCCCCTATCTAGTGAGGCGCTTATGATTTAGCATTGCAGGTGTATCAAGTGCCCCCCCCCCCCACCGGCGAGCGAGGTCGCGCCGCCACCCGCTCAGCCGCAGCGCCCTGTTTCATTACTATCACCCAGAGGTTTTTTAATTGAGTCAGATCCAATTACGAGCTGGCAATTAGCTATTAATGTAATCAATTACTCCTCCACGCTTGTCACATCGGAATATGATGCAGATGTGGAAATGTGTGTACGGTGCATTCAGCGCATTACCAGGTTTATCCCGTGGTGGGGAGAAGGAGAAGCGCCCAGGTTAAAAATAAATGAAATAAAGACATAACAAGACTCAATTACAGGAAATGCGAAGACAGCACTACTTGGCTGGTGATGGGAGTGATGATGAGGAGTGTGACCTGTCTGAAGAAGAACCCTGCACACAATCAATTTGCCTCTAACGGTTAAGAGATATCTTAGACTGCTTTTACTTCAATATAAAAGGTCATCTTTCCTTTTGCTTCAATATCTTCACTTTCTGGTCGAAACGTCTTTGCCATTCACCTGCACTCAAGTAAAAATATGATGAGAAACGATGTTACACGTATAAAATAGGAGGCAATTCGTTAAAATCATAGATCCAAGACAACACTGACCAAAGGGCGTGACTCGGAGAAACAGTCCGTCTTCAGCACCATGGACTTATCAGAACACAGCAGAGTTCGGTAACTGAGACACGGTCGAGGCCATACATTCTAACTGATTCAGATAAAGGATCAATGAGTCAGAAAGACCAGACTAACATGTTCAACTAAACACACCATCTTCCCCTGCTCTCTCTCTCTGCTAGTAGGGGGTGGAGAGGGGGGATGGCAGGTTAACAAGGGGCATTCATTTTGGTCATTTAGCTAACAAGGGGTATGGCATCCCCCTCCCATCTTCCCTCATCGCCCCTCAAATCTCCTTCTGGTTATTACAATCTGACATATTCATATTACATTTTCTAATAATGCACCCCTTTTACATAGTAGTTGTAGCTAAATGGCTTTATTAGTTGTTAATAAATCATTTACTAATTATTTGTAGAAGGTATAAGAATATTTTGGATTGCCAGGTTGCAGAAAAATCCTTCTGGCTGTAAGTTAGAATTTATAATTCCTTCATGAAGAGTAACTTGTTTTTTTTTAACCTCTAAGATGTGGATATCAGTATCAGCTTCAAAAGTCAAGTATGAGTATATGGCTTTATAAGAACTCGAGACTGGTTTTAGAAGCTACTAGATTTGTCAAAGTAAATGAAAACACTCTGACAAGAGGTGCCTTCAAGTTCTGAAGGAAGCTGCAGCCAGACTGCTGTTTAACCTCCATGTTCGCCTCTTTTCATTGGCTTTGGATTGTTCGTCCAGCCCCCAAACTGTGGAACCTTTCTGATCAAATGTTAAATAGTTTTTTGCTGTTTGTTAATTTATGATTTATAGACTTTCATTTTCTTTTACATGTTCATCTCATCATTTTTACTATATTAATGTTTGTGTGTTTGTAGTCGTGAAGCCCATTGTTTTGAAAAGTGCTGTGCAAAAACAAAGGTTAATATTAGTAGAATTCCTTTTCTGTCATGGATTGCTCTGATACTTTTTACACAGTTTTGAAACATACTGTCAGTTATTGAATGATATTTCCCATTTGTTTTTGAAATGACTCATCTGTAGCCGCATATTTCTGAGCTGGTTTACACATCATGGCTTATTTGTGTGACACATCAGCGTCTGCAGACTCAACCGTCACTAAATGACACAAATCTTACTCTGGAGGCACGACGCGTCAAGAGAAAAAGCATATTTGGGCCGTTACAAACGCTCATAAGCTCTGGAAAATATTGGAAAATCCCAGAGAGCGATAGACAAAGAGAGAAAGAAAGGAGAGAGAGACTACCCTGACAGTCCAGACAACCAGGCAAGTTAAACAGACACACATAATAAGACATTAAACTTTAACTACCACATATTCATCCAGGAGAGAAACGGCCAAAACTTCAGGCTCCAAATTTCATTTGTGTCTCGTTGGAAAGGCTGAATTTATGAGGCCTTTTTGTTAACAGAGAGGTATGTGCCGGATTAAAAAAGTTCTCCAGGCTTTTTCTTTCTCTCTCTCTCTCTCTTAGTGACATATGTCTTCATTTGTGAGGGCTAAGTTCATGCCAGGGTGGAACTTTCATTGGCAAGAGCCCGTTTCCCCCAGGAGAACTCTTAAACACTGCACAGGAAATAAAAAGGAATGCCAAGTTACTTCCTAATGTCGTGAGCCTTTTCATTACCTCAGACGCCGGACTACTAATTTAGGCTCAAGCGAAGGAATGGGATTTCAACATGACGCTCACCCACCAGAGAAACCGCATAATGCTGGAGTCGTGCAAAACGGCATTCATAATTGGAAACAAATGGGGATGTGCTGCGGCCTTAGTCGTTTGCTTGTGTTTCATTCGATTTGTAAAATGTAGGAATTCCGGAGGTCCAGGTCTCTTGTATTCAGATTTTCTGAATTCAAAGCCCAAGTTGTCAGTAAACTAGTGGAAATGAGAGAGGTTGTGCAACTTGAAAAATGCAGAAAGGTACAGTGGAAAATACACTGAAACCGCCTCGCATCCTGAAGGCCTGTTATAAAGGGTGGTGAGTTAAAAAAAACATGCGATTAAGCGGGAAAAGAAGAGGCGGAGAAACGAGATCTGATGAGCCGAGCACTTGACAGGACGGCGAGGTCCTCGCCAGCCGAGATCTCTCTCCTCTTAACTAACTTGCATCTTGACAAGGCAATCAAGTCCCTACCCAACTTGTAATTAAATGATAAGTTCATATTTGAGGGACAATTGTGAGGCGGCCGGTCGGAGAGAGAGAGAGCGCTGTCACGGGTGAGCCGCTGGCGTGACGAATACCCTTATTAGCAGCCACAGTACACCCTATCAAGAAAAGGGCTGAGTGTGTGTGTGTGGGGGGGGGGGGGGGGGGGGAGGTAGTGAAGGTCCGCTGTTGTGCATTTACGCACACACACACACACATTGTCCATCGCACAAGAGCACACACAAACTCACATCGTGGCACCGCGACAGGACAGACAAACCCACGCACGGCGACACACGCTCTCGCCGTCGGTAATCATTTAAGATGTGCCCACAAAGGGCAGATGGAGGTAAAGGGGACATGCACTCCAGCGTGTCAGCGCAACATGCATCTCCCTGTAAATCAATGAAAGATGATGCGAGCGCTGCATCCCGGCTGTTTGATATGCAAACAGCTTTTCTATGCAAATTTGTCTCGACAGCTTTAGGAACACATAGCAGTGGAGAGTGGCTTCGAGGCCCAGGTGTAGAGAGGGAAGGGAGGATGCCATTATATATATATATATATATATATATGTGTGTATAAAATCCCCTCCGAATGACAAACAGCCCATTTGGACAAGAGGTTTGTTTAAGCAGCACCGTACCTACGATGTTTGCTCCCCCACTCGTCCCCCTTTTGCTTTCACCCTAGTGCTGGGATCATCTCTCAAAATGGAAAAATAAAGGTGCTTGGTAAACACAATGCACATACAGCTGTTATGAGTGTAAGTGTGAGCAAACATCATACTATCACAAAAAAAAAAAACCTGTCTCCATCAAAGGAGGCGTACCAGATCGCGTTTAGTGTTCTTCCTCTGTCGGTGTCTGTGTGTGTGAGATACTTTCCCCTCCCTTTCCTTTCATGGGATTGGATCTTGGAAGCGTGCTCTCGCTTTAATCCCGTGCGTGCCTGCTCGGTGTAGTGCGGGCCCGCTCTCGGCAGGACTCCCATTGTGGCGACCGCTCATTGTGTCTGTGGAATAAAGCTGCCTGTGTTGTCTCGCCAGCTTCCTGCTTCAAACACCGCATGGCTGCTGCTCTGCGGAGATCCCCCCTCCTCCCGTCCTCCCCCTTTTCTCTCCCTCTCCAGTCATTCACCCTCTCATCTTGATTGTTTACCTCTGTCCTTTTCGGCCTGTCTCGCTCTTAACTCGACTCTGCAGCCGCCCCCTCCTTTCTCCCCCACCCCGTCTTAAGAAAACAAACCTGCTCTTTTGAGCCCACGCTGTACAGTGCGAGGGATGAAGGAGGAGGATGGGAGGGTTTCTTTAACAAGAGAGGAGCGGGTGCAAGAGGTGAAGAAGGCAGCCAAAGAAAACCGCGGACCAAAGAAGGGGGAAATGAACTGACACATACGGCACACAAGCATGAGTCACTCGTCATGATTGCTTTTCAATGCCTGAGTCATTTTCGAGCTGCCACTTTGAGCTAATATACAAGTGCTGTTCAACTGGAGCGTGTAACGCACACCCGATACGGCCTCGCGAAGAGTGGTGAACTCTTGAAAATTCTCCACAGGTGATACTTTTCTCTCTGCCCGCGACTTCTTGCTGCAAACCAAGTGGCACAGTGGTGAAGGAAAAGGGCTCCACTTCAGATCTCAGGTTAATAAATCAAAGAGGAGAGGCTTGTTAAATTGAACTTTATATAACTTCTGTGTAAAGGTCAGCGCTCTCTTTTTCGGAGGTAATTTAAAGATTAGAGGAGTCAGTGTTTCCATCACGCTTTCGCGCACACACACTCACGACGGACATATACACGTACGGACACGCACACGTGCCATTCACATAAAGCAGGCATGAGGTGAGAAGGGGGCCTGAGGTGAGACTTTTTAATCATTTTTTCACCCGCGCAAACTTATCTGGGCGCCATTTACACATACCTGAGACTCGAGGGTCCGGCTCTAATTCCTGTAGCAGCTAATAAAAGAATTTCCATTCTTTTCTCTGAATCGAGGTCTTGTTTGACAGATTAGAATGTCATTAAAAGGTGCCCACGCTGAGAAGCTCCAGATGTTGTCATTGATTGGTGTGAGGGGCCTGCCAAAAAATGGTATCACCTTCTGGCTTGATGGAAGCTTTGACTTGCTTAAAGGTGCCTACATTTTGTTGTAGCACCCGATAACACCCTTTAAATGACAAGAATTGTGTCCAGCTCACTTTCAATGAAGTATTCTGAACTTTTCTTTAATTGCATTGACTCACAGTTAAATGATCTCCCCCAAAGTTTGAGTTGAGCTGCACAAATAAATAACCTTCTTATTTCCGCCGTTCTGCTGCCCTGGATTAGCCAATGGAAATTACATTTGTCTGCTTGATGCAAACATCTTTTATTAAAAAGGGTTCTGCCTCCAATTTTAGAATAAAAACGGTGTTATTTTTTATTGCTTTGTATTTGATGACCTTTACTAAATATCAAAACCATACCTTCATTATGTAAATAAATCCCGAAGAAATAATGCGGGCTGAGCAATGACTTTAAAATAGGGTCCAAATTCTAAACCGTTGTGTTGTTGTCGAGGTCATTTTGTTTGTCTGTTGACAGAAGTCCATCACTGTTAACGTGTCTTACATAAAACACCGTAGCTTACATCATTAGCACCACTGGAAAACGAGCTAACTCTTTCAAGTTCTGTCGTTGAGAGATGTGTCGTTGGAGCGCATTGGTTACAGTGCATGAAATACAACCGTAACATCCTGGGATCGATTTTGGCCCTGAGACCATTGATGCGTGTCAATCTCTCTTGTCTCTGACTTGTCCACTCACAGATACTGACATGACCTCTTCTATATGTGTGATGTTTAACTGTTTCAAATCAAAGGTTGGCAACTTCAAACATGACCCACCAGATGGTTTGTCACACAGAACCATCTGAGAGGCCGTCTTTGGGTACTGTTTGGAAAAGGTCCGGCCCTTAGATGATTGGACGAACCACCTGGCAATCAAACTCTTACCGAAAGCCAGTTGGTAGTCGCTGATGGTCTTGTTTACTTATGTAGGTCATACTGAGGCATCAGAATTAAATCGAGACTCTCTCATAACCAGTTAAAAGTTCCTCAGTAGTTCCTCAATGCTAAAAGTAACTTCTTTAAGTACATTACTATTGCAGGTGTGAATGACTCCCTGACGGCTGGAGATGGCTTCTAGATGACTAGAAAGAAAGCCGGCAAGTAAAGAAAGACACAAAGAGTTTGAGCTCAGACGTCAATCAGAGTAATACTTTAAAAAAAGCACCCCCCTCTTCGTCCTCTCAGAGAGGCCTGTCACATGCACTTTGCGCTGATGGCTGACGGATCGGGCCAAGACACTCGTCTCAGGGCACTCCTCTATATATCGTTAATTTAATGCATGATGACGTGACCAATTACAGCGTGGCCTGCACGCTCAAATAGCATGTCAAAACCTGTGTATCAATCTATTAGATCCCGTCTCCTTGCACATTACAGGGCACCTTAGAGCTCATCCCTGGCGCTGGAGGAAAGTGCTGACCTCATGGGAAACGGGCCTCTGATCCTCTCTCCGGCCTTTTAAAGTCGATAAAAAAAATAAAAAACACAACGCGACTTAAACTGGCATGAAAGTGAGAAATATACGGCATGGATATGTATGCATATATTCAAAGTGTTAAAAGTGTTGCTGTCACGCAGGAGGCTTTTTACCTCTTAGTGTTTGAAGACCGCTAAGTTAACATGGTCCGCGGTAATGGGAAGTGGTTGGTTGGCGAGCAGCAACGATGAGCCGAGCTGCGTTGACTCCCTGCAAAACCCCTTTGCCTCTATCTCTCTCCTTCCCTCTCTCTTTCTCCCTTCCTCCCTCCCTCCCTCCCTCATGGGATTGTCTTGCTGACAGGAGGGGCTGTGAAGTTTGACTGGCTCAGCTCAGGCTTTTGATGCTGTCACTTCCCATCCACTCACGGAGTTCAAGGCCATCAAGCTCTGGCAAATGAGCAGACACTGGCGCAAGGAGATGTGCTGCGCGGTGAGGCCGGGGGGCATCTCGTCCGTGCCCAACGTTGCACTTCCTCGGCTACAGGGCGATGGTGTGCTGTGCATTCTACAGTGGTTGAATTGAAGCGAAATGAAGGTATGCAGAAGACAGCGGCATCCTCCTTTTCCTCCTCAACAACAAGACTAACTGACTTGTCAGAGAGGTTGGAGTGGCCTATTGACATAAGTTGACTTTTCTAGGTATGAAATAGCTGTTAACACTGAGCAAAAAGCTATTTGTACACCATGACACAGTCACATTACATGAACACTTAACGTTGCTTAGATTTAGCACTGTATCACTTCTGAGTTCTGAACACCAAGCAATCTGGCATCACCATAGAGACTTTACTTTAAGAAATGGATGTTGTCACTGTGACGTCACCCATTGGTTTTTGGACTACGGTTTTGAGGCCTCGAGTTTGACATTTTGGCTGTCGCCATCTTGTAGTTTTTGCTACCTGAAGTGACAGGAGCGGGTGGAGCTAAGTACAATGCTGAATAAGACATTTTTAGGCGAACAAAATGGTTACAAATAATTTTCAAAACGCGACCTGTCAATCACAAGGTAGCCCCACCTTAAAGCATCCCCTGCTTTATGGTCTGTTTGACTCTAAATGGACCATCATTTACTAAATGAACATCATGCTGTATTGAAGAAGACTTAAAACTAGAGATTGAGACCATAAACTCATGTTTACAATGTTTACTGAGGTAATAAATCAAGTGAGAAGTAGAGTCATTTTCTCATAGACTTCTATACAATCAGACTTATTTTTGCATGGCTATTAAAGAGAATGCAAGGCACACCAGTATTGGTTTTACTGTACAGAACTGGAGGTTGCAGTGTTCATGCTGAGTTCAAAGTGCAAGAGCAATTGCATAATAAAGAAAATAAAGAATGCCGGTGCATTCACACAAATTGAGACAAATACTTGCTCGCACAGGATTTAAAAAAAGGGTAGCATCTGTATAGTTGGCTGTTTTTGGTGAATAGAATTTAGTGAGGCACGCTGTTCTGAACACACCTTTACATATTTCAGGATTGAATCCTGTCACTGAACAAGAACATTGATATTCGATGATTCTGCACCTTGCAACAATCTCTTTTATATGGTCAATGGCAACATTTACAAAAATGTCTGCATATGAACAAGAGTATGGTTGAGGATATGGAAAGAAGCCTCTTTCCAGCAGAGACATTTGCTCAGTCACATCACCGCTCTGTAGCTGCATCACAGTACAGTAACACAAGACAGCAGCATGGCAGGCTGTAAACTTGAACAAACTGGCAGTTTTCTAACAATTACCTAACTACAAAAACTAACAGTGATGGAAACAGAGGGCAGCACAACGGAGGGACGCAGAGCAGCGTGACTCGTTTCTGTTTGCTGCTCCGATGTGTCTCCGGTCCGGTGCCGAATGTTCAGTTGTGTTCAGTTTGATTGGCTCTTCAGCTGACAGCGCTGACAGCAGCCAGGCAGGAAATACACTCTTTGGTGCATCGGCACAGAACGCACACTTTTGATGGGCCGGTCAAATAACAGTGTCAGGCCACATCAAAAGTTCAATGCATGTTGCTTTAATGAAAACCGGACCTTGAGAAAAAAAAAGACCTCGTTGACTTTGTATTTGGTCACATTTGAATAGTTGAATAGCTTTATAGTTGCTTCAGCTTTGGTTACAAAAGACTGCACACATTTGAAGAAAAAGGTGGAAGCACCAAACCCATTTGGAGGCTTATGCCTCTTTGGAGGGTACATTTGATCAACGTATTTTGTCAAAGTCCACTTGACTACCAGTTGGCTCCGAACGACGGGAGATTGAGGACACCTGGGATAAAAGTGGCACTAATTCCAGAGGTCCTCCTTGATTGGCCACAGACAGCAGGGGACCGGGTATAAAAGGCCTTGGAAGGCAGCATGCTGGTTGATCTGTTTCTTCTTTTTTACTCTCCTTTGTGTCTGCAGAGGACCCAATAGGTGAACAAACAGATTTTTCTTTGCATTTCCAGCCAAGTTTTTAATCACAAGAGTGAGAAAGTGAACATCACTTTCCCAGCTCGACCACATTATCAAAATGCGCTTTAGACACAGAAGTGTTATGAGAAAGCGCTCTGAATACACCTACAGGGTTAAACAAATGCAAGCATGTGGACTCTTGCTACGAAAAAAAACTACTTTTAAAAGATAAGCATTGCCTGAATATGTATGGCTGTCAGCAGAGCTGCTCACTTACCCGGTATCATCTACATTGGCTACAGGGGGGGGGGGACACTTGTGTGTGGGTTTGAGAGTGTGCTTTTGTGTGCGTGACTCTTCAGTTTGCAGTTTGCTGTGGTGTTATGTAAAAGATCCGGTAGGGTTTTGGAAACTGTGCTCTACCTTGTTGTCTGCGCTGCACGGCTGACAGATACAGTGATAAGAAGAGAAGTTGTGTGTTTTGTGCGTGTGTGTGTGTGTGTGTGTGTGTGTGTCAGGATAGTAGCAGCGTGGCCGTGTTAACTACAAATCATCACATTTGCGTGCGTCTTTACAAGCGTGCACGTGAGAGCTAAAACCATAAGTGCAACTAATTTCAATTTCATGTGCGCTACTGGATGTGTTCGAGTAATCCAGAATCTTCAGTGTGTGTGTGTGTGTGTGTGTGTGTCCGTGTGTGTCGCTGTGTGCAAGCAACAGTGATGGCCACTGATCTCTGGAGTGACAGGGCTAATCTCCCCGGTTACTGTCCCGCTCTCCTCGTCCTGCCGTGCTCCAAGTGGCTCTCTCTATCAGCTCGCATTAAAGCTAAACACTTTGACTGATTTGGAGGAAAAAAATCAAAATCAATTTGTAGCAGGGCCCTCTATTTGGAGCCGTACAACCCCCCCGGGGCCCTGGAGCTTGTCACATCCCCTCGGTGCACAATTGACGTTTTGACACGCAAAGTTAGATTAAAAAAAAGGAGACAGAGAGAGAATGGAGTGGAGTTTTCCTCCCATCCACTTCCATCAGTTCCCAAAACAGCCACGAGATCAAGGAAGCCCAGGACATGTCACCGCCGGACAGGTTCAATCAACGGGTGTCAGTCAGTTATGTAAGCGTTAGCGTACGTTTGTTTTAAAGTAGGTCCCGTGATACCGAGAAGAAAAAAACCCGGCGAAAGGATTCACGAACTGACGAACAAATTAGATTGGCGTTTGACGGACGGGGGAGACCAAAAAGACGGCTCGGGGACAAGCTGACTGACAGGCTTGATTGAAAGCGGGGCCACCGAGGACTGACAGTGCTAACAGACAGATGGAGTGTGACAAGCCAAAGCTGGTGTGTGTGTGTGTGTGTGTGTGTGTGTGTGTGTGTGTGTGTGTGTGTGTGTGTGTGTGTGTGTGTGTGTGTGTGTGTGACACCGGGAACACCGTCAGACGCGGGACGACGTGCCGATCGTGGCGTTTGACGGACAGAAGGTTGTCACAGCGGGTAAAAGTAGTGACGGGAGATCGACACTGGGAGTCTTATCTGAGAGTTTTTGTCGGTTTTAACATTGTGTGTGCGACAGGAGGAATGGAGGACGTGTTGAATTAAAGCGGAAAAAAAGTGGGGACGTAAAGATTGGGGAGAAAGAGTGATCAGGTCACATGGAGGTGAGTGGCCTTATCACACATACACACTGAGGATGTGGTCCATTTGCAGTGACTCGTGTAGCGATATCTCAGCCGGTGTTGGCGCGGAGACGAGCCATTTTGTCGGCCCTGACAGTTTCGGGTGGGCTCGGTGCATCACACCAGCTCCTACCACTGTGAACTCTGCTGAACAAAACGTCAATCTCCTGCCGTCTTATGGGGATTTCAAACTTCAACAAAACAGGGGGGGGGGGGGGGATGAAAAAGAAGGAAAAAAAATGTCTGAAATGGATACGAACCTACACTTCTCTTTTGTTTTATTTTAATTTCACGATGTGGGTTTGCTTCATGACCCTCATCTGTTTTTTTTGTGTTTTTTTTCCGCTGTGTAATCGCTTGCATTTGTAATGAATTGAGATGTGGCCGTGTGCCTTGTTTGTAAAACTAGCTGTTTTCACGTGTTTGTGCATAAACACATGGATCAACTTCACTTGATTTTCAGGCATCGTCGGTTCTTGATGGCTGCAGGGTTTCAGACCACCCCCATTTAATTAGCTTGATTATATTGTTGGTTTTTTTTTTCTTTTCACTTGCCGACATAACCGTAGCCGCTCTTTTAATTAGAATTAATTGCGCTCTAAGTGGAGGTCTTTCAATGAACATTAATATAAATTGTTAACTAATTAATCATCTCGTTGCTGACTCTTTCCCCCGTTCTTTAAAGGCTCACCGTGACCTCGCCGTGTCTCCGGTTCCTGCAAAAAAGGAAGGTGAAATATTCACCAGCGATTTAAAAAAAACAAACAATTGGCACAAAACCATGTGCCACTCTTAACGTCTCGTATCCAATTGGTATTCATGAGGGTCACCCACTCCGTGACCTCTCGGCTAATATGATATCATGGTCAGTGTGTAAGCGAGTGAATCAGGCGTGTCATGGTGCTGACATTACAGGCGAGTCATGCTCGCTAATGGGCAACGGCTCTGACGTCCAGCGCTGTCACGTGGTTCGACCCCGCAATGTCACCGCGCTGACAGGCCTATTAGCTGTGGTGGATGGAGAGGGGGGGGGGGGGGGGGGTTTGATACAGATAGCTCCTGACAGAGGGAGATGTAGGAGACGGGAGGGTCTGTTGACACAGATAGCCCCTGATAGGAACAGAACGGTAGGGGGGAAATATACTGTATATAAGAGAAGCAACATGAGTCTGACTGGAAGTCAACAGTTGAGTGGAAGTCAAATGGCAAAGACATTTTATCCCCCAGTGAACTCACAGTGAACAATGGTTTTGTAACAACAATCTGAACCTGGCCTGGTCAAGAACAATGGATGTCAGTTTGGGGATGGAAAAGATGGAAATCCTAATGTATGACTACAGTAAGGGGGTCCGCAGTATGACTATTATATAGCTATATAGCTACGTTAACAGAAATGGATTCATATAACATGTTCAGTTATTTGCATTGTTATACTACAAAAAAGAACTTGGTGTTTGCTGAACATGCTAGTTCCTAAACTGCTGAGTGGTTCCTTTTAAACGAGCATGGCCGGGCATTAAATGAGGCTCGTGCTGTTGAGACCAACAGTAAGTTCAAATATTAGCAGTAATGGAGTAATACTGCAAAGAAGAAATAGAATCGAAGTATCAGTATGCTCTCATGGAAGTAACTATGGCTTTGAGGAGTGGGTTTTGGAATAACATAATTAATATTCTATTGGGTCACACTGGATAAATCTTCTTTCTCTGGATCTTTTACACAGTATCGCTTTATCTTTTGGTTCGTTTGCTTGTTTCGGGGATTTTTGCAAAGTATTTTCATCTGGAATTATACCATGTGATTCTCAAACTGCAAATTCTTTATGTGATCTCTTGGTTATTCGAAGGAGTAATGCGTATACATTATCTGTTGTTTATTAGCTTTGCTGTTATGCCATTTGGAAAATCCCAGCACATTTGACCTACACAGCCGATGCCACAAGCCACGGCGGTACACAAGGTCCTGATCGTGCGCCGTCGACAATATTGCGACGTCCGATGCACCAGACTGGTGGTAATGGTTTGCCAGCAGTTCCAGCCATTTTTATGTCTGATCATAGATTTCACCTGTTTTTGAGGTCATACTCTTGGGCAAGTCTTGGGTAAAAAAGCTCTCCTTAGTCATCACATCCCAAGTTATGCTCGTACACGTAACGGTTTAAGTCAAGTTCATTGAGGCCTGTTGGCGGTTATGATTGTTGTGCTAAATCAATGAATCTCCATCTGAGTGCAGCATCAGTTGATTGCCTTTATCTGCACTTGTGTCCTTATCAGACTATTCCGTCAACAGCGAATCCTGTCATGACATGGACTTTGTGAGATGAAATTATGACCCGACCCAACCTGACGGTAACAGGAGAAGGAGGGTTAGCTGTGGAATAGTGCCAGCAGGGGACCAAGCACCTAATCTGGAATCAGTTCCCAGAAAGAAACGGATATCTGATGCCTCCTGAACCTGTAAGTTATTCGGATCAGTCAGAATGTATCCAACAGTTATTTTTGCTTTTACAGCTGTTTGGAGTTCTGCTACTTTCACATGCCGATAAAAACAAGCCAACCAATAAAATAATGACATTTGCTCACATGATCAATAGATTTCCTCCGCCGTCATTCTGTTCCTACCGTCACACAACAATACGGACATTGATCTCGCAAATAAAAGTCCTCTTTGATAAACAAAGGAACTATTATTAAGACAATAAACATAAAGACAAAATCTGGGGAAATAGTCGAACTTGCTTTTGATGGTGAGTAGCCTACAAGAGAAGGGCAACACATGACAGGTACAGGTGCCAACCAGCTGGAGAGCAAACAGTGTTTTGACAGTAAAACGTTTTTTTTTGCGAGGCTAAACGCCATCAAATATGGATTTAAGCTAATTCTTGTTAGATAAAAACATGTTGTGAATTTTTTTAATTATTGCACCAATCTTTTTTTCCCCAATGAATTAAGACTCTTGGATTGAGAAATTACAGAGCCGAGGACTGACCGCCACGTCGCTGTGTATGAAAAGAGAGAGAGAAGGACTTCTATTGCACACAATGTTTCTGTATGTTATTAATAATAATAATTTGAATGTCAATATTATGAATGAAGTCTTAAACGATTCCCTAGCCTAGACCCCTAATTATGTTATTTCCAGCAATGGCGGCATAGGAGCTCACTGTCTTTGCTTGAGAAATCCACGGAGCCCCGGACGCATTAAAAGCTGACCATTATAAGCTGACAATTAGCTCTTGTATTGGCCGTGTATCACACAATAATAAGCACATAGGCTACATATGATTCAGTCCAATTATGGATTGTAAAAAGCACTGCAAATAAGCTCAGCATTTACACTCGTTACAATAACGTGCTTTATAGGAAATGCGACCATATTGTAATTTTTCTACAGTGTTGTAAACACTTGAAATAATGAGCCTGCCTCCAGCTTGCGGAGTTCAGTGTGGGTTTATTATAGTCAAAACAACCTATGAATCGATAAGTGTGTGCAAAACTTTTATTTTTGGTAATTTACAAAATATTATGCATTGTCATATAGTATTTTTTTTTTCCTTTTTGTCCCCAGTGTGAATAGACCTTGAGTCTCAAGTCTTTGTACTCGGGTCCCAATTCCTACACTTTGAGTTTTGAGTCACAAGTCATAATGTACTCTTCACCAAATTTAATGCCACTTGCGTCTCTGCCTGTAATTTTCATCCTGCAGGTTTTGCTAACGATAATCATACCATCATCAATAACATACTTTTTCATCTTTGGGCTTGGGTAATGATTTGGTCAATTGGAGTCTAAAATCATTAAAGTTGTGACTTGATTCTGATTA
This sequence comes from Pholis gunnellus, assembly GCF_910591455.1. Lineage (NCBI taxonomy): Eukaryota > Metazoa > Chordata > Actinopteri > Perciformes > Pholidae > Pholis > Pholis gunnellus. Next base: position 2,515,175 of record NC_136528.1, read on the forward strand.
ATGTCAAAGTCATATGACTCGAGTCCCCACCTCTCTTACTAGCAGAATAATACTGCACTGTAACGAACATGTTAGCATTCAACAGTAAAGGGAGGTGGGCAGGCCAGAAGATGCCGTGTAGTTTACACTGACTACAAAAGGGGGCAAGAGGATCTGAGGGATCAAAACTGCAGCCTTCAGCTAGAGCCTGGTGATTTAATGAAGAAAGGGGTATGTTGAAACGGAGAGCTCTCGAACGATAACGTATGAACCGTTCGGTCTAGCAGAGCAAGGGAGGGAGAGAGAAATGGAAAGAAGGCAGTGTTCCTTTTCAGATATGCCAAATGTCTAGGATAATGGTGTGACATACACATAATGCTCTTTGGGCTCCAGGCTAGGCGGGATGACACTATCTCAATCATGCTCCACCGACACAAACGCTCTGATGTTCCCCAGCTGGCCCGGGAAGACAGCAAGGTTGCAGCACACACACACACACACACACACATACACAAGCACAGAGTTGATGGTTATAGCAAAAACTCCATCCGCCTCACCCTCTCATTCGTTGGGATGCGTCGCACTGCAGGTAATGGTGATGATCGAAGAAACGACCGGGACCTAATAAGAGCAGCAGCAGCTAAATGACACACTTCATCTCTGTTGCTCATCACAACATTGCTATGTGGAGCTGCATTATTGTCTCAGCACTGGCCTGTGTGTGTTGAATCGTTTTTCAGAAAGGGGTTTATTTCTTCAGCGTTTTTTTGCAAGAAGATAGAGTGGATAGTAAACCCATGGATGTATAAAGAGTACTGGATATGGGCCCCGCTCATTCCTATGAAAGTTATCTCGGTGGAACGTGAAGCTTAAAAAAGTTTGACTTCTGATTATAAAATTACCGGGATCTACCGCACTTCTTCTGCAACAATGGGCCCCATAGAGCAAGTGCACTTTCTTGTCCTTTAACCCCGCCTCCCAGCCATCCGGGCTCATTCACAGATAAGAAAATAACTCTGGATTCAGCCAGTAGGCATTTTACTGTTATGACCTGATGATTTAAGTAATGGCTATTTAAGAGTACGTACTAGGAATTTGATTTACCTCATATATATATATATATATATATATATATCAGCCCTTTCCCAATATAAGTCTATGGTGAAAAGTATTTTTGTGCCCAATGGCAATACATGACTGACGCAGAAGCTGTAATTCCATGGTTTGGCCACTATGTCAAATTAGGCCGAGTGGCTTGGCTGTACCCACCAAACGCCCCAGCATTATCCATTGACAGTGATGGGAGATCTATCTGTACAAACACAAACATTTTTCAAACAATGGGCCCTTGATAGCAGACAGAGACAATAGCAGGAGTCTTCCGAGCCAGCGAGTTGAGTTTTCCTGCTGAAATGACACTGTAACTGGCAGATTTCAGCAGCTTTAGCAAGTTGAGCTAATTTTAGCCCAGTTGATTGAGAGTTTTTTCCCTGCCTTTTTAATGTTTCAAGCAAGTGAGGCTATTCACCCTATGTATTCCATAATATGGATGTTTAAATTCCTGTCTACACTGGGAGTGTTGTGCTGCGGCTTGTGATCACCTTGCGCCTACATTTGAGCTAATAAGTTATATAATATAGTGCAAAGTGTGAAAGACTTTGAAGGAAATAAGACTTTTTCTACGGCTGCCTGAAAACACAACTGCTATTTACACAGTGAGACCAATTAGATCACTTCATGCTATTAATAACAATAGCCATGGTGGCTGTTCACAATGTGTTGTAACGACACAATATCATGGCAGAGGTTGTGTACCGAGTGTGGTCGTCAAAAGGTTGTGCTAATACTAATGCTAATTTCTTCATATAAAGCACAGTGCACAGTAAAGACTTATTTGGTTAATTACGCTAACACCACACCACGTTATTACACAACAAGCTGATTATTACAAATATAAAATACATATCAAATATATATAAAGATAGAAATAGTAAGACAGTCAAACAAAATTACTCCAAATCTAAATATGACCCTGCCAAACCATATTCAACGCTTTTAAATCTTTTAAAGTGCTAGCATGGCCAATAAGTATCGTAATATCTACAAAATAACACCATAAACATTAAATGTGCTGGCATTAATAGTTCCTAGGTCATAAAAGGGCCTTGTGTAATTGGATATAGTACCTATATTATCAATGAATATGTGTAAACCTGGATGCGGACGTGTATCGGGTAACACTGACTCTGGGTTAGTGTTATAATTGCTTCTAGCTGCCATTTCTTACTGGAGTACATATTATGCTAGCTAGCCAGAACATACTTACATCATATACTTACTTACAGTACATGAAAGATACACGCTTTAAGACTAACTTTGCAAATATTAGCTTATGTTAGCTACTGATCATCCCAGAGCAGACGAGGCTATTAAATTACCACCCTGCAACTCGCTCATGCATTCAACGTTTCATTTGTAAGTGGAAGTAATAAGATATTTTTGCAGTTGGAAAATCTCCCTTTGGGCACTGTGCTGGAAGACTCAATATTATAACTGGTATTATTATTATAACATATTTAGATACCAAGCATTGTTCCAGAATCCCTTTTAAGATTCATTATTATGGACCAAAAGGAGTCAGACAAGGCTGAGGCTTGTGTGCATTTGGGTGTTTTTTGGGGGGTATTTCTAACCATTATCCTCCATATTTGGCATCTCAGTGAGTGTTTGTCAACCGAGCATCTCTCCTTTTTTTCTGCTGCAACCACCCATCGCCAGTTTCTCCCCTCAATGCTGGGAGCACACAGGCAGACTCCTTCCACTCACCAGGGTGTAATCTCTCTTTGTTTACACTGCCAAGGGGTTATTTGGCTGTCTGTTAGAGTGTGACACAGACAGCGCTACACTGTCAAAGACAGCCTCAGCACACTGCAGACAAGCCGATTCTGTATTCAGTGTATCTAACACGTCAGCCCGCATTGACAGTATGTGATAGCCTACAATCACACAATACGCTCCGAAAGACAGGATCCATCCATATGTCATGGGGGAGAAAAAAAATGATTGGAGAATAGCCATTGGCTTTGGTTACACTTGTCATTTCGCCCTGAGTTTTAAGACCTGATGGTGAAGATGGGATTTCATCAGATTGCATGGCTGCATACCCACACTTGGCCTGAAAATGGCTGCCATGTGATTCCTGTTGCTGGATTTATTGGAATCTGAGTCTGCATTATTTGTCACGGCCCCCCTGTCTGCCATGTGTTCACACAGTAATGTGTATCTGGATTGCATTTGCATGAATGCAAATAAAATAGCAAAGCATCTCAAAGCTGTGTGGCAAATGCATGTACCTCAATTTAATCACCTGTGTATTCTGTAAGGCCATAGCCAGGATTTAGGAAATAATGACTTCTGGAATCCAAGTACCCTCAATAAAATCCCTAGTTCTTTAAGATTCTATAAGGTCCTTCTGGCAGACTCATATTAGGTAGGATCAGCCCTCTTGAGACTGACAACCAATCAGAAGTGACAACGTAGGACTGAGACACTGCTGAAACTCCAGCCAGAAGCCTGTGCTACAAAGCAGGATCTGGGGTTAACATCGGATTGAACCCTGGCTTTTCAGTGCTGAGGCAGGGGTTCACTTCTTACCGGGGTGCTGCACACCTTAACTGCTCCAGTTTATGGTCTATATAACAGATCAAATGGAATAAAAACACTCTGGTCTACTGACCAGCAGGGGGCGACTCCTCTGGTAACAAAAAGTCTGGTTGTATAGAAGTCTATGAGAAAATGATTTATTACCTCAGTAAACATGAGTTTATGGTCTCAATCTCTAGTTTCAAGTCTTCTTCAATACAGCATGATGTTCATTTAGTACATTATGGTCCGTTTATGCCATGTTCACACCAAACAGGGCGCAAATTATTCGCACCGCGTTAATCGCCGCCGGTCTTGCCGGGGACTATTTGTGAGTCAAATAGACCATAAAGCAGAGTATGCTTTAGGGCGGGGCTTACTGTGATTGACAGGTTGCTGCCACTACCAGAGCCGTATACACTGTCTCTACGGCACTCCTCCACATTCCAAATATGTTAACTTCCGTTTATCGGTTGCAAAAAACATTATGGCGACGCCCATAATCCAAGATGGCGACGGCAAAATCACCAAACTCGAGGCTTCAAAACGGCAGTCCACAAACCAACGGTTTACACCACCTGAATTACTCCACCCACTTACTCACCTGCTCCCCATATCCCATAATCAGCCCATATAAACACCAGTTATACCAGCTCTTTGCCGCTAGTCTTTCCCCAGATTGTCTAATCCGCATCCGCCCTATTCCAGTATTGTTTATCCCGCTTGCTTGATTCCCAGTTTGATGATTATTTGCCTTCCCTATATGTTGGATATATATATATATATATATATATATATATATATATATATTCATTTTTTTTGTTATTTGTAATGGATTAGGAAGCAAATATTAATTTCACATTAGTTCATTTTATTTTACATTCATTTAGTAATCGTTAATTTTGCACATTTACTGTGCATTACGTCCACCTACTGACCCCTTGTCACCGCTTTATATCTGTGGCTATATGTGACTCTTTACAGTGCCTGAATTACACTTCAAGTTACGTAACAAAAGAAAGGAAAAACATCTCACTCACCAAATGGGTCTCCATGCACGAGTTGAGCCATCACATAATGGTGCTATTACTGGAAATAGGTGTTGTTCAAGAACAGAATGACCAACCGACAGCTCAATGGACAGACTCAAATAATAGATGTGTGTGTGTGTGTGTGTGTGTGTAATGGTCATTCACCAAAAACAATGAAGGGTTGTTTTCACCGAGGGAGGAAGGTGAACAATTTAGGGGAGGAAAAGAAAAGTTCATGCTCAGTGCACAACAGCAATGACTCACGCTTAAAAAGAAGAAGCAAATGTTATTTTTTGCCAGAATGCTCACTTGAAAGGAATGAACTTCCAGTGGTGGTGACGCCACAGAGAGGAAATGAAGAACGGTTGTCCCTTCTTTAGCCGGACATTCTGCCAGTCAGCTTACATTATACAACATCATCTGATTTCACTGAATAAAGTCTCAATGTCAAACCAACTTTATTCCCCTGATCTAGCAGAGGAATGTGACATAGTATGTGTGTGTGTGTGTGTGTGTGTGTGTGTGTGTGTGTGTGTGTGTGCTGCACGTGTGTGTTTTGTTGTGTAAAATAGATTTGCTGTTCATTAAGGATTCTGGTACACGGTGTGTATTTTCATTATTCACACAAAGGTGTGCACCAGCTAATCAGACTTAAAACACTGTGTGTGTGTGTGTGTGTGTGTGTGTGTGTGTGTGTGTGTGTGTGTGTGTGTGTGTGTGTGTGTGTGTGTGTGTGTGTGTGTGTGTGTGTATGTGCGTGCGTGAGTGTGCGTGTCTTAAAAAGCTCAGAGACAGACTTCATCCATTACGTCAATTATGAATTAGCACCTCTCTGTCATCTCCCATCTCTCTCTCTCTCTGTGTCGACTGCTGTCTTAATTAGCCAAACTCATTCTTCCTGCTGCAGAGGCTGTCCTCACACACACACACACACACACACATGTGTATATATATATATATATATATATATAGACAAAGAAAGGTGTACAGATTAATGTCGTGCACACATATGCAAGATGCAGAAGCAAACATTGAGTGGACGCTCGTGGTTTTAAATGGAGTGCGGGGACACATAAGACAGTCCGTCACATAGTGTCATGGTGCGACAATCTGTCTCCTATCTGGCCTGTTTTGAGTGCAATATGAATGAGGGCCCTAACAGGCCCTTAGCACATAGATCTGTCACTTCTCAAAATGCACTCTGCTAAAAAGGAAGTGGAGATGAAACATGGCCCTCTCAGAGGTTTAATGTGACTGACAAACCAAACAGGGCTCATTAGAGGCCACCGTTTGTGTGCAAATGAAGATTTTTAAGATTGGACTTCATATCAGTCGATGAGCTAGAGTGCGAGCACAAAGGATTTTGACAGGTCCCCTCAGCTTTGTGAGACATTCAAGCCTCTTCCAGCTCATTGTTTAGGTTTTACGAGCGCCTTACTGAGTTTAAAGTTTGGTTCGGTCTCATTGCTCTCGTCGACCTCGTCTCCGGCCGCCACAGTCTGATAGCTTGTGGGTGAAATAGACAAGTGGGAAGGCTTGAATGTGACTTGAATGTGTCAAACTTCATATCTGGATGTTGGGATTGTGTTCAGAGTCGGGACGTCTGGTTGTTCTTAACTCTAGTGTCACCTGCTGAACGGCAGCGCCACCAAAACAAACATAAAACAACACGGACAGCAAAAGAAATAAAAAGTGATTTTATTTTCTTAATGTAGTGCTCGGAGTGCTCAGCTTTTCCTTCACTGAGTAAAAGAGGAATTCAGTACCAGACATTTATTTTTGGCCCACATTAAAGCGCAGACCACTCTCTGTACTTTGATTGACAAATGGACAAGCTATCAGACGGGCCAAGCTAACCAGAGTGTGTGTGAGGGGGGGGGGGGGGGGGGGCGCACTGCCTCCAGTATAGTGTGTGTTGAGTAGCAGGCAGTCTGACAGGCAGTCGGGCCACTGAGCAGAGCCTCCTGCACACTGGGCTAAGTGAGTTAGCATGAGGCTGCCGGCTCTGTAATAAAGCGTTTAATGGACACACAGCTTCTCCCGGCCTTCCTGGGGCTAACGCTAAATCCCTCTTTACTGTCGCTCGCCCAGATGTTAGTGAGTTATTCATTTCTCCCGTCACTCCGGAGGCCGGCGCATCCATCTCAGGGCTGAAATACGCATAAAAAGATGTTTTAAGTCGGACACGTGTCCTCAGCTACACACATGCGGTCGCGAGCTGAGATGCATCATGCTCGTCCATGTGTGCCCCAAGGCCTTTAGGCCTATACTTTGTCCATCAGCCTGCTGAAACTTAGTGAGCCCGAGGGATGAGCGGAATAAATGTGTCCTCTGCAAAAAAAATCCCCCAAACAAATTACAACTGTAATGTCCCCCAAAAAATTCCTCCTTGGGCCCCAAGGCAGGCGGAATATCAGCAAACTCCTATGTCAATCCGTCTAAAGCGTTTGATATCACCTGGAAGTTCTCTGCAACCCCGGCAGAGAAAGTATGAATTCCTCTGATGTGTCTTAATGCGCTGAGACTGGACGCACGAGGAGTTATCTGTTATGGAAAGAGAGGAAACCTGGAAGAAATTAAAGCAGGAAAAACAACTTGTGCTGCATTCAGAGAGGCTTGAAATGTTGAGCACACTGTTCTGTCTTTACATCATTTCTCTCTGTTTCTTTTTTTTCCCCCGTTTGGTTCTGCATTTCCTCCCACACCAGCACAAAGTGTGGTCTGGACAGGCGTGATGAGCCGGGGCGTCTCCGGTATTAAACATGTAAGCAGGACAAAGAGATAGAGGGAATGCGTCTGGGTGGGAGGGGATAGGAAACGGCGAGACCGAGTCGGCATTCAGTGAAATGCAGACGCGTCGAATCTGGAAGCGTGACAAAAATGTGTCCGGCCTAATGATGTCAACTAGTGTTCCTCACCGCGCCTTCTGCAGCATGTGTGTGTGTGTGTGTGTGTGTAGCTCGTCTATTTCAGCTTTTTGTGTGTTTCCTCTTTTGCTGTCTGACAATCTGGTTGTCAGGGAGAGGCTGCACTGCTGTACGGATGAGATGTAACCCCCCCCCCTCCGCCCCCCCCGCCCTCTCCCTATCGCCAAACACACATATAAACAAAGAACTGGTGATACAACCAAACTCTCATCTTCTTCTGATGAAAAAAAGTCTTCAGACAAACACATTTTTTACAGCAAAAAGAAGGGCGACAGTGGCCGGACTCTTGACGGTCTTGTGTCTGCGTCTTTAAGGCCCAACTAGGCGCTGCAAGGAGTGGAAGTTGGTGAGGAGGCTCTGGAAGAAAGGTCACGCGGAGTTCAGGGCCTGCCGGGGGATGAGTGATGGCCGTGGAGAGGGGGCTCTGTTGCTGGGCCTTGTTCTCTTCTGCGCTGCTTGTCGGCCCCGCACAGCGGTAGACTGAGCCTTGATGGATTGGCAGCCGTTGAAAGGAAACGTAACCCCCTCCACAACAACCGGCACCTCCACCAATCTCCCCTCCTAGACCCCCTCCCCTCTCTCTTGTGCTCCAGTGCTGCTAAGATTATGCAAATGCTTTTGATAGCACAAACGGACAGAGAGACACACGACAACATGGATGCCTACTGCAATTTCCACCTGCATTTAGTGGGAATTTGGACGTAATGTCCAACTGCGATGTAAAAAACCCCCCCAAAAACATGCAGACATTAAAACAGAAATTCTAGACAAAAGTCAAGAACAGCGGGATCGCGTCGGTGTCAACAGCACTCTACTTTTCCCTCTGCATTGGTGAAGGTCACTGTGAAATCCGTGAGGAGGGAATCGGTGACCGAGCGATCGAGAGCATGAGAGGGGGCATGCAACTCAAGAGGGAGGAAAGACTGGGAGGCGGGGGCGAGGGGGGTCGGCGGGTTAAGAGTTTAAGTACAGGACATCCCCTGACCCGGGGTCAAGCGCAGAGGACGCCGCGGGAGGGCTTGTTTTCTGGGGGTTGGGAAGCTTGTTGTACCTGGACGGACACAAAAGAAAGGCCGAGCAGCAGGGGGGACCGGCTGCTAAAATAAACATCAAAGCCCGCTGGCCGTGTCCCGCTTTTGTTGCCTGGAAATGGCGGACTGCCCCCCTCAGGGGTGGACGAGGTGAGAGGGAAAAGGAGGATAAGAGGGGGGAGCAAAATGAATCATGCTCTTCTTAGGCCTGCCAAACTCCCTCTGGAATTATTTTTTCTTTTTTTCTCTTGATAGATAAATCATATGGCCTTTTGTTAACATTTATGTACTTCATTTCTTGAGCTATTTTGGTCATGTTGGCATGAAAAACACTGAAGAATCAATTCCAGACACCAGCACACTAAGTGATTACCTACAGTATTTCAGAAGTCACTAAATAAGAGGTAGTTACAGGACATAACTCAAGATAAGCTTAAAGGTGCATCTTAGCTTCCTTAACAAATAGTAAAATATATATTTTTTTAAAGGGGCCAGTTCGTAGCATTTCGGGATATATTTTGGCAGAAATGGAAAATAATATTCATAACTATGTTTTCATGTGTCAAAATCAAATCACCTGAAAGAGTTGTGTTTTTAAATCTACTTAGAGAGCAGACAGAGCATTTTGATGTTTTTCAGTTACCTGAAGGTCACCTTAGTTCTCTGACACGCTTGTGAAACCGAGCTACCCGACGTCTGTTGCTCCTAAAGGTTCGGCTTTACTCGCAAGTGGCCGGGGCGCTTGGCCGCGGACCTCTGAATTTCTGCAACCAAATTAAATTGTTTATAGGATGTTTGTTGTTTTTGGGTGCGACTGTGGCTCAGTGGTAGAGCAGACTCGCCCTTCGATCAGAGGATCGGTGGTTCAATACCCACCTCCACCAGTTCATGTCGATGTGTCCTTGGATAAGACATTTAACCACGAATTGCTGCTGCAGGCAGTTCCCGCGGTGTATGAATGGTTACATAGAGTCCTGATGAGCAGGTGGCACCTTGCATGGTAGCCCCTGTCATCAGCGTGTGAATGGGTGAATGATGACATGTAGTGTGAAAGCTCTTTGAGTGGTCGGAAGACTAGAAAAGTGCTATCCTTATATAATGCATGTAATACTTGACTTTTTTCTTTACAGGGCTTGTACAAGGGCAATAAAGTAGTCCATGAATATGAGATATAAGTTTACAGATAATTACAATCCCTCCTCGTCATTGTGGAGGTTAGTTTTTGGTGTTTTGCTGGTTCCACCTAGTCTATGGGCAGATCTATGGGTTGTACTCGTCTTTTTTATTCTTCACAGTACAATCTGTTTGTCTGTGTTCCTTGGGGTCAAAGGTCAAAACAATTGCAGACAAAAAATGGAAAATGGAAAAAAACTCTCTCCTTACGATATCACTTAACTTACTAATTATTCAACAACAAAAATAGGTAGTTGCATTATTTGTCACATTGTCACTCAGCCAAGGTTTGTCAAAGGTGCATTTCACCAACTAGATCGCCTCCACAGTCCCGTTTTGCATTGTGTATCTAGTGTGTGTAGAAATAGAAAACTGTCCAGTGGACAGCTTTCTGAAGAGTGATACGGTTGGTGCATGTAGTTCCGTAGAAAGAAAATAGTCCTTACATGAAACTGCAAACAATGAGGTCTGTGGATTATCTTGAGCAACAGAGTCAGGACTTTTGGAAAGACACGTTGCTGCTGAGTTTTTCAAATGATTTTTTTTTTTTTGTGCTTTGAGCAACACAGGCCGAGTGCCATGTCGTCCCTCTATATCGGAGAAAAAGGCTTACTTCTCTACGGCCGATACCTCTAACACTCTGCAACTCACACCGAAGCGATCTAGATCGATAAACAACACGACACGTGAGAGGTAAAACACGTTCGATACGGGGTTGAACTGTCCCTTTAGGACAGATTTTGATGAATGCCAGCAAAATCATGTCACTATTAATCCACATGATACTCGTATCGTATCTGGAGAGGACCGTGTTCCACTTGTTTGGTTAGAGCAATCAGTAAAGCCAAACGAAAAATTTGCTTCATAAATACTTTGCAGAGACACACATTCCATCGTTGATAACAGCCAGACATTTGGTTTGGATGACAAACAAACATAACATGAGAGTTTCTGACTCTAATGGATGGTAATTGCTTTTGTCAGCTGGACCAATTCAGACAATCTAACTCTGGCATGACTGCTGCCCGAAATCAGGGTGCTGTGTGAGTCGAGTCATTTAACAATGAATGTGTGTTTGTGTGAATACCTCAGTGTGGGTGTGTGGGGGACAGGAGAGGGAGTGTGTGTGGAGTGATTGGGGGGGGTGGAAAGGGAGATGATTATGCCCATCCGTGGCGGATGCCAGGTGTGCAACCATCCTCCCCCATTCCCTTCTCTGCTCCTCTGCTCATGATGACTCCCTCTCCCCCTATACTGCCGAATCTCTCTCCCCCCTCTCACACACACCCACACGAAAAAATGCACACACACTTACTTGCATACAATCACACTCCATCAGCACTCTCCAGCTGGCAGGAAAGGCAACAGCCACAGTCGTCATCACTGTGACTGCCATGAAGGGGCGGCCGCTTGTGCCTGTGTATGTAAATGTATCTGCCTCTTTAGCTTTTCCCCACTGTGTTTGACGACAGTATATCCATGTGGACCACGACATGTGCGTAAGCACTCTTATCCATTCAGTAGCATCCTGTCTTTAGTCTCTATTAGTTCCTCTCATAGTTTGAATCGTATACTGTGGATGAATTTGCTTGAGCGGAACATTTCCTGAAAGGAATAGTAGCCCGGACGGCAGGCTTCATATCTGTCAGTCACACATGCCAATGGTATCGATTTTGCCATTTCATTCTCGTGTGCCTTGATTACTAGAACAAAATTTGGTTTCGGTGCCTGAATATTTAGGCCCTGTTCAGTCCTGGCACTAACATGCATTTTGGGTGATCCGATCACAAGTGGACAGCCACGAGTACGTCAATTCACTTCATCTTCACGCATCAGAATGCGTCTCGAGTGATCACTTGTGATCGGATCTTCGTTCCCCGCTCTTTATTCCAATAGACATGTAGGTCGACATAATTTCCATTTGCAAAGACCAAATGTGTATTGTTTCTAAACCGGAGGGAGGCAGCAGAGGTTAAAGCCAACCTATTGTCCCCGGGGATCTCCGTGCTGCCGACGGCGCCGGGATGGATGGAGCACTGTAACAAAAACACAGGCTGTATGATAATAACATCCAAAAACACACGATTCAATCTCAGTGGTTTCTGTGACATTAGCAATACTTTCAAAAAGTGCAAACATATACAGAGCTATCTGTAGGGGCCGCAGACCCACCTACTGGAAATATTCCCGCCACGCCACGGAAGAAATCAAAACAACGTAGATGTAAACCACATAGCCCAGGATGCTTCACGCATTCGTAATATATCTCTGTGAGCTTTTTCAGAATTGTCCGACATCCTAGACAATGCCGGCGAATGAGTAAGTGCGTCCTCCTACGCAGAGGAAGTCAGTTTGCATACACGCTTCTAAAAGAATGTGTGAATCTCAATGCGTCTTGGGTGCATTCACATCTGTACTTAGAGCTCTCCAATTCTTATTTACTGCACATATATGTTATGTGTTGTTAGGCTGTTCACATTATTTTTTTAATGTGGCCAATGTTAGATTTCAGTGTGAGCTGATGCTGTTCATACTGTTATGGGAAAAAACGTTTCTGTCAGTGTCTTAGTGTCAAAAGGTTGTCACTTTTTTAAAATTGTGTTGAAAATTGAGTTCAAAACAACTGCAGACAAGTAGACGAACACACATACGACCCGAGAAGTTATAGAAAGCAAGACAGGGACCAAAACAAAAGCAAACTGAGGAGAAAAACATAGGTTTAGACTGAAGAGTATAAAAGTCAGATACGGAGGTCCAGCAAAATGTATATACATGGATGTGTGTGTTTGTGTGCATTTTTGTCCATCTTATGTGTGATCCGATTAATGGGTGAGTGAGGGGTGTCGATTGAGGTTAGGTAGTAATATCGGCTATATTTCAATCTACACATAAACACACAGATACACAAATACTGTACATGTACACAGATATCCATATATATTAGTGCTGGGCAAGTTAATGCGCTATTATCGCGTTAACGCATTAATTTATTAACACTGACAATTATTTGATCGTGCGTTAACGCAGTTTTTTTTTTTTTTTATTATTATTTTGAAAGTCCGTTGCTCACTGGCAGCGGTGGAGGAAGTCTTCAGACTACGTTGGATGCAGCGTGTGGAGAAGTATAGATAAACAAAAGCAAGACAAGCTAACAAATACCACAGAGAAGTGGATACAAGCTGCAGCCGGTTAGTGTTGTGGAAGATGTCGGTCTGAGGAACGTTCTCGTCGCGTTTGGTGTGAACGCACCTTTAGGATCGCAACGAATGACGGCACGTATGAGCCTCCCTCAAGACGCACCATCACAAGAAGAATACTTAACACAAGTTGTATTAAAGGAGAGGACGACTAAAGCGACGGCGTTACAACGTGCACCAGCTGCTGCTCTCACTGGAGACTACTGGACATCGCTGGGTAACCTTCATCACCTCAGAGTTACAGCATTATATTGATGAACAGTGGAGCTGCATTCACATGCTCTGACTGTCATGAAGACAGACGTTTTGATGAAACGTGCTGAAACATGTTCGTGTTGCACAGCAGTGGAACGTTTCACATAGAGTCACACACTGAGCACAGATAGTGAAGAGATAGAACTGCTGCTGTGTAAAGAGAATACTGCTGTTAACAAGAACCTGATTTGTTTAAAGTGTTTGCAAAACAAATGTTATTGCACTTTTGTTCATATAGCAGTACTTTTATAATAAAAGTGCGCAATACACTAAAACATATAAACAGCAAATATAGTCAAAGTAATTATAAATTAGGAAATAATAAAAAATAAAAAACAGATCTGATTCATATAGCAGCCACTTTGGCCTGCCTAATGAACGGGGCCTCACTTTTATCATTGATTCTGTGGCACAGAAGTATTTTAAGACTTTGCCTTTTGATTTTCACCAACTGCACTCCCATGATGCCAGGGTTTTAAACGTTGCACCGCAACAAACAGAAATGTTCTTTACAGTGTGCTGGCAATGAGGAGTTTACAGGGTCTAACAAAGGTTTAAAGAGTGACATTAAGCTTCACTAAAAGTCCAATGTACACACAGAACCAGACATTTGGTAATAATACGGCATATTTGAGGAAGTATAAAGCTTTCTTTATACCGTGTACTAACAGCTGTTTTGAACTGTCTGAAATATATTGCCTGTGTCAGTAAAAACCACAAGCACAGTAGCCACAAGCCCTTGTGCCTCGACCTGTCAAGAGATATTTCTTATTTAGATACATCCTTTATAAAGGACACGTTGTCCTTTCCTTGTTCCTCTGATGTGGAGGCGCAGGACACTTTGTTCTTAATAACATAGCAGAGTTTGGGACAAAGTGAGCAGCCAAACTCTGAAAAATCAAAGAGACTGAAATATTGTGGTTCTTAACTCACCCATAAGGGCTCATGAAGATCGAATACAGCTGGTAGTGCAAACAGAGTTTAGCTTGTCCTGCTGAGTATTTCCAGAAGAAGAGGGGGGGGGGGGGGGGTGCAGACATAGGCCTGTATTACTGAGGTAAGAAAATAAGCATTGATTTAACCATGATATAGGCCTCAGAAAGGCTAACTAACAACAACATAAGGCTACGCTTTCAAAATCAACGCAATGACACATTTCACAATGAGTAAGTACACTTTGCAGATAATACTTAAATACTTGTATTTCTCACAGTCTGATATTAGTACTTTTACTGCAGTGAACGGTACGAATACTTCTTCCACTGCTGTGGCGCATACTTATTGTGGGATGTTCCGCTACATTCTCATAAATACCTGAAACTATTCAGTAGGCAAATGAATCTTCTAACTCAATTGACAAACAATTTGAATGACAAGAATCAATGGACTAACTGTGTGTCTCAGCAGTAATTAGAAAAACTGTTTTTGAGTACTGCAACGCTGCCTCTACAGGTCTCTCTAAAATGCTGTCCTGGACCTCAGACCACGAGAATCAGGATCACATCGCTCCAGTTCTCAGGTCTTTACTCCAGCTTCCTTCTTCTCAAAGACTTGATTTTAAAATACTACTGTTGGTTTGTAAAAACACTGAATGGGTAGGGCTCTGCTCTGAACTGCCATAACCACCCAGAGGTTGCTTTAAACCAAGGCTTGACACTTTTCTTCTGCCTTTTATCAAATTCAATTTGGGTGAATCTAAGACGTATATCTGTCACCGCATTGTAACTGCCGTGTGATTTGTATGAACCTGTTTTATCTGTTGTATTCAAATAAGGCGCATGTTTATCCTCTATTTCATTTCATGCTTAAATTCTATTTAAATGTGTCCTTTTTTAATTTGATATATTGTGCTTTTTTAATATTGACTAAATGCCTCTTGTGTCTTACGGAAAGCACCTTAAATTGCCTTGTTTTTGAACGGGGCTGAACGAATAAACTTGTCTTGTGTGAGGAGGGTGTAGGACAGCTATATAGTGTACTGTTCAACAATTTGTGTTCACTGTAATCTGCTACTAAAGTGGAAAAAAAAATGTTTTCATCAGATCAACATTGTTCTCCTTGTAATTCCTCCACGCTAATGTAGTAACTAAGCAACACCATGCACCGACATGTAGTTCCTGATTTTTTTTTAAACGCATGAATCATTTTGAAGTTGAACTATTTCACAACTGCTTTCTGTTTTTTTTCTTCTTTCTCACCAACAGTCATTCAATTGTGTGCATACTACACATACTGTTCATTTTCTTTAAGAAATCATAGAAAGAAAACACTCTAATCTGAAATAGAGAGAACAAGAAAGGAAGAGTCAGAGAGAAGAACAGAAGAGGACAGAGTATGCTTTAAACATAGTTTAGATTTTCCCTTTAGGAAAATAATAATAATATTTAATAGATAATATGATTGTGTTAATGTCAGCAGTCTGTCTGAGCAAATTGTTGTACGCCACTGTACACTGTTTTATTGAGTTTCCTTTAAGCGATAAGAGTGAATTTGAGTTGCCTCTGGTAAACAGTCACGCAGTGCGCTGTACATGTCGAGGCCTTTTAGTGGTAAGGTGGAAAGGTAAGAACGGAAAGAGTGGATCTGGTTTGGCTGCCTTGGTCAAGGTTCAAAGGACTAATAAAGTTTGCCATCTTGGTTTGCACTACGGGGCCTCCCTGTTGTTGTACACTATATTGTACATTTTCAATCAGGGTCCAGCTTTTCTAGAAATGTCCTTCTCCAGAAAGGCGTTGCCAGTAACTCCCAAATCCGTTTCTCCTCCTCCTCCGGCCATTGAGTGTTAAAAATACGAAGCTAGGTAAAAAAGAAAGAATCTACACCAAGCTAAACGCTAAAAATGTCATGCCAATGTCATAACTTCTTACATATCTTTCAACTTGAACTCTTACTACAACTGTAGACAGTAGCTGTGCAATGAGAAAATAAGCTAATGGGAAACATAATTAGAATACCTGTAGTGTATTTATGAAAAAATATAAAATTATAAAATAGCTATAATTTTGTGATTCTGTTTAGGCCAGCAGAGAGGCTTTGCTGGCGCTGACGGCCCGCCGCTGGTGTAGCCTCACCAGCGACAAAAGAAAAGAGGACAAAACGCAACAAAATTAAAAATAAATGAAAAGGGCTATGCACACCGCGGTGGGCGTACAAACAATATTAAGCTACATCAATTTAAAACAATTTAACTGCCACAGCGACTGCTGCACACACAAACTCTCAAAGCTCCATCACATTTAAAGTGAAAAAGAGAGCTGCAGTTCATTCACAGGCAACGCAGTGGTTTTTGATTGTAGTTTCAACCATCAAAGATGCACCTGATGGTCATATAACATTGTGGATGGGTTTGATGTGGGTCACATAGCGTGTTCATTAAATCTGTGTTAAATAAAGATGCAACAAAAGTCTATATTGACTTCAGCCTTAACTTAATTGCAGTGTTGTGCTTTTTTTGGGGGGGGGGAGACTATTTACAGACTGCAGGTGCACCCTTCACAAACACATACACTTCAGTGACACACTAGTGAATAAAAACATGATGAATGTATACAGCATGTGCATCGTGACCAGTGTTGGACACGTCACTCAGGAAGTGTAGTCTAGTTACTTTTTTACCTATTACTGCTTCAATAATGTTACTTTACTCATTACTTGCTATACTACTATATTACTTTCACTGTTACTTCTTACTCAATAACAGATTACTGTTTTGAAAATGTACTGCTTAATGCTGATCATGACTTTTTCACATGACTTTGTTCTTAAATGCAAGTAAAAGTATTGATTTTTAAAAACATACCCCAAAAAGTGCACAGTAAAGCACTTTGTTACGAGGATGAATGTAATTTGTCTGATGTCCACTCCATACTGCACGGCAGATCCCCTGTCTCAATTTATTTACAGGAATCCGAGGCTTTCATCGTCGGTGCTTAACCTGTATTACCTCAATGTAATATATCCAGTTCTGTAATTGAATTATATACCGGCCGCTAAGCCCCTCAGATAAGGGAGGCAGCTAACCAAATGGAAAAAAAAGGATTTGCTCAGGTTTTTTCTAAATTATGATATGCAGATCGTCTTTGGTGGACAGAACACTTTAGACTCCAGACAGGGACTGTGGAAGAGATGTTATTCTCCCCTGTGCTTGGGGAGAATACAGAGGGAGATTCACAGTACTCTAGTAAAATAGTGGGACTATTTAACCTGGTATTAACCCTTAGTTAAAAGACAAATGTATTTATTTATCTAACCGTGGATATATCCATCTGTATCTCTCTCTGTCTATCTTTGTAGCTCATGGACACAAGCACAGACACATATTGCGAGCCCACAAGCAGAGAGGCTGCAGCTCGTAAAGCAAGCGGTGACGGGCTGATTGATCCCCTGGTGAAAATGGGCGATATTTCGCCAACATCGATATCAATAAAGCCTCTTAGGCTCGAGGCTTCTCAGGGCCTGCTTTTGTTTCTCTTCCGAGGAGAGCTAAGAAAAATCTATAGACAATTGATGGTGTCTGGGAGAAAGGCTCTATTGGAGTATATCAAATCAACGTATCGGAGAAGGGAAAGTTTTCCCTGTGAATTAGACTGTTTTTGCTCCAAGTTCAGGGGCAGAGTGAGAAGGATGGCCACGGCCATGTTCTGAAGCCATGGAGAAAGGCAGACAATGGGCATAAGGATAAAAAACAGGCATGTATTTTGGGTGTTTGGTGAGTGGATAGGATTCAAGAGAAATCTCTCCTCATTGGATCACGGTATTATTTGTTAAAAAACAAATGTGGACATAGAACGGGCTGCTGTAAGCAAGTACAGTCACTTAGATCTCCATGACACTGCAAATGCTGCTCTTTTAGGTGTGGGGAAATGCATCTTTTGTCCCACCTCTCTTTTTCTGTTATTGTAGAGCTAGTAGCAGGTATGTAAATCTGAAACAATAAACCTTTAACTTGTTGCGGTTAACCCTTGGGCAGTCCCAGGTACCTGCAATAAATACATACATGTCAGAGATTTGGGGCTCAGTGTCTTCCACAAGGACCCTTCCAGATAGTCGACAAAGTCAAAGTGTCCTTGGGGAAAAGGTTGTTATTTTGTCTTTCACTCTTTTTTGCGTCGCCTACATTCTAGCTTTTACAAACCCCTAAATATTTGATCTGACCATGATACAATACTTTATTTCAGATTTTACAAGGACACATGGATTTGCATAACCTGTTGAGACACAGCAGCCCATATGTAGCCATATATTTGAGATAAACTATTATTGAAATTTATATTTTTGATAACATTTTAGTTAGAAGCCTCCTTGTTTTCGAATCGTTAATGCAAACTCTACACTTCCATCTACCTTTTTCCTGTTCATCTTGTTCACTCAACCCCAGACGATCACAAAACCAAGGTAACCCAACCAACGTATTCATGCATCATCATTCATATATGGCTTTACGGTACTGGAAAAAAAGAATTATGGGAAAGCTGAAAAAAAAAGCTACACAGAGCCCCTGACAATCGCCAAGTGCTTTGGTGTGTCTAGTAGCCACAACATAATAATTGATAATTATGTTCAGTTATATCCCTGCTGGTCACATAATATGCATTCTTTTTTATTTTTATTTTTTGTTATCTACATCGCCCCTCTTTTTTTTTTGTCATTCTCGCTGAGGGCTGAGTGGTTGAAGAGGCCCTAAGCAGGCCAGCCTCTGGATAATTATTCTTTTCCAATCACTGTGACTGTCTAATTGCAGTCCTCGCTGCTAATTTATGCGCGCCTTTGTTTTCATCACGAAACGCATTTCAAAAAAACACATCAAACGATTTCTGATATGTAAAGAATAAAGCAAAGGCTGCAGCCGCTTAAAAATAAATTCCTGATTATTTTCATATGATAATAAGTCAGAGAAAATGAGGAAATCAAAAGGAAAGTCATATAATGATATATGGGCACAAACATGGCACTTATTGTATTTTTTCCCTTGACTTGAATACATTACCATATTTTTCCGTGTTTTTATTTGCATTAAGCTGGAGTTATGTAGGACAGCTTGCTGACCATCATTCACAAGCTGTTGGCATTTCTGCAAATAGTCTGTCAGGCACAAATCTCACGCACAAAACTGGCATTGTTTTCATTGTAAATGATGCCGCTGTGATGAGGAGCCATTAAATACACACATATAAACATGTGCACATAAGCATAAATACACATAGATGCACAGTTATCCTAGCCTAACCACCCCCTCTCTCACACACACTGATGTGCACACACATTCTGACATCAGTACACATGGTAGCGGCGGTATTTACTTTATGCATGAGGACAGGTAAAAAACACACAAATCCACAGTGGACACCGGCTGTAATTGAATGTGACTCCCTCTGTATACTATCCATAGCTCCGGGATCCTGGCGGCTAATTGGAATATACAGCTCCCTAAACCACCAGTGAACTCCACAGAGAGGCTGGGTTGTCAGATGCCGATGGCCCGCCGCGGGTTTCGCTATGTTATGGTGGCATGGGACTCTCATACCGCTAACATTGAAGATGAGGGCTGGAATGAGAGGCAAATTGGAAGCTCCAATGCAGAATGACAAGACGGGTGTGTGCCTGAGTGTTTGTGTGTGTGTGTGTGTTTACACATGCGAAAATGTGTGAACGCAGATTTGTGCGTGGACAGGTACGTTTGTGTCTCCACCGACCTTATTTCAATGGATTATGAGTGGAAAATGTCAGCGCGGCTCTCATTGCTGTCGACTGTGATTGCCGTCAAAGACTGTCAGTGTACAGCCTTTAGTTCAATTGCTTTAGAGGAGATGCTGTGCATTTCTGTGTTTATGCAGTGGACGTTATGATAAGTAGTGTATTGGGCACAACAACACGCCTGTTCATTATTTTTCTCTGCCCTTGTACATTGTTTGACCTACAATTCTCAACCAAATGGAAGGTTGAAGAATGTATTGAATGATCGATCTGTACATAACCACATCATTTTTAATTATTATAGTTTAAAACCTAAGTCAACTTCTTTCAGGTAAGAAACTATCTCCACAGTTAATAATTCTGGGCTCTTTTTCGCAACAACAATTAGCTCTTCCATTTTTACACCTGTTTCGCATGACTGTTGCTCTGTGATAGTGCGGGGTGTCCTTCAATCAGAGGATCGGTAGTTCGATCCCCGGTTCCGCTACTCCATGTTGATGTGTCCCGATGAGCCATCGGTGTATCTGTGTATGTATGCATGTATGATAGTCTATGAATGGGTGTGTTTCGGAGAATGACATATAGTGTAAAAAGGCTGTACAAGTCCATTTAACATTTAGCATTCCATTACCACCACGGTGTGGTGCCATAAGTAGCAGCCACAGGCTAACATGCACTCAGTGTGATCACTGACACTGGTACATGAGCCCCAAAGCCCCGGAGTAACACATTATCACTCCCAACTCGTCAAATACCAACGCTTGGTCAGTGGACGCTCAAGGTACTGCTCTAGCATCAGTTGTGAACATGACAGGGACAGCATGTCAGTTTCTGTTCGTTACATGCACAGAGTCTTTCATACAGTCTCTTTTCAAAATAAACTTCCAACTAAGGTTCAATACGTTTTTAGGGTTTACTTACGCAATACAACTCCTTGGTTAGGTTAAGGCAACAAAAGCACTTGATTAGCCTTTGGGAAACACCGTAGTTTAGCAATAGGAGCGCTACTTACGTAATTGGCATTAGTTAAAGCTACTACAAGGAACTTCGATTTTTTGGGTTGGTTTTGGCAGTCCCTTTGGACAAAAGCGGTAGTGTTTCTAGACACCACCCTGTTTTGTCACTTCCGGTAATCGAGTCATGTGTTGTTGGGGATAGCAATGGGGATATATGCTTAGTTGTTTAGTTGGATGAATGGAAGGAGAGGGGGTGAGAGAGGGAGTCTTATTTTTTGCTGAATGCTATTTACGCTATTTACACTACTATTATTACTATTATCATTGTTTGACGCTGTTGATCGCTGCCGATTACCTTTGTACACCAAGGAGAAAGTATTTTGGACGTTTATGAATGTGTGTTATCCAGCACAAAAGTGTGTTTGTTGTCTACAAATAAAACCACAAAACTCAGCCACTGGATCTGAATAATTGACTGCCAGCGCGTCCGCAGGTTAGTCTCACCTACTCAGCCTCTCTGTGACTAATTTTAAGTTGCCGATAGTCACCTACAGTGCCTTTAGAAAACCTTTCATTTTACTGCAGCAGGCTCTGATTCCTGGTTCTCCTGTGACTACCTGGCCTCCAGTGAGCCCAGCAATAAGGCCTGAGCCTCCAGCAGTCGGTCTACTCCTGGACAGAGGAGGAGCTGCTGCTGCTGCCGGGTGTGAGACTCTCCACCTCCCGCCGGAGCTCCAACAACAGGTCCAAGGTGGCAGCAAAGCCATATCTGGTCGATGCCAAGCCGAAGTCTGAGCCAAGGGAGTTTGCTGGTAAACCTGCATGATTTTGTCTGATCCCGCCGGATTTGGAACCGATGGCACAGATGACCAGCGTTAAGAATAAGTATATAGAAACAGCATAGAAGAAAACAGACTTCCCGCTGATGTCTGATCGTCTAATATAGAAGCAAAAGCGTTTACATCAGAGTTAGTTAAAAAGCCTGGTGCGTGTCATGCAGACTACAGGGTGCCTCAGTGCATCGGACGCCAAGGGGCACTGACCGCGCGGTTGTACTTAATGAGTTAGGAGTGAGAACAGGTTGCGGTAGAGTGGGTATTCTTTGGTATATGGGTAGCAGTTGGGCACTCGGTCAAGTTGGATCCATTCAGCTTTTTGTAAAACTGAACAGGTTTACTATACTGAATGCTGAGCACATACAGTGAGTCTGTAACACTGTTTCAAGATGCATTGCTTCCATTTGGATTATTGGCAGCTGATTAACAGCATTGTTGGAAGGAGCATTTAAAAGTCCCTCAATGATATGATAAAACATATGCTTGACATCAACCAACCAACCAAGCCAGTCGTGTAAGATTTAGGAACAACACGTTTCTATATAAGACTAGGCTTATATTATGTTTGTTTTTTTGTACAAATACATATGGTAGATGCAATAAAACTATTCTAATTTCATGAGGCCTATATTCATTTCATGTGAGAGGTGATGATTCCCCAGTTTATGCAGTTGGATTGCAACATCTTGATAGAACTTGAGAACCCTCCCATGCTTTCTATTCCACCTCCTCTTTCATGTCGTAATCACTTTAATGTTCATCTGCCCGGCTTTGTGCCTTCTCTCTACCTCTCTGGCTATCCAGTGGTGTTTTCAGCCAGAAGCCACCAGCCTTGTATCAGACCCACGTATAAATGATGAAACACATAATTATCATATCATAATTGCAGTAAAGATGGCTTTGACAGAAATCATTTCCCGTATCTAATACAGCGCTAATCGAATCTGTTCCCCCACTCACTAACACGACCTCTGGTGATTGAGTTTCGGACATTTGTTTGTGTGTGCTTGTGTGTGCGGTTACAGTAGATGGGTGTGCATTTGGTTTATTGTGTAATAGCTTCGTTCTCGTATGGAAAGTCTTTGTTATTTTGTCTTTTTACTTTAGTTTCACTTAATAGCAGAGATTGTCCATCATGGGCTTATGCAAGGTTTAGACACTATGCGTCCATTCCAGGAAATGATTGTAATGTCCCGTCAAATATACCAGATTACCTTTTACTATTTGTAGGTTTATACTTTTATCTTACTGCATCAACATTTATTCACCGATTCTCACATTCTGCATTCGTGATCATTCACCTCGACGCAGATTAATTATGCCGTGGTCGCGCAAAGGACGGTACATGCTTTTAAGAGCATGCGTATGTATGGATTCTCTCTGTGTGTCTCTGTCTATTGTTGCTGGGCTTGACTGATTGACAGCGCATCGGATGTAGCGGAGCTCGCAGATGGCTGAGGGAGACAGCTGACGGCAGTGAGTGACGGCATATAGATGAGAGAGTCTGAATCAACTTTGGCAATGGAATTCCCTTCATACATACAGACAGAATAATAAGAATAAGCACGCATTCCAGATAGATAGATAGAAAGATCAATAGATAGATAAAAAGATCAAGGAGGTAGAAATATGCATGTGAAGCAGGCATAAATGGTGTGCAAATAGTCTTAAAGTGCAGATTGAGACAGGCCTGAGGATAGGTCCCTAACAATGAGTGATTACTGCACTAACAAGGCTGGCGGCTGGAGGGGATGCGTGTAATTTGATTGGTGCTGGCCGCCATTTATCTTGACCAATAGACAACTGACCTAGCTGTGCCCCCCCCCCCCCCCCTTACAGGTCAACCAGAGTTCACCAGGCTGAGGTCCAATGTTACTCTCACACACGATCCAGGGGGAATACCATAAATAAAAGTGAGTGCACACGACGTGTGAAGCTACACATAATGAAACAGTAAGGAGCATGTTCATGTTGCTCAAGGTGATTTAACCCGACAGTGATACACATTCGGGATCTTCTATCGAATATGTAAAATGCGAAATGGTGGATTAATTTCACCAGTCGCTGCTCCTGACTATTTTATCTCTCTCACAGAAACTAATGGAAAGTTAGAAAGAGAAAACTGAAGGTGAAGGCAGATAAAGAGGAAGTGTGATGGGGAAAACGGGTGATGAAAAAGAAAAAGAGAGAGAGACTTGCTTGTAGCAAGGGAGGGCGAGGCGTTCTTGAGTAATGAGCGCTGTTGCTCCCAGAACAATCAGGGTCTCCATTTTGCCGTGTGTTCCTACCTGATGTATAGTGCGAGCTGTGGGAGCTGCTGTAATAAGACCATTTGGGCCTCTCATTGGCGAGCATTAGCTGCAAATATCTTCCGCGGCCCTAAAGACAGCCCGTGGGGCTAAAGAAACAGCCGCGTTAGCTGTGCCCCTCATTTGGTCAAGGGTCGTGTGAGTTGTTGTCAGCCTGTACACACTTGATTAGGCTTCATGGCTTTGTACAGCGACACCAAGGAACAATGTCCTTTTCAAAACATCGGTTAATATTGACCGAGTATTGCCATTGTGTTTTTCTTTGACACAGCCAATAGGAAGAAATCATTTAGCTTTTTTTGCCAGTAAGTTATTAGCATCCTTTTCAAGAACACTTGACTGACACTAAGTAACCCAACCAGAGCCTCAAACCTGCCCAGTCATCATAAGAATTGCCCAATTTTCCATTTCCGTTAAGGAAAGGGTTATTCCTCAGATGGGGGGGGGGGGCAATCCCAGCTGTCTGGTACACCCTGGACAGATCACTAGTCTATCACAGGGCTTACACATAGAGGCAACCAATCACAGTCACATTCACACCTACAGGCAATTTAGAGTGGCCAGTTCACCTGACCTGGACTTTGAGGGGAAACCTGAGCTCAATAATAACAATGTACTTATTAATAAAGATCATAACTTGGTTTGTTCTACGGTGCTGGAAAGGGATTTGGCCCCCAGCCCAGTCGCCAGGAACAACAGGACATTTTTTGGGGGATTGTAAATTTTTGCAAAGATCACGTTGAATGTGGATGTATTTACGTTCTGCTGGAGCAAGTGACGGAGTACAGCAAGCAATGAGCAGAGCAGGTGATGTAGTATGGCGACTATTATTGAGAGTTACATGGTATGACAGTTATGTTGTTTGTTAATATATATATATATATATATATATATATATATAGTATAACAAGTAAGTCCTCTATGGGTGGGTGGTGGATGAGTCAAACAAACACAGGATTCACAGATAGATAGATTGTTGTTAGTGTCCTGTGTGGAACTAAAATTAAATGTTGAGTTTACGCTTGTTTTTTAATGCTACCTAAAAAAGTCCAGTGAGGGTTGTTGTTGTTTATTTTCTGTAAGTTTATTTACTTGGGTTGTTACGCTAGAATTTTCTTATGCTAGATTCTGAGGCTACGTCCTTACGCCACGTTCTTACGCTACGTTCTTGTTATCATTTTAAGACATAGCCATATTTCCATTCACATATTTTATGTGCATTTTGAAGTATTGCATCAGAGAAGCTTACCGAATGTACTCGTGTCTGAACAACATTAAACATATCTGACATGAAAAAACAACTTTGTTCCAACTTTCCCAGTTGGAACTAATTCCTGAAGACCTCTCTTCATTGTCTCTCGTAGATGGGCCGACCGTATACCAACAAATTCTGACCAAACGACGCTGTAGCCGAGTTATCTGCTCTAAACCAGTTGATGGCAACACGCCTAATTCTTTCCTTATTGCATCATTTTAAAACCTTGCTTAACATTTGTTTGACAATTGAATGGAAACACAGATTATAATATGATATTCTCCAGTCAGTAATGCACCATTGACGCCATACACAAAAAGTGCAATTGAATTTCAGTTTGAGTCCAATGTCATAATCATTTACCAATGCATTGGCATGTACTGTATATAATCGTCAATCAAATTGACTACATTTATCCAATTATCATGTAGGGACCGTGACTTTTCCCCCCCAAAGTTCTTCCATTTCGCTGGAGGAACAACTCAGGAATCCGTGTTGTGCTTACAACATTACCGTATCCATCTATTTCATGCAAATCAGGGGCAACTTGCTTTGTACTCAGGTGTGTTTCATAATACAAAACCTGTCATGGGACCCAGACAAGAGCAAAAAAGAGACAGTGATATGTTTTATATGATTTCCTCCGAAATGACGAAATTGAATTCCAAAGAAAACACGCAGCGGCCATTCTATTTACAGACCAATCAAACCAGATACATTTGAATACATTTGGAAACACGGGGCACACTTGACTCATGTGACAAGTGATGAGTCTTCATTGGACGTTTTTTTTTTTTTTTTCAAAGTGTCAGGACAAATAATTTGAGCACAGCCCAACTTCAAATGTTTTCAAACCATATTTAAATATACACCATATGCTGGCCAGACCGGGGGGCAATCAGCATCTCAAAGCTTGCGAGATTGTGCAGCATACAAAAAAACAAACAAACAGAGAAAATGCTGAGGAAATGAATGAATGAAAGATCTCTCCAAGGGGGAAACCAGTTTTGTAAAAAACATTTAAAAAAAAAAATGCAATAGTGGAAAGACAGACAGGAAGCTCAACTGTATGGAAAAGTAATCAGTCAGATTGTTGAGGGATTATGCTGATGGCAGGGAAAGCGGTATTATCAACAGCGCCATCGCAAACATTCGCTTGCATGCCCACAATATCACACACACACACAAAAACTGCCTCCTATCTGAGTGATTCAACGGTACTTTCATTGTCTGACTATCAACGGCACTTTCATTGTCTGACTATTTATTCCAGAGAGCAGAGAATGAGTGTACAAAAATGTGTGTGTGTGCGTTTGTGTGTGTATGTATGTGTGTGTGTGTGTGTGTAAGGGAGGGAGGGGTTTTTGCTGCAGAGGGAGAGTGGAAGGCGATAAAGACTCTGTGAGTGGCAAGTGTACATGGATAGCTTCACATCAACTGCCAATATGTTGTGAGGCGGCGGTAACAGGCGAGGGTCTCGAGGGAGGGCTGCGGCAGAGCAGGCCAGCAGCAGACGGAGAGGAAAACAATTCCTGGTGCCAATAACCCCGAGCGGCACAGATGAAAAATGTTTTAATATTTGCAGCTGCTTTATGGCAGCCGGGGTGACAGTGATGGAGTCAATGTCAGCTTTTTTCCTTTTAAATGTCATGCTCTGTCTCAGGCTGTCAGCGCGCCTGTGTGTGTGTGTGTTCAGAATTGATCTTTTCCTCTTGTAAAGTGCCCAAATGAGAGAGCGCCACACCCCTATTCCCTTCACCGTTTCAACCCCCTAAAACCACCCCTTTGTGCCTGTGTTTCTCCTCTCCCTCCTACCCCCTCCTCCTCCTCCTCCATCTATCCTCTTGTTGTCCATAAAGACAGTGCGCTCAGCTGTCGGATGAAACTCCCCAAACCCCAAACCTTAGATAATCACTTCCTCCTCTTTGCATTTTATTTGGATTTGATTATTTTTCATCTGCAGCAAGATGGGAGCCATAAATTACACTGTGTCCCCTATGCCTTTGCTGAAATCAAACCACACAGCTAGAATTGGAGAATCACCACAACAGAGAGAAATGTAAAGACATCTTCCAACTTTCGGACTCAGGGCACATAGACGCTGCAGTGCCCTACGCACAGTGTCAATTTAAAGGAAATCTACAGACAGATTGAAATAAATCATTTAAAAAAATGAATAAAAACAGAGAATTTAGAATCAAAGTGATTTTGCTGAATATTCAATGTTGGAAAATCAGTGGTTACTCCATGCTATCATCCATGCATAAAAGGCTATACACCAATTTCGTATTTTTCATCCGAAATTGTTGCAAATAAATACAACCTCACGTTGTGTCGATAAAGTTTACTGACTCTTTAGTCAGTCATTGCATTTTTCGAAAGAGGTTTGATTTTCTACGTTTTCTTTGCAGCCGTCAAGAGTTGTTTGACCTCTCAGAGCCACCGTAAATGCAAACCTCAGCATCCAAAATGGCATCTGATGAGCTCATTCTCTTCATTCATTGGCCTCCAGGCACAAATCACTTTAGTACAGAAAATATAAAGACAACAGAGATGCAGAATGTTTAGACAGATTGTGGCAGACGATTGCAGAACCGCTTGGGGACGATAGCAAAGCAAAGGATGTACGAAGGGAAGACGGTGGTGATTGTACTCAAGGCAGCTAAATGATAGCTTCTCACTACTGTCATTCATTCTATAGCCCTGTTTGGGATTAGCGCTAGGCTTTTGATGGCACCCACGTAGTTAATCCATTTTAGTATTGTTACGTACATTTTTCCAATGTATAGAGTCGTTCATATAACGCATTCAGTGAATGTTTCCTGTGCATAATGATTTTTATTTGATGACAGATTAAAAAATGTGTGCAAAGTCCTTTACCTTTGTAAACATGTTCTACTCCGAACTGGTCACATACTCACTTTTGGTCAGGACCCAAAACGCGTGTCCGTTCTGGGCTGCTGTAGAAACATTGCGGTTTAAGATGGTGGACTCCGTGGAAGACGAACCGTTCCATAAGTAGATATAATTGGATTTTTTAAGCGAAAGAAAACACTACGATTCTTAGTTTCAGGTGATTATACATTGATTAAAACAGTTATAAATATTATATTCCATTGCTGCCAGTTATCCCGCTAAAAGTCATACATGTTCCTTTAACCCAAATTACTATCTTTCCCTGAAACGTAACTAAGTCGTTTTATATCCTAAACTTAAGTTGTTTCCCGTGAAGACGGAAGTTTATTTTGATAATACCGCATTCATGTAATGAGCAGATATTGACACGTGTTACTGGACTTTTGTCGGAAAACGCAAAAAAAAAAGGGAACTTGAAAGCCTTGTGCGTCTCATACAGACGCTAAAGGGCGCCTTGTATGCGATGTGAGGCGCCAAGGGGCGTGACAAAGCGTCGGTATTTGACGCCCTGGCAATGAGACCGTGCTGATACATGAATTAATGTATTCAATATTCTGTTGATTGACTATCAAGTAATAGATCAATAGTTATATCCTTTGAGACCTTTTAAGTCAATATACATGCATTGGCCAACTATTCTTCATTTCTTAATCATCATTGACTGTAAATAGTCATTTTGCGTTCCATGTTCCCAGATTTCATCTCCAATGATCAACTTTTTTCCCAATGGCCAAATTTCCTTGTTTATTATTGTTTTTGAATCACCTGAACACCGTGTGTTTCAGCATACGATAACATTCTGACTACCATGACTGCTTGTGTTAATTGTGTCTCAAAGTGTCCAACACATGGGGTGAAGTCTTTATAATACCGCTTACCTTAATTGGCCCCTAAAAAACATCCCTACACATCGTCTGGCGTCTGCTTTTATGAGAGGCCTTAGTGTTTGCTATTGTTCCCTGACCTGCTGTGGATCCTCTTGACCCAGACTTGCTCCCACTTAGAGGGCCAAAGGTTAGACCAGCATCCATCGGCAAGGCCCTTTCTCTCCCCTCAAGTATGGTCAATGAAGTCTTCTTATGCATGTAGTATCATGGCAGAAATCAAGCTGTAAACTATTTTTTTAATATTCAAACTAGTAAAAAACCACTACTGATTGAGGAAGATATTGGTTTTCTTTCTTTCTTCCCCCCTCCCTTGAAATCCAGAAATACTTTTTACTTTTGAAGATGAATTTTCCAAAAATAATAGTTAAGAATAAGGGGCATGAATTATACAAATTATTATAGTTGGGAACATTTGAAGAAGATAAACATAATATTTCAACTTGTTTCTTTATAGCCGCAGCACAACAACAGTTACAGTGTGTGTGTGTGTGTGTGGCACGTTTTCCTGCACGAAAAGGACTGTTTCAATTAAAGGTGTTTGATCCGGCAGCACGGCAGGACAGGCCCGCACGCAGTTTCGTCTCAGCGGGGGGGCTGATGTGTAATCCAGTGCCAGGCTTGTGGGCCCACACAGGATATCTCACCTCTAATAGAAGCTTGTTCCCCAAGGCAGGACCCCTGCGGGCAAGTGTAAGAGGGGCCAGCCGCCATGCAGTCATGGACTCCGGATGCCGTCTTCTCTGGATGTAAACCCTTCATATTTAAAAAAAAAAGCAACTCCTGCTAAAACTATATATAATATATACAAATATATTGTCAATGTAAATGTTACCAATGAAGTGAAACATGCATTTAGGTCATGATGAGGCACACATCTCTGTGCTGAACTTACTTGTGTTGAAGTGTGAATAACTGTAGATGTGTTCAACGTAACAGAAGGCACTGAATCACAAATATCCGATATTTAAGACATGCAACAAGAATAAGAAAAGGAGGACAAAATCACACAAATGCAGTCGTCTTAAGAAAAGCAGTCAGAATAGAATCTGTGATACAGAATCTATTCTACAGACACATTTCAGATATTTCAAAGCTCTTCAAAGTCATAAATTCTGATATTTGAAGTTTTCAAACCTTTCAAGAACACACAGATACGCCAACACTTCTCTTTTGTACCTCACGAGTACTTAAAGACGATGTTACACTGTAAAGCACCTTGGGAATCTAATATTTTAGGTTTTGTTAATCCTCGTTTTGTTGTTTCTCTCTGTTTGGTCTTTTTGTTGCACTTTCATCCGGAGCTCCTGGCCGGGTCTTCGGTGTGTCTCCACTGCGCGGCCTAATTAAACTGCTTAATCAGTTAACGACTCCAGCGAACACAGTTAAAGGGGAATTAAGCGCGAAGAGATTGAGGACGGGAGCGGTGGAAGTGCTGAGGAGACGCTTCGCCCCGTCTCCAGTGTGAAATAAAAAAACCGAGGGATGGATCAGAGCGGAGGAGGCCATTAAGGAGTGAGCAGAGGGTGCCGAAGTGTTTGCCGCCGCTCTGCTGCGGGCGAGGCGAGCCAATCGAGGTGCTTGTTTAAATGGGAAAACGGGACGTCTTCCGCAAAGAGGCGCGCTATAAGCACTTTGCTCTGTTAAGCAGACGGGAGGACGGGGAGAACAGAGGGAGGGGAAAAAAAACAATGCATCTTAGAGGGAACTGCACTCCTTCACTGCATCTTTATGGTTCTCAGGTGATTTCAGATCAGTTGCACTTAATAGACTTCCGAGGTGAATTTATTACGGTGCAATTCTGGCATTAAAATACATAGAAAGCAACTGTAATGTGTGCTAATGTCTTTTACTGGCTTTCCTTTAATGGCTTTTACATCTTTCTATCGATGTCTTGAACAAAAAAGATCCAGGAGACATAGGAAGTGTTTCTCTCTCTCTTCTCCTCTTTGTTTTCCCACTCTCTCATCTCCCTCTTCACCCCGACATCACTCTACACTCTTTCTAGACTCCATCTCCCTCCCCGCTCTTTTTCATCTTCAAGTTCTGCAAAATTCTTGCTTCCTCTCCTCAATCTCTCCTTCCTCATGTCTTTTCTTCACTTCTCCCCTCCTTCAATTCATCTCCTCTTTTCTGCTGTACTCCGTCATTGACTGGATCTAAATATCCCCCCCTTCCCCTCCGTACTGGACCAGGACATCGTAGTCTTCAGCCTTCAGCACTTTGAAGGGACTAAAACCATATCTGAACTGGGAAATCTGTGTGAAATATCACGCCTCTCCATAAACATATGCATAATGAATGTGAATAAATTGTGCTGCAGATATCAACTGTGTCAAAACGTATTTTGACCAAAAATAAATCCAAAATGAAGAAAAAATGTCTTCAGTGGTTGGAGTCTGCTAAACTCCATCTGCAAGGTAGTAAGTGGACCTTGAGTTGACCTCTTCATATTATTATTATTATTTCACATCCACATTGGCAGTTATTATTAGTAATCTTACCAACAAAGTGCGGCACAGTCTGCACCCCCAGCTAAACAGTGCCTCCTACCATCCTTCTTCTTCTTTCTGCCATCACGGAGGACGATCCACTCCCGCAAAGAGTCTCAAAGGGGACGAGGGGAGATGAGGTTTCTAGAGGAGCTGGGACTGAAGAAACAGGTGTGTTTCACCGGATAGCAACACTACTTTAATAAGCATCTGTTTTATGATTGGTAAGCAGTAAAAAGAACGGCCAGCTGACGTGGAAACAACAGTACATCTGTCGTAACCCATTAAAATTATTGCATGATTGCAATAATGTAGGTTGGGAAAACTACCTGCAGGAAAGAGGAATAACAGCGACTTTAACTTTCACGTTCACGTTTGTGTATAAAACTAAAAATATTATCATCATGTGTGTTTAATGTGTTCATGAATCCTGAAAACATGTGTAGGCAGACCTCTGCTCGCAAATGTCATACCCATACTCCAGAGAGTTTAAATCTCTAACTACATGGTCTATTTGAATAATTTAAATGGCATAATAACACAAATAAATGTGAGCTTTTGTTAACATGTGTACATATGATTGTATATGTTACTGGTAAATGCTGGACGAATGTTACCTACAGCTCAAATTGAAAACGTTCAGGTTTGCCTTTTTTTCCGCCTAATAAGCACTTTTATTGATTTGAAATGATGCACACGAAGGCCTAAACTCTCCCAAATCATATCACAACACGTCAGCAGTCCTTTTAAAAAAGAATTGGCTTTGATAGAGTGAAGTATGCCTGAGAGGAGCACATATATCTGTTTTATTGTACTTTTATATACTATACAACTATATATTTCACTTCTTTTATCACTAATAGTGTTCAATCTATCTAATACAGCAGTTTGGCATCATTTTGAGAGCCTGGGCTAGATAAAAACCTGTAAAACATGGCTCATTTTCGTCAGAATTTCAGTTTTACGTGATGTAATTGAACGTCACACAGCCTGTGATTGGCCGATTTGCACATTTTCGTACAGATCTGAACCCGGAAGAGTGTGGGCAGTGTAGTGATACTTTCTTTGAGTTGTTTGACAGAATCTTAAGCCAATAAAATAATCAAAAACCTTGATTCGCCCCCATGGGTCAAACCCATTGGCCAAAACTGAAATTATTACTCATTCGTCATAGATGCTCGTAGAGACTCCGTCTTTTTGAAGGACTAAGGACAGAGAGCAGCTGCACATGAGGAAACGGATTAAAATTTTTTCGGGCCGATTTTCTTCCAGAAAAACATCTAAAAAGGTACGAAGCATCTCAATATTTATGATCATGGCCTGTGTGATGATCCGAGGTAACTTTTTAATGGTGAGAAGTAGAAGAATTCGGAAGCTATAGTTCGATGCAGTGTGTTCTGCTCGTCCTCCTGGATATGCAGTGTAGATGATGATCGCACCTGGGATTGATAACAGTGAACATTGCTCGCCTTCTCTTGGCAAGAAATAGGTGAAATTGTGGTAGTACTTGTAGTATCTTGAAGTATTTTGTCTATATATATATGTTTTTGAGTGATTAAATATGTTACATGGTCCATTTTATCAGAAATTCTGATAAAATGGACCTACTATTGGGGGGCTCTTGGGTGCTTCTTCTCCTCTGTGGTCTTCTTCTCCTCTGTTTGAGAAACTTTTGAACACAACAATACGTTCCAGGTGTATATTGGCTCATTCAGGGAAAAACAAGATCCAAGTATTTGTGCTGCATAGTTATTATCACTCCCATAAAAATAATAAAAATAAAAAAGAGCTACCGTACTCGTTTCACAAATCACATTTTTTTTATTTGGAGCGTTAATAGCTCTCTCATGTCCTTTTCTGTTCCTTCAGTAACAAACCATGTATAATCCTCTGGTGGTGTTATTTCTTTCGGCCGCATTCCAAGACAACCTGGCGGCGCAACAGATCTATAATTGGTATTGGAGCAGTGCCGATTAGGCATTAGGTGTTTTTCTTTAAATTTTGTACTTAATTTGTTTCTGTTCAAAAGGGAACCTCACTGATTTTACACATTGCCTATTATTGCAAATGTGATACAAGTTGTATAAAGCATTTCGCGGCTCCAGAGGGAGTTGCTCAGAATCTGATCAATTGTTTCAAGTGATCATTTGAGTCAGAGGCGGTCAGTAGCAAAGCCAACCAGTTTGAAAATTGAAAAAAATCTGAGGCTAACTAGGTTTGAGGCTACATTAGCCGCTAGTAGCAAAACACCCAAATCTCCGACCCGAATTGTTGTTGACCGAGTTGCATTGTGGGTAATTGAGGGTTTGACAAGGAAGAAGAATGTGTGGAATAAAAGTTGTGATATCTCTGGTTCCGCTGCATCAGTTTTGATCAATGCAAGTAGCAAGGAGCTAAATGGAAAGCACCCTCAGAATAGACTCTCTGAAAGGATGCAGATTGTGCGCTTGATGCCCCTTGTTGATTTAATGAATTGTGGAATTGGACAGCCCTAAGGCATTCTGGGTCTTAATGTTACTCTCATGTAGATTCCTACAAGTGAATTCAGACATTCTTGCAACTTATTTCTACTACTCCCCCTTTCCTTTCTCAGTACCCCACCTTCCTTATCCTCGACTCTTTGCTACTCTTATTTCTCTGTCCCTCCTGTACGCACAGTTCCTCTGCCCTCCTCCTGCCTCCACTTTCCACATCCTCCACCCAGCTCCACATGCCTCCGTGACTTCCGGCATCTAGCCCAAAAAGGATTTAGGTTCATTATGCGGGACACTGTATGGGGGGGGGGGGGGGGGAGGGAGAAGGAGCGATAAAAAGGGGGAGGATTGAGAGAGAGCTTAACAGCATCTGTTGGCCTCTAAAGTAAAGCAGCCAGCTTGACACACACACACACACACACACTGGCATATTTTAGGACAGCAAAATTTGTTTTATTTAATATTTCTGCTGATTAACAAAACTCGCACACATGTTGGGCCTTTTTGGAGATCTGCCTATCTCAGTGTGCATGAATGTGTAGGTGTGAGCTTGCATGTGTCTAGTCATGCATGCAGGTGAGTGTGTGTTTGTATGCACGTGTACACCTGTGTGTGTCAAGTGTTTGCGAACGCTGAAGGGGACTGAGTGTTTTCTGACGCCTGTCTAGCTACGCCTGTCTCACTGGGCCATGGAAGTGTCATCTGCCCAGGCCTCAGCGCTCACACACACACCTACACACACACTCACACATGCACACATTTTCTCTCTCACATCAGCGAGGAACAGAGACAGCCAAGAGCTTGCTGTCATTTCATCACACTGTGCAGGTCCGGCAATGCACGTGTGTGTGGTGTGTGAGAGAGAGAGAGAGAGAGAGAGAGAGAGAATAAGAGAGCAAGAGCATAATATTGCCACAAAACAGCAAGTGGACTTTAAACTTCAGGTAGCACCAAATAGGTTTAGAGAAATTTCTCCTTTATGAAATCCGTTAATAGCATCACAGCGATCGGAAACACAGACATCAGCGGCCGAGCCCCCTAAATCATATTCCTCTTGTTTAGTTGCTGTCTTTGAATTTATCTTCATAACAATTAGGCTTTGTGAAAATGCTTGGAAAATTACTGCATTGCGTAATTTCCGGCAAAAAGCCTCTTTGTGCCGCCACCATTTCTACTCATTATACCACCAGACCCAGCTTTTTCTAATGGAAAACCCAATTAGCTTGTACACGGCAAGAATGCTAATGTGATCACAAAATTCTTGAGTGCTTAACGGCGTGCATTTATGTGGTGGTTGGCTGCACAATTCATTTGGCAACCATCAAGGAGTAATTTGAGAATAGGTAAGAAAGACTGCAGGCTTATTAGAGAAAATGTACCTGTTTATAGGCTCCGAATTGCCCTGATTGTGGAAACCACTCACTTTATTTGGTCGGGAGCTTTTGTAAAGCCTCTGTGTTTGACAAAATAGCGGTTGAAAACAATGCGTGGAACTAGTTTTTGCGAGAGAGGCATGTAAAGTTAAATAAATACTTACATGTGCAGTACGTCATATTCAGTTGAACTGAATTGTGTGTAAAAGGAGGCCGTCGGATAAATTACGATTGAAATTTAAGTGGAAATTGATATGTATACACATTTTGGGAGCAACCTGTTACAGTCGCTTTTACAGCTATGAGTTACATGATACATTTTACATAACTCACAACTGTAAAACAAGATGGTGAACAACAACATTCTGACTGGTTCATGCAGAAATAATCAGCATTGTGGTCGAAACCACCTAAACCGAGACCAAGTCAAGACCAAGACCAGAGTGTATCAAGTCCAAGACAAGCCCTAGGTATTGGGAGGTCGAGACCAAGTCAAGACCAAAACCAACACATAAGAGTTTGAGATCATGTCAAGATCAAAACCAAGACATGAGGCACGACACACTTATGATAAATGTGGGACATGCAAACCATAAAGGCAGTCCTTAAACAGGATGGACAGAAGTGCAATAGATGTCACGTGTAAAGAATGAACAACATAACAGAGTTACAACACATTCAATGTATATGACAGAACCACGGCAAGAGGCCAGACCAGGGTCCAGGTATAACCAGGATCCACGGAAGCCTGCGAGGCAAGAAAGCACAGAGACTCCCGGTGAAGAAGCAAAGTCAGTAATGTGCGTGAATGGTATCGGTAATATAGAATAGTAATGTGAGTAATAGTAAAAATAATATTAGCAGTGGGAGTCAGCAGGGCCATGGCGGGAGGAAGGACCAGGGTCCAGATAGAACCACGATCCAAGGATCATTCACCTCTTTTATATAGGAATTATGATAAAATGATGATGTTAACACATAAATCACACGACGCACAGACAGTTGCCGGTGTGGTCTTAACTGGTCTTGAACAAGACCAATCTTGAGTACTGTACTGCCAATACCATATTAATCTTGGGTACTGATGAAAGCATACGATGTGTAGTTTAGTGGGCAGATCTATATGCTGTAGCCCAACCTTACATTGCAAAAGCAGTCTGACACGTTAATGCCCCCCCCCCTCAGTATCCCCGTCAGCTGGGTGGCTAGCAAGCATCAGAAGTAACCTGCTTCCCGCC
Organism: Pholis gunnellus; assembly: GCF_910591455.1. Classification (NCBI taxonomy): domain Eukaryota; kingdom Metazoa; phylum Chordata; class Actinopteri; order Perciformes; family Pholidae; genus Pholis; species Pholis gunnellus. The sequence goes on from NC_136528.1 coordinate 2,551,836, forward strand.
TTGCACTGGTTGCCACGGTAGCAGCTGACATACATTTCTATTCACAAGAATAAATGGGAGATGGAGGTTTGAGGAAAGAGGGTGATATGGGCATGAGAAGACAATGGCCTTTGTTTCCCATCATCTCCCCTTGTCGAGTAAACCTTAGCCTGGGGAAAGGTTAAGGTAGAGTGAGGTAGAGAATAAGGAAGAGAGGGAGTGCTGATGTATGCCAATGAATCTGATTTCTAATTATCGGACATATGACAAGAAGCATGTGATGGCCCTCGCCTCCCCAACCTTCTTCCATCAATCATTACCCCTTTGCATCACCCTGTAAGCTGTCCATCCCACTCCTTTTCTTTCCTCTTCTTTTTTATTTCCTCTCCTATCATACCCACTCGTCTTCTTCTTTCTATCTCTTTCCCTGTTTTCTCTTGTCTCTTCCCTTCCTCTCCCTTGCGTCCCACCGTCTCTCCCGCCATACATACATCCAGAAGCTTTCTGTTAGCTACACAGGAAGTGAACAGAGCGTTAACCTACAAGGCTGATGCCAGCTACCTTGCATTGTGCTAATAACAGCGGAGCAACAAGGAATGCATACATGTCATGTACCAGGCTGCCGTGCTGTCAGCTCACAGCCAGAGCAGTAGACAGACAAGTGCAAGAGAACAAGACACTGCTAATTCTCCCTCACTCTCAAGACACATTCGAAGACAAGTGGACAGACGAGGCTGTTTTTGCAAACGAGGCAGATGATATTTGTTTCAGAAGAGTCCGGGTTGAGAGGAGACATAAGCAGGGTGGGTGCGAGGTCAGTGAGGCAAGTCATAACCTGCAACGTTTATATTTATGGCTTGCTCGGAATAAATAGAAACTAAATATGAGGTTAGCATAGCAGGGATCGCACAAAAAGGGGAGTTATAGAAAGCAATGGCTCCAACGAATTCCAGGAAAAATATGTCACTGTAGATAAAACTAAGTGGTACTTGATCGTTTTTTTGATGTCTCTAAGTCTAGGCTCTTTTAATTGGAGACACGTCAAAGTCAGGTCGAAACTCCTTTTATACCAGTGTAGTCGTTGAGAAAACTTTAAAAAGTAAAGCAAACAACTGCAAAGCCTTTGTAAATGTACTTAACTAAGGGCTAATGTGTTGTGTCAATTTAGGAAAAGAAGTTCACTCAAAGTGCTATCTTAAGTTTGTCAAATTTAATGTTACTATTCAGACCGACCTATGTATTTAAGTTAAGAATACTTCAAATATTGCATTTGATATCAACATCAATATCTACTTGTGTTTTTAAGTTAAAATTAGTTAGAAGATAAAATTAACTGAATTGCATGTTCTTATAGATTGAAAACATACATCAACAGCACTGCACATTTTTTGTTGAGATAACCTTACTTTAAACTTAAAATGTTTTATTACTCAATTTCTCTGCACATTAGTTGAGTATACTGAAAAATATTTAGCAAGGTTCCCTTCATTGTTAAACAATACAAAATGTACAGTTTGGTTTGGAGGAGTCAAAACCTAAAGAAAACAAAAACATCTTAACGATTAAACATTTACTTGTAAAAGAATATTAATAGCCGTCAATTTCAGGTGGCAACACTTGAATAGTAAACTGAAGAGGGTCAATTAACATCCTTCAAATCTCTATTTCCAGTACACCATTTTAAATCCAATGACACTGATTAAAGTTCTGTTGTGTAAATGCTCAGTCAAAAGCAAACAACTGCAATCTGTCTGTAAGACTCTATGTGGCAGTAACAATAAACAAAAAAAACATTAAATGATAAAATACCTTAAGTGCAGTAGTGGATTTCGTTAAGAAAGTGGGGAGTTTGGGGGATTTACAGACAATTATAAACTAATCATTAACTATTGGTTCACTCCCAGTTGGTTTCCTAGTAACTAATCATTATCTACAAATTCCTGATTCATTCCTCACTCTATCTTTTGTAAGTACATACCATATAGTAAAGTGGTTTCATATATATTGTGTACAACTGTATCCTAATCCTAGATGAACTGGCCATCAGGAAAAATAATCCAAAACAGTATGTGGGCTGCCTGACCATTACTGCATCCAATCATATTAATTCATCTTTTTTTTGTTTAATGCACATGAACAGCACTCTATGCAACCAAGTGAAAACTGTAGTATCTTAACAAGAACTGCTAATTAAGATGCCAAAACAACCACTTACCAAGTTACGCTTCCTTGAGCAAACACAAAAGCTGGTAACAATATTATTTTATCTTTATGGCCACTGTACACTATCAACATTGAGACAGTTCTTCAAATAATGTTCAGATATTGCTTTTTTGCTTATACAATGAATGACCGTGATCAGGAACAACTGTATCGTGTCCTCTGTACCAAGACGACAACTGAAAACTGTACATTGGCTTTTAAAATCACTTTATTGACCAACTAGGTCAACTCATACCATCGGCATTTGGTCAAGTCAGCGACATTTCAGTCCCTAATGAAAATCCAGCCAAGACCATAAGCTTGTTAACATGGCAGGTGTTAGGAACGAAAAGGAGCGTGTTTGAGTTATTATCATATAAGAAAACTAAACTTTTGAAATCAATGTTATTATTAATGTCAGTAAGATTATTAACGATTATTAATAATAACGGTGCACCACCCTGCGAACAGGGACCAATAACCAAACTATAAACTAAGATTCACAATTAGTATTCACTCACAATGTCAATAGTCAAAGTACAGTCAGTTCTGGGCCGACTCTGGCTGTCTTCCGCCAGTGTCGGCTGACTGAAGGACAGATTATCTGTGTATATGCCAGAATTGGCCCAGAGGTGGACGTAGCATTACGATATTTTGGTAGTAAAGCTATTACTGGGCCAAAGGTTGTTACATAGGTCTTGGCCCAATACCATGTTGTTAGTGTTTGGCCCACAACACCGACTGAATGCAACTTGCTGTGAAGTATAAATGTCGTTGCTGAAAGATCACGAGTTTGGTGTTGGCTCACCTACACTATAAGTGAATCTAGGTGCAGTGTTATTCACGACATTTAAGTGTTGCAACTTCTTACCTAACTCATTGTGCATGGTTCTGAGCTGGTCTATGCTCTGACTGGTGGTGTGTGTCTCGGTGTGGTGTGGTGTAGCATGTACTGGGGTGGTTGTGGGTGAAAGAGTAGTGTAATGTATAGTGCTGGGATGTAGTGTGTCTGAGTGAACCTGTGCAAATGTGATATGCTCCTCTGCCTTAGTTGATGCTGTGTTGGTGAGTGTGTCCTGTATTTGTGTTGCATCGGTTGCAGTGTTGCACTGAATCACAGTTTTCAATAATCCTACGTACCAAGTCGTTTAACATTAGCAGCTGAGTCACACCTTCATCTTCAGAGTCCAATATGGTATCTGACTGCATAAAGTTAATAATGAAGTCCACACAACATTCCTCATTAGTAGACTCCAAATCTTCACTTTGTCTGTCAGTTGCGATGTCTCTTGCAAGCTGGTAGGCTTCGCTGCCCGCAAGATTATACAACTTCTTTTTGATGCTCCAAACGAGTTTCTTACGTGTCACGATTAGGCTTTGCCTCTGTGTTCTGTGTGTCTTTGTGTTACTCCACCCTCCTCACGCTACCTGTCAGTCACTCCCTCAGCCTAATTCCCTTCACCTGCCTCTGATCACTAATCAGGCACTTCCCCCTCATCAGCACAACTCCTCTCACCTGTTCTTCCCTCTTCATAAACTCCTGCCCCTCAGTCACTCCTTGCCAGATCCTTGTCATATCTACCCGCCCGTTCGGCTTGTCCTGTTCTCGGTTTCTCCGTCTGTCTTCCCTGCCTCATCCTGATGGATTCCCCCCCTCGTCCTTTGTCTCGTCCATGGATTCCCCATTGTGTCCTGTAATTCTGCTGTTGGATTAAATTGTTCATTAAATTACCTTCTTCACGCTACTCTGCCTGGTCTGCGTTTGAGTCCTCCATCATGCCCCGTGACAGAAGGATCTGGCCAGAAGTGGACTCAGCAGACCACCATTTTGAGTGGTATGAACAATTTATGGGTTACCGCCTTTTCCAGAAGGCAGACCCGGACGTGTTGGCCTAAGCGGACCAACGCTTTGAGCGCTTCTCCGCTGAGTGGTACGAACAGTTTTCGGGAACCTGCCAGGCCTTTGGAGGGCCTCGGAGCGTCCAGAAGGCAAACCGTGACCTGATGGGCTGCCCTGTCCTCCCTCGTAGGAGGCAGAGGAAGGGTCAGACTCCCGTTCCCGCTGGGCCGCAGCGATCCCCCGTTCCCGAGCCCCAGTCTTCCCGGTCCGGCTCCCCCGAGCTCCAGTCGGAGCCCCAGCCCTGTTCTTCCGAGCCCCAGCCTGTCCAGCCCCTTGCAATATTTGCACTGCATCCAAATCCTATGAATCAAGGAAGAGATAAGACAATTGCAATAATGTGCATAATTCTCAAAAGTGCCTGAAAATCTAAGATCTCTCAGACCATTTAAAAACGTGTTTGGGAATCATGCACATCCCTATATTTTCCAAATTGCACTAAGATGTTTATTTTTTTACTGAAACCGAAAAGGGAGTTTGCCTTGATTTATTACATTAAATGTACACTGACAACTGATAATTTAAAAAGATGAATTCAGTTAACATCTAACCATGTTTACTTAAACTCTGTAAAAAAATGTTTTATATCATAATAAACATAATTTCAGTAATGATTTAATGCAGCACTCTCCACAAGCTTGACAAACAATGCAATGAGTGATGGTGGGAAGGGGGTGACCATAAAAACTAACACACCGTTCATCCCCCCTTTGTATTTTAAAATATTATTTATGCAACTAATAAAGTTTTGTCTCTTATCACAAGGGAAGGAAAAACAGGTTAAGGAGTCTTACTGGTAACAAAAAGAAATGGTGTGCAAAAAGAACAGCATGTTGCTTTATGTCTTCTTCATTACCTGCTTGGTCGTCAATGTTATGTACTCAAAGTAAACTAGCAGGCTAAAGCCATTGAGTTCCAACGTCACCAAGACGAACTGACGTCGAAGCACTTTGCAGCAATACGTTAGCTAGCTAAGAAATACCGCCCTACGCTGCTTACAGCGATATAAAGTTGTGCATACACAGTAGTAACGTTAGCTTTAGTACAGACGCTAACTTTAATATGTGCAAATTCCTTCGACCATGCAAAACCTAAAGCTGCGGGTCGTATCGTTGACTTGCACATGACGCTATGGAAACGTGAAAAGTAGGGTGGGGTCCGTCACTTTGTAAACTTTTTAATGTGAACTATTGCATTAAAAAAATAATAGGTTCACTGACTCACCAGTTAGCTAACGTGCTCAAGAACATAAGAGCCTGGCCTGGTTAATTTGTGGTTGAGCAGTTGTGGACCGCCGTGGACTTGAAATCCGTTACCGAAGGCGAAGTACACATGCGCAGTCGTAGCCATTTTTTTTTTTTAAATCTCTCTTTAATGTCTCTTTATTGGACATTGTGAACAGACAGACATTCAGCAGATCATGAACATTCTTACACAAGTAAGCTTCAGGTATAAAAAGTAGATGTCAATCAAATGAAATCTGAAAAAAGGTATCTTAACATAAAATAAATGTATTTTAATCAGGGGCAACAGAAAATTATTTCAAATATAAGATTAAAATAGCGATGTCAGCCGTGCACACGCGCATATATATACTGTATACCTGACCTGTCTACCCATGCGCAGTAGCCATAGGTTCAGGTTACTTTTATTTGTACCTATAAGAAGACTTGGTTTGCAATAGGGGGCGAGGCATCCATCTCGACACATTATAATCAACACAGACAACAAGACAAACATGATGAAAGTACAAAAGGCTACAATAAGTACACAAACGTTGCTTCTATAACATCTGTGCACTTTTGCTATAATTTGTTCACCTGAGTGATGGCTGCTACAACAAAGCTGTTTTTATACCACTTTGTTCTACACCGTGGGACTATATACCTCCGTCCAGAAGGAAGAAGCTGAAATTCCCTGTGCAAAGGGTGGGAGTCGTCCTTTATTAAAATGGAGCCAGTTATCCGTTGCAACTGTCTGGTGTACAGGTACAGCCTGGTAGACCATTTCATAGTTACCTCAGCAGATGCCCAAACCACTATTTAAAGTTTTCTCGACTTAACATTTTCAGTCGATTGCGCTACTTATTCATAAACTTGACATTTTGGGTTTGTCCATCCTTTTTCAAAGGTGTTTGTTGACTCAACTTTGAAAAGGTTTAACAATTTTGAAGTTGGGCTTTTTAGAGTGAAGTCTTAAGTCATTCAAGAGAAGTAACGGTCTCGCCTTCATCTGTCCATCCAACCGTTCTCTTGCGGTTATGTGGAACCGTGTCGCAATCGAGTAGATATTCTTTCCAGTGTTCTGGGACTACCCTGGGGGTTCTAACCAGTTGAACGTGTCAAGTAAACCTCTAACATGAGGCGCCCGGGAAGCTTGCTGATCAGATGCCCGAGCCAAGTCTTTTGACTCTCTATTTTGAGCTCCCTACGGATGTCTGAGCTCCTCAGAGATACTATCTCTTAGAGATACTAAGACTGATCCCAGCCACCCAACAGAGAAACAACTGAACATTTAAAATACAACCAAGTCCAAAATCAAGTTACAAGACATAAGAAAAGTCAAAATTACAATCTTGAAATGGTCTAGGCTGTGCCAATTAAAGTTAAAATCTCTTTGATGCACAGACCATAGACAATAAATAAGAAGGTTTAAGAAGGATTTTTGGATTACGGTTTTGAAGCCTCAAGTTTGACATTTTGGTAGTCTCCATCTTGGCTTTTTGCAGTCATAAGTGACTGTTACTCTGAATGGATCATAACTTACTAAATGAACATCATGCTGTATTGAAGAAGACTTGAAACTAGCGATTGAGACCATAAACTCCTGTTTACATTGTTTACTGAGGTAATAAATCAAGTGAGAAGAATTTTCTCATAGACTGCTGAACAACCAGACTTCTCTTTGCAACCAGAGTAGTCGCCCCCTGCTGGCCGTTAAAAATAATGCAAGTTTAAGGCACCTCTGCATTGGCTTCACTTTTCATACTCGGAGGTTGCTGTCTGGCATTGACCTAAATATTCAATATGTTGTGCAAGGCTGGTCGGTGGAGATTATTTTTAAAAGCTTCATTCTCTTACCAGGTCAAAACATAAGACTTCATTGATTTTGCTTTTGAGTTTCAGGTCAGCTTATTTCTTGAGGGAATCGAATCTCAACTACGTTGTAAAGTTTCAGTCAAGCCAAGTAGTAGTGGCAGTACGGCTGAAATTACAGCAGGTCATACTTCCACTAACCACATGCTACATGCATTAGAAAGGGTGTATTCAGTTGAGCTGAACTACAGTATCGGCAGTATAACATGTCGACGCAGCCACCGTTTCCTGCTCCCCTCCACTCATCATGGCTTGTATAAACACCACGTGTGGAGGTGTTTTCCCGATTCCTCGTCTCGCCGTCGGCCTAACTTACAAGCCCTATCACCCGTAGGAGATTTAAAACCACCTCCCTTTTGCACCTCTTCTCCCTCCCTCTCCCCTGTACACCAACTTGAACCCTGCCGTACGCCACCCCCACACCCATGTCTGTCTCCAGGAAGAGGAAAGATCAGCGGGCCTGCTGATTTATGAGCGCTTAGGTCTTTAATTCTCCGCTATGCTGGGTTTTGTTGAGGTAGGGTGTGTGTGTGTGTGTGTGTGCGGGGGGGGGGGGGGGGGGGGGGGGTTGTGTTGTGTGGGTGGGATGTGTAGTTGCCGATGTACTAGGTGGGTTTTACTTCATTGAGATAATTCCTGGATTGGTAAACACACATGTTAACACAAACACACAGAAAATATGTTGGAAGGGTCAGTCAGTGGCCCAGAGGCCTTAGTTGGTCCACAACCGCGCACAGGTCCGTACTTTCTTTTATAGTTTCTGTATTAAATCATGAAATTCTTTTTTTCAACACATATTAATTAACATGCAGTGCACATTTTAAGCATTTTTTTAAGGGCAATAATTCAATTTTTTTCCTAATATCTTGTGACCCAGAGAAGTTATACAATCTCACGAAAAAAAAGTTCTGCCTCTAAAATAAGACGTTGAGATGAGAATTCAAAAATAAGTCATATTGACATTTTTTGCAGTGTGAAAGCAATTATGATGTGACTGATCTCCAGCAGTTTAAACTGCAAATCCAGCACTTGACACATCAGAGAATCAATTCCACTGTTGCCGCTATATAAGAAGGAGAAGTCAGTGTATTAAGCAGTGTTTTGATCAGCGCTTTGCAGGTAAAACCGTTTCTCCAGCTTCAAAGCACTCCACAACAAAAAAACAGAAAGCCTGTGGACACGCTCTCATCTAAATTTTCTCGATGAAACAACTGAATAAGTGGATCACTGCGGGAGAAAGCGATGCCGAGCTGCATCTGCTCAAATGTATGTGCACCGAGACTCAGCTGTGATCTACCGCCTTGAATCCGGGGCTTTAATGCGCTGCCCTGCCATCACTAAATGTGACGGCATACGTGAGGAGGGGGCTAATTTTGCACAATTGACTAGCGAAACCTTTTTGGTTCAGTGGAATTACGGCCTGATTAATCAGCCATGATTAGCATTTAGCGAGGCCTCATGGAACGCGGGGCCCTGATGTAGGTCCTCTTATTTATTTTTATACCTTCACCCTCCCCCTGTTTCTCTAACGCATTAAGCTGCCAGTCTCGTCAGGCTGACAGGGTCAGCGCCACCGTTCATTATGGGACCTGGGGAGAGAGACGAGACGGGCCTGCCGCGGGGCTCAGTGCTCGCTGGATGCCTCGCTGTCTATGCTCAGCCTCCCCGTGCTGTGTCTCTCATGTGTCTTCCTCTCAGTTTCTGACAATCTAAACATAAGAGCTGAAACACATGTGCACGTAAATGAACATGTCATATCTGGTAAGGTCAACCGATATGGGTTAATGAAGACGGATTTGCATAGAAGCTGTCAGTAAAGCAAGCTAGAATGATATAATAGAAAAATAGAAAGGTTGTTCTCACTAGTAAAGTGACAGCACAAGGTTGTTTATTCTAATACTTGAAATGACTTATGTTTACGCTTGCCTGGGGTCATGAGAGTGATTGCTGTCATTTGTAAGTGCTGTGGCGGACGTAGTTTGACATTGTTATACCACTAAGTTTAGGTCTGAGGGCAAAAGCGTGTGACTTAGGAAACCACAGTTCAAACCCCAGCTTTACCATTAGTCAACACTGGTTTCTTTTGACCTTGTAAAACAAGGGCTCCTGGCCTTTAGCTTTAAATGGGCCTTAGCACATTTAAATATTACAGATTTGTTATCATGCGACAAGCCAGGCTAGCTGTTTCCTCTTGTTTTCCAGTCTTTATGCTCAGCTAAGCTAACCGCGCCACTGGAAGTATCTTCATGGCATACAGACATGAGAGTGCTATCAATCTTCAGTTTCCATAAATATAGAACTATTCCTTTTAACAATAACCACAATCTTACACAGTTAATAAAATGATAGTTAGTTATGAAGCATAATGCATAACTTGTTCTTGCAATCTATACCTAAAAGGATAGCCTGACTGCTCATATGTAGCGTGCTATCCTAATGTTACCTGCTGCATGCTGGCTGACACACCACTGAGGATACTGGATTTTCTTACTGCTGCTCTTTTTTTGTTTGTTTTAAAGGCGTGACTGCTCGCTTGGTTTGCAGATGCTCAGTTTGCCAGTCTTGACAGATGTTGTGCCTCAACTAGCGACCGCATATTGTATTGTCTCAACTTGTCACATGATCAATAAAGACTTGACACTGGACAAAATCAATGAACAGAATACCCAGCAATCATCATTATGTATGATACAACTACCAAAGACGTTTTATTTAGGTCATTTATAGTTTTTTTTATAGTTTATGTAGAATAAGCATATCATTTTATTTCATTTTAGAATGCTACTAACTATCCCCCCCCCCCCCCCAAAAAAAAGAAAATCATAATAGAGATGCGTTTGCCGAGACGTTTTTGTCTTTCCGAGGCGATTCTTTTATTGTGATGACAGAGGTGTCAATCTGGAGCACCCGCAAGGGCCCATTCTCCGCCCAACATGGATGTTAACCCAATGTTGACATGCAGTATTATAAAGTTCTCATGACGAACGTTCCAGCAAAGCGTTACCTATTTACACATCCAGCAGATAGCAGTTATTTGCAGTCCTGCTTCAGGTGACCTGGTCCGATATTCAGACTCCTTTCAGCTCCTTTTTGGTCTCCACCAACTCCTGAAAAAAACAACTTTGTAGCCGTTAAATGCTCCACTATGTTCACCAGCTAGTTGTTAACTTCTGCATGCCTTTAGTGGGAAGGTGGTGTACATTAGGTTTATCAGGGCTTCCTGCTGAAATCTGCTACCTTGTGTGTCTGTAAACGACAGCGATGAGACTGAATCAAAATAAAGGTGTGGACCATAAAAAACACAAATAATGATCTGAATGGTGCTATAAGGCTCCACAGAGCTGAGGGGAACAGGGCAGTCAGGTGAGCCTGTGGTTTAGTCACTGCAAGCGACTCATTTCACATTACAAGTACTCATCTGGCTCATCGTTAATATGAAAATATGGATTATAGCACAAATATATTCTGGAAAACTTCACAGACTGATGTTATATGGGTGGAATGTTGCCTCATTTGAATTTTGTTGAACATGCAGTCTGTATCATATTGTTTGAACCCCATCATCTTCACACAGCCTGAGGTGGAAGTTGTCTTTCATGAGTCTTCATCCGTGTCAGTTTTACTCTCTTTTACTCACTCCTCCACGGCTCTCGGTGCAGGGCTGTAATAGTGGCGGTCGTCCCTGGGTGGCGATGCAGTGTTCTCTCCCAGGACCCGAGCAGACCTGGAAATATGGCAGCCAGGAGAGGAGGTGGCAGATGGCTGACAAGGCATTTTTACCCATAACGCCCCAGTAAAACTTTAACTCCCAAGATTTAGTGCTAGCGCTCTGCACTTAGCAAGCTGCAGCCGCTGGCATATTTTTTTCAAAAGTCCCAAACTGATGGTTTTGCAAGCCGCGCATAAACATGCTTTATTGATTGCCCCGTTAAAAGATTCAAAGGGTCAGTATCATTTAGCAAAAGACAGTTTTAGAGGACAAATAAAAGCTAAAAATTCCTCAAACGTTGTGGCAGGCGTCATTGATTTTTAGAGGAAAACACAGAATACTGAATTAAATTATTCATCGTGTCATAATATTGACTGATGATGATGGTAGACAATAATTTAGAAATTTAAAGGTTCCTAGGCAACAATGGCAATTAAGGCATTTAATTCACCCAGTTGCAATCTCTAAGGGCCCAGCTACAGTCATATCTCTTCATTTGTCCCGGACAAGAGCACCATGAAAGTCACGCTCACTTGCAAGATTGTCCAAAGAGAAAGCTTTATGCTCATAAACCATGCAGAGATTTGGCTATTTTGTGAATACTGAACAACATTTTATGTTAAAACTGACCAGAGAGAAAAAAAACAAATGTCACAGTATTTTATTCATCCTATCACTTTAATCAATACTAAGTCCTTCATTGAAACCCTCCCCTCCATCCCGCCCATAGGCTAATATATAAGAGAGCATCACAATGTAGACTACATTACTGGTGCAGGGTTATGCATTGTGTGCTGACTGCAGGGTGTATGGAGGGCTAATTGGGCCCTGGGTGCATGTAAGGAGGGCAGGATGGCTGAAGGAGCTTCAAAGTGCCATAGAGGCACGAGAGAGGCAGAGAGAGAGAGAGAGAGAGAGGGAAAGACAAAGACAGAGGGGCCAAGCAGGACTGGGCCTAACAGGCCGTATGGCGGCACTGAACGAGGCGGCGTTATTGGACTCAGGTGCAACATGCACACATCTGTGCCTACTGTCCAGCAGAGTGTGGTGCAGTGAGAGACTGTGTTTGAGTGAGTGCCTGTGCACAGTGGTGTGCATATGTGCACATGTTAGCTATATAGATATATTTTTTTTTTTACTGCACACATCTGCCAGTGTCTCTACCCGGGACCCGTAAAAGGGAATGAACAGCGCAGCAGTCGTAACCCGCGGCAGCAGACCGAGATGATGTAATTCCCTGCCCGGCTCCGTCTCCTTCTCAATCTAGATTCTACGTTTTTTGTTTGTAAAAAAGGAAATACGATCCAAAAGAGGAAGGGATGAGAAATGAGACGGCAAGCGAAGACATACTCGCTAATAGCAGCATAACTTGTAATAATAGCAGTAAGCAGGGACAGAAAGACGACTTGAATATTGTACTTAAGTGAGTGTACAGTTACTTTAAAGGTGTAAGATTGATCAGGTATAAACAAAAAGACAACTACTAACTAACAGCAGGGCAAGAATATGCCAATTTCGACCAAACTGCTGAAACTCAGAGCCAGTCACAATAACACTGCTATCTTAGAATTACGTGTGTTTATTGGATTAAACCTGATGTGGCAGAAACAAGAAAGACGACAGGATTTTCATTCAGTCCTCCTTGTCAGAGAGAAAATACGAATAATTTTCTCCTTTCTGCCACTTTGGATTTAATTCAATAAACAAATGCAGAACGGCAAACGCACACGATATCTGTACCTTCAACGTGATTGACGAGCCTTTGGGGGCAGCTCTACTTTCTCTGACTCACTACCGCCTCTTGAGGAAGAAGTGGTATTACAAGACGGGCCGGGTCTAGCTGGTTAGCATTTCAGTAGATATCTCTGCAACACAATGCATAGATATTCTGTAACCTCTTCACATTCTACAAATACAGATACAAAGCTTTATCTCCACACATTAACATGATAGAAAAATATGAATACTACAATCTTATCTCCGCCACACATTATAAAGACCATTCATCATAAGGCGCATTAACTATTTATCATGTCAGTGGGAATAGATGGTGCAGGCACAATCCCATTTACCTGGACCGTGGTCAGTACACGGACCGTTGTTGCATTGTCCACATCTATAAAAGAAAGATCCATTTTTTTTCTCCTTGCAGCCTTTCCCCCTTTTTGTTGTCATCTTGGATCTGAAATTAACTTGCACTCTAAAGCCAGTGACTTAATAGGATACAAATATAAAGAAATATAAAAAAAGAATCCTTGGGATCAGTGAGATTTACAATATATATTAACTGAGTGTGAAGCTGTGATGTGCAGACTGATAAATGTGTGGGAATTACTCAATTCTTTCTCTTTTAATAATTCTGTCGTCCTTAGTCGCCATTTGACCATTGCACTGTTGAAGTCATTTTTTTTGTAGAAGCAGGTAATATCATCAGTCATTATAATCATTTAATACATCTCTTTCCCCTCCATCCACGTACTTTTGCTTCCTAAGCCGGTGCCAAACCCTGTATCTAGTACTTACTCGTGGAAATACATTGCCATGTAGAACTATGTGGGTCAGATATGGGTGGTATGGGACAGTGTTTAAAGCCAGCGAGGAGTTTTACAAATTGGCTGTGTGTGTTTCATTAATCCATTTTATCTAGATGTTTCTGCCTTTTATTCTATGGTTCGTATACTATACTTAGTTTGCGGTCGAAAGTTAAAACATCCAGTCTTTCCAACAACAAGCCGGTGAAACCAGATGTTTTGCCTTTCTGCATCTGCAATGCTTTAGATTGTTTTATGCTATGCTAGGTACATAAACATAGTTTCAATTAAATATGTATACGGTATCAGACAGTTTTCAATAGCCTAGACAACAAAGTTTGTCTTCTTGTGCTGTAAGAAAGTAATCAGAGACAAAGTGCACATCAGGCCGGCCTTAAAAACAAGTAAACATGAAAAGCGTGTTAATTTTCATTTTGACACAGCATTACCTTGTCACTGTAATTCAAATGAAATACATCTGAAGTCAGGAATGATTATGAGAGAAACAGACTCAATAGAAATTTGTATTACACCAATTTTCCTCCAAAATGCAACATTCTAACCTTCATAACCCATGAATGAATTATTTATAAGTTTCTTTCTAATTTATTGTTTTACAGTTGTGTTATCACATCATTTTCCCTGTCCCACCAACTCTGTTGTCTTTCTGCTGGAGAAATACTAGATAATGAAGAGAGCGCAGCTACATGCTACTTCAGTAATTATTTTCTCCTGAAACAATACATTTTAACATCATTTTTGAATTGGTGAAATAATTGTAATCATTGAAAATCATTGATTTAAAGCTCTTGAAACAGAATTGCCAATCACACAGTCAGTGTTGTCTATAAAGCAATAATGGCCCCTGTTGGTTACGTGACCATCATCTAGCAGATTGTATCGGTCCGCAGAGTCTCAATCCCAACTGCATTAGATCACCTTTGCATAGTGCAAAAGCGTACAATTAACTTTAGCATTACATTTTGCTAAGTTTGTAAACTATATGCCTATTCACAAACCTGGTAGCCCCATTCAACTAAAGTGCATCCTCAATTAAGTTTCTCTCAGATTAAGGTTGCCGTTTTAAACACGTGGCTAACATTCATTTTAACTAAATAAAACAAAAAAACGTAACATGATTACTTGGTGGTGTTTAGGACACAAAACTACTTGGTTAGGTTTAGTAAAACATCATGGCAGGGCTTCAAATATCTACGTTTACGGACGTAACACAGGTCTCCAGGGTGAAAGTCTATCCACCTCCGACCTCGTCAGTCCGCGGATTTTCAAGGACTATGATTAGAAATGTATTTGTGATAAAACAAATGTAACATTGGAGAACATATGTTGGTTACCTTGGAAGCATAATTGACAATACAGCCGTGTTGTATGGGAATGCAACTTTTAGGAAACTAGGTGCTGAGATTTCACCGTGCAGTACATTTCCAGGCGAGATCGTGGTTTGTTTGGGAAACTCTACAACACGGAGGATGTTTTTTTCTTCATCACTCTCCACCTCCCCTGGTTCCATGTATTGCATGTATCGTCACATGAAGCTGCTATCTCATTAGTTGCTCTTTGAGAGGTCAGCAGAAACCACGGCCGAAGGTTGGAAGTTCATTTGAACTTTGAAGCGCAGCACATTTTTCCTAAGGGTTGCGCTTCAGCTGCCCTCCCCATAGAAACACAACGGTCCAGCACAGTGCAGAGCGTTTCTCTGCTGCTGATCACGTGTTGGCAGCTTCACAATGTAGCCCTTGAAAATCCCTCCAAAACATGTCTGGCAAATCATTTTAGGAGTTCCCACAGTTTTGTCAGAAATACTTCTACATATAAATGAATAAAAATAATAATCAAGGATTTGACAGTGTGGATGCTCTTTTCAGTAATTGTGTTTTTACTTAAAAACCCAACTTCAGCATAAATAAATCAGAATAATGAAATAATGTAATTCGCTGTATGTAACGGTGTACGCAAACAGAGCAGAAGGGATAGCGGTGTGCAGCAAAAAGGAAAAGGCAGTATGCTTACACCTTCTTAAAGATGTTGGAGAAACATACACAGTTAATCTTCCTCCCCGTTGATTTGATTGTGCTCGCTAAATACAAGGGGACTTAATCAAGCTTAAAAATAACAAACAAACAAATAAAAGAGAGGTCCTGGGAGAACTCATTAGGAGCCTTATCAAACTCCAAGAGACTACATAATTACTTTACCAAAATAAAAATGCAAAGCTATTTCATTTGTATTTGCTTCTCTTTCTGAATTACTGCTGAACTAAGGTCATTGAAACTTTCACTTTTATCCTTGTTTTATCCCTTTGGAAAGTTTGATTGAGCAGGGCCCTTTCATCTCTGAGCCTCCATTTTGCCTCACTACCTCAAACCCATGAGCACAAACCCCTTTGCTCATTCTGACGACGTCCATCAATGGGAGCAGGGGAAGAGGAAGATGAAAAAAAAACCCAACATGCACTTCCTTCCCTTCGTGAAAAGACAGAAAACCAGGCCCCATTGACAGGGAAATTAAACAAGTTGGGCAAATTTCTATAAATAAATCTTTTTTTTTTTTTGTCATTTTAATTACCGGATCAACATGCGGTTCAGATGAACGGCCCGGCCATCAATCTTTAATTAATGTTACGCTTTGTGGATTGCAACGATGCTGAGCCTGATTGAAAAATAAGCCCAATGATATTTCTATTAGAGTTTGTTTTATTAATAACGCGTCAAGGCTTTAAAAACATGTCTTAGAGATAGCCAATCACAGGGAGACAGATTTTACATTTAGCTCTTATACGGGCTCACACTTACACAGATCTGCCGAATTATTTCATTATTTTTTCCCTTGCACAACTCTGCCTTCCGTTCTCCCCCTTCTAGTTTGGGTTTTTACTGTTTAATATGAACTGGCTTGCTTGCAAATGTAAAAGAATGAAAGCCCCTATAGCATTTTGGCACTTGTACTGTACATTTGCATTTATGTCCAACCTGTTACTTTACCACCCGTTTCTTCTGCCATTACATTTTTAGACACCTGGTCTCAAAGCCCACATAAGAAAAAAAAAAAAGCACCGGCTTATTGTAGTGCCCAGTGATTTAAATGATGTTTCAGAGCTGTTCCCACTCTGACAAGAACAGAATGCTGGGAGGACACAATGCACTGTACAACATAAACATGTTTCCATCATCAGACAGGTTGCAGGCACAAATCCTCAGAAGGCAGCAGGACAACAACACCTGCAGCTGTACTGCCAGCTGCTGGAGGAGGGGAAAAGAGGACACGGGAAGGAAAGGAAGCAAAGAAAGAAAGACCAGCGAGGAGGAAAGAGAGGGCTGCATGTGTCCTTTAATGCTGACAGAGGAAGTCTCTTCTTCTGTTTTTTTTTATCTCGCCGTTTCTCTCATCTGGGTTTGGCCTCAATCTGACTCGCCGAGAAAAATAAAAATGAACATGCTGTATTAGCGAGGAGTCAAGAGGAGCAGAGGGAGCCAGATCTTTGCATTCATTTGTGTTTGATGAAAAATATGTTTTTGTGCCATTTATGAATCAGATCGTTCAAAAGTGGAGAGCTGGAGCGCTGGTATGACGACGCTACAGCTCAGACGGCATCACATGGGCGGTTCTCAGGGTTCCCCCCCCCCCCCCCCCCCCCCCTACATTTTATTCAATACCAAATCATATTTTGTTTAAAACATACATTGTAGCACCACACCAAAGTGCTATTCACCATCATTCGACATAGTATTAAGCGATGACTTCAGTCTACTTCGTGTCTTAGTGGTTAAAACACCATTTTCACAAAAAATATAAAGACTAGATTTATATTTCTACATTTCTTAGAATCTTACTATAGGTCAGAAAAATACTTTATAATTATATAAAAAATATACCTAAGAATAAATAATATTTCCGACTTGGGAAGCCAGAATTGTCGCACTTCCCTGGAACTATTTTTCGAATTTTTTGTAAAAATGATATAAATGCTTATATTTGTTATGTGCACCAAAATAGCCTTTTTACTTATTCGTTGATCCAGACATGAAGTATGTTTTAACGTGTTTTACCAGCTCTGCCTTGTGTTAGGTACAGTTCATACTTGATATAGAGCATCCAATCAAATAAAGCTCTAATAATGCTGAATTAAAGACGATGTCAGAAATGGTAACCGAGACCTGAGTCTCCGTTGTGCCCCCGTTTCTTTCAAACGTTTCCCTCCTTGAACTTTTACAAGGAAGTTGAGGGAGTGCTCTTGACCTGGATGCTGTGTGTTTGTGTTGTTGGGCAATCTTTCTTCCCTCCCAAGATGAGCGCTGGCGGTTTATTTCTAAGTCATCAATTACTCAAACTTGGCCCCGGCTATCTCTCCCCCACCATCTGGGTGCCACACCTTTCTGTCCCGGGGCCCCGTGTGGATAATGACAACCTTCCACTCTTCATTAATTTACGACCACGCCGAGTCCTTTTTCATGCCTTATCATGCGCTGCCATTTGATCTTTCTGTATCTCCCGTCTTCTTTTTTTTCTTCTGTTCCTTTTCTCCTTTTGAAAGAAGCTTGCCGCGGTGTCTGCGTGCAGCTCATAAATCTTTTCCTCTCAGGCCCTATGTGTTCACTGGAGGATGTGCCAACACAGCTGAGGTTGCTTTTTCCCCCCCTGTTTGGTTTACATGTTCCCCAATGTGACCCCTCCACCCAGGAGGCAGAGGCGTTCCTGACCCCAGTAGGAGCCAGAAGGAGTATTAGATGAGTCTCTGTCTCGACAGAAATGAGACTACGGTGCTGGTTATGGCTCTGAAGACTGAGCTTGCTTTTGATTTAGAATATCAATCTGCCCAGTGGGTTTACGTCACTTCACAAATTATTGTTACTAGTACGAGGTTAACACACTACCAACCTGAAGGTCTACTTTCTGTGAAGAAACATACCCTTTAGGAGGAGAGCACTGTCCCTTTAAGAGGAAAACCAGCCTGGAGGCTAAAGCAGAACGTGTGTTTGCAGTTAACTGTCGGCATTTGTGGCTAAAAGTAACAAACATTTAACACAAAAAAGAGAAGCTTTTGAATCAATCTGGCAACAAAGTGGGATCGTGGTGAAAAAGAGTCAGTGAAAGAGCAGCTACTTTTCATCATCTGTTGCATATGTAGTTCGTCCTTCCTGTTGTGTTCGTTTCATCCTTATTTATCGGACAGAATTGCTCCATTATAGCTTCATTATGAATCAATCATAATGTTGTTTTCTATCTTTTTATCAACTTAAGTTCTTGTGAACTTTAAAAGTTATTTTCTATTCATGGACTCATTGTCCTGAGCACATGCAACTTGTTTTTGAGTAAAAAGAGCATAATACTCCGATGAAACATATTGTGCTATTTATCACAGACGTGTCAAACGGAGGATATGTGTTTAGAAACCATTTCACAAATATTTGAATATTGGTTTTCATTCATTTTCTTTATTACAATTATTATCTGTTTCCCAGACTGGTTTGATAAAAGGAAAAATACCAGATCCATCTCTATTTATAACAACATTATCTGCACAATATTCATATTTTATCATCCTAAATGTAAGCAGGTTTGGTTTTAGTCAATATATACTCTCACAAAACACTGTTTCTCTCAACAAATGAATATTGATCTTTTCATTATAAACAGTACTTCACTAAACTCAGGGTTGTAAAACATATATGTGTGTATAGCTTAATAGAGAATTGTAGAATGATAAATAATCTATTTCTTCAATTCAGAATCTAGTGTAGATTTGTCAGTGTGTACAAACCCCTGAAACAATCATTTTAACACGGCGCGGAATGTGCTCGTGAACTTTTTTTGCATGCACTCATCTAGTGTCCACGATGTGCACGGCGATGGAACGCTTTATGTGCTCTTGAAAAAGGCAGCATGTGAGAGCGTACACTTGCACCGGCGACCAAGCAGCACTTTGCATATACGCTCTTTTTCCTCTTCATCCGGCTGTTATTTTGCTTCCTAATGAAATCACACACAAATCGCCCAAAGTGCTGACAACACAAGCTGCGAGGCCAGAAAGCCAATCCTCTCAGGGCTCCATTTAGATAGCAGCTAAGGGGGGGGGAATAGATTTGATTCTGCTGTCTCTTTCCGGTTCCATTGCTGCCTGCCATGGCTGCTGTCTGGAAATATCTGAGGAAAAAAATCGCAGTAAAAATAAAATAATAAGGAAAGGAGAGAAAACACCAGTGAGTTAATCTAAATCTAAGCCCTGGACAAAGACCGGGGAGAAAGAGAGTCAAGAGAAGAAAGAATAAAAGGCAGACGGAGGCGAGCGGAGGAATGCTGGTAAACTTCTTTGCATCACGTGCCATAGCCCGGGCCATATTTCCCTCCTGAAATGACACTTTAATTAAACAAATTACTGCGCCTCGGGAGAAGGACCTTCAAGAGTGCGATAAGGCCGCGAGGGAGATAAAAGCCTTATAGGCAGTGTTTATCAGAGATGCGGGGGTTTAAACCTTTAATAGGTAATGCCCAGATAAGTAAGCCTTTGTGGTGTTACTGGCGCAGAGATTTTTTACACAGAGGAGCTTACCAAAGAGAGGATAGGGGGGGAGACGTTGGATCAAACCAAGGACTTAAAGAGTCCCTGATTAAGAACGGCGGAGAGAAAAAAAGGGGACACCAAGAAGTGTCCCTTCACTAAACTCTCCTCTTTTATTTATACGCATATTTGAGATTGAGCTCTTCTACAGCCCTTTTCTGCGGGTTTAACCTTGGCTCGGATGCGGCATATAGGCTTTTTTATTTGATATTTTTAACAAACCAGCATTTGTGATAAGACGCGTAACAATTTTCATGGATTAACATGAGTGTGAATATTTCTTGGCATGCGTCCCTGTAGTACCTGTATACATACGCATGAGCTAAGAGCCATTGTTAAATAAAGAAAGTCTAAGTCTCTCTGTTTGTCATGAAGTTTCATCTCGTTACGGTGACTAGAAAAAGTTGTCTTCATGCGATTCCGTGGCCAAAACCGAAAAAAGGGGTTGGATTTGTTTTTCTCTATCGCCGAGACAATTTAAGCCTCAGACAGTTGAGGAGCAGAAACTACAAACATTAAGTCATTTCCATTGCACCGGCGTTTCTCGTTTCCTCTCAAAGCAAAGTCACTTTTGTAAATTATATAGCTGCTTGTTTCATTCATTCCTGCACGATTAGGAGATGAAAGTACAGCATATGTGCAAATATAGATTTTTCTTTTTTCTTTTACAATCTGTGTTTTGAACTTCAGCAAAGCCAGCTGATAAAGTATTTGCAATATGAGCAAGAGATGAGCAGACATTGCCTGTTTGCATGAGGCGCACATTGCCTCCAAAGCTTTTGTCCTGCACTGAATGATACAGGTGAACACAGGTGACGGAATCTGCATCTATACATACCTACAGGAATGACACAATCAGGGATATATTGTTTTAAAATGTCTTCTAGCAGGAAACCATCAATCACTTTATGAACTGGATACGGTGGAGGTTGGATTATATTACTTGGCTCCCGTAACCTTTGGAGTCTGATATGATATATAATGAATAAAAGAGTTGTAATGTGTGTTATCTCAAAACTTGCACTTTAAACGAGCCAATCGATAATTGTCACTCCCACTGACTGCTGCTTTGCAATTTAACAATCACCTATCACGTGCATTCTTTAGTTTCAGGAGCATGAACAGCACTTTTTGTTGTGCGTAGAGGTTGCGTGTGTTGGTGCGGCGCTGTCCGTTGTGCTGAAACAGTGTGGAAGAGATCTATAGACCGAACGCTGTTTATAAGTTCGGTTTGTTAGCCTGCTCTCTTTTCATGGTTGTAAAAGAGAGAGAGAGAACGCTCAAAGCCAACAAAGAGTTTCTACGGTGATTTGACAGACATTGACGTTTTAAAGCCTTGAACTTGGTGATTTTGCTGTCGCCATCTTGGACTATGACCATCGCGATGCTATTTTTTTTTGCAACAAATGAACGGAAGTTAGCATATTTGGAATGCAGAGGAGTGACGGAGAGTAGCCACGCCCTAAAGTATACTCCGCTTTATGGTCTGTTTGACTCTAAATGGACCATCATTTACTAAATGAACATCATGCTGTATTGAAGAAGACTTGAAACTAGAGATTGAGACCATAAACTCATGTTTACAATGTTTACTGAGGTAATAAATCAAGAGAGAAGTAGAGTCATTTTCTCATAGACTTCTATACAATCTGACCTATTTTTGCAACCGGAGGAGTCGCCCCCTGCTGGTCAGTAGAGAGAATGCACGTTTGAAGACACTTTCGCATCTGCTTTACTCGGCAGATCGGAGGTTGTGGCCTTGGTTAAATACATTTATTTGATCAGTAACCACATCAGTAATATAGGCCTATCCAATGCATATACCCCCTACCCCCCCTTGCCTTTCAATACCCCCCCCCCCGTTCTGCGGTCCACAGTATTACAGTAGAACAGACAACCAGTTTCCGTCTCCGCTTTCCTTTTCAACTCAAACAAGAGGAACAGGCATGTCGGGTGGTGATTATGCCGCTGTTATTTGACATATTACTGTAACTGAAGCCAGGATCAACTGCTGGCTCCTGCTGGCTGAACACACGTCATGTGTTTTAGGTTAGAGGGTGCACGTGGTGGAGTTACGCTGAGAGACACCATTAACCCAACGCTGTGTGTGAGAAAGAAAAAAAGAGAGTAAGAAAGAAAGAAAGAAAGAAAGAAAGAAAAAGAGAAAGTGTCATTCACTGCAGTTGATGCCTTAACCCACAGCAAACATTTACCATCGCAACCACACCAAAGAGCTCTGCTGTAAGTTAACAGCCCCCCGGAGAGAGGGGGAGAGTGTTACACACTCTAAGATCACTTCCTGTCTATACCCAATCCCCCCCCCCCCTTCTGCACTGTGTGTGCGTGTGTGTGTGTGTGTGTGTGTGTGTGTGTGTGTGTGTGTGTGTGTGTGTGTGTGTGTGTGTGTGTGTGTGTGTGCGGGCGTGTGCGTAGCGGAGGCCTATCCACCCCTATCTCCACGGAGGGGGCCCAGCGGACCACCACGGAGTATGTTCAAAGAGAGCTGGTGGTTATGGGAAATGATCCCCCCTCTTCTGTAAATGTTTTCCTTTTTTATTTCCCCCCTCTCGCTTCAAAGGACACGCTTTGCTCGCTTTTCCGCCGAGCGAATCGGGACGCGCGGGGCTAATAGCTCGCCGCAATGAGAAACACAAAACTAAAAAGACGCAACAGCTGCATGTGTCGTATATAGCGCGCCGCTCCCGTTAAGCTCATTTTCATTTCAGCACAAATCATTTACATTACAATCGCTTTGTTTTTGTTCACCCCTCACTGGGGGTGTCCTCTCTCAGCTGTTTTGATGAATTAGAACGAATGCATCATCGAATGCTCTCCTCTCGATCGCACGCATCCATTATTTAGAGGATAAAAGTAGCGCGGAGAGAAGACGGAGAGGGACTCGGTTTGTCAACGGCAGCCCTGGGCACAGACAGTTCTCTGCCTGTCACCATACCTGCCGCTGCCACTTCCCTTTAGCATAAGCAAGCGTGAAATGTTTACCCGAACACGTCTCCGAGGGAGAGCGTGGAATGGGAGCTGGCACGGGGGGCTGCAGAGGAGGTGCGCCAAATGTGACAGATATATAAAACAGGGCGAGGGAGAGTGAGAGCGTGTGTCTTCGTGCTGTTTTTTTTTTGTGTGTGTCGAGCGGGAGCGGAAGAGCGACTGCCACTTCGCCATTGTGCCGGCTCCGCTGCTGAGGTGAGCCTTCAGCGTGGGGTGAATCCGAGCCCCCACCCCCGGGTGCGTGCATCCATCCTTGAGCCTTCAAAGCGCTCGCAGAGGCATCGCCATGCCGTTCACGTCACAGGACAGCCACACATTAGCCGTCAAACTCCTCTTTCATCTCGCAACTTCTAAGAGGCCCATTGATTACTCTAAGTGGCCATTACCAAACATCCGAGGCCTGCCGCCTCAGTCGGAGGCAACCACCGATAAAGAGGATGGGGGGGAAATCATCATGAGGTTGAATTTGAAGTGGATGGGAAGGAGGCAAACCTCAGACAGACAGACAGACAGACAGACAGAATGAAAAGGAAGATAGCACCGAAGAGGAAGACACAAAAAATCACTCGTAAAAACATCAGCAGACAAAAAAAAAAAAAAGACAGGCACTTTTTATTTATGTGTACAAACAAGGCGCTCTTGTCGTGCGGTAGCAGAGTGATGTGAACACGGAGTCCCCTCAGGAGCGCCCCCCCCCCCCACACACACACCCCATGATAGTGCAAGACGGAACAGAGTCGAGCTGCCGACAGACTCAGGCTACATCCACACTACTACGTTTTAAAACAAAAACGATCTCCGTCCACACAGCGTTTCAGCATCGTTTTCAGAATGAAAACTGAAAACTAATATCACATACACTGAGCATGCGGGTGGGTGCCGGTGTAAACAGGAAGTAGATTGGTTGCTTAGTTAAAAAAACACGACAGAGTAATTAAGTAGTCTTAAACAATGAAAGGTCGTGCTTGATACTTCAGACCTACTCTAAGTCTGTTTCATGCCCTCGAATGTGAGCACGACCATGTTTCTGTGCGTTTTCATCTGAGAAAACAGTGCTTGTGTGGACATTTTCTCTTTTTTAGGACGAAGGAGAAAAGACACTCAAACCTCCAAGAAGCTGCTTTGGGGGCTTTGAGAGGCTACATCACCGCCCCTCCAGATACAGCGATGCTGTAATCTCCTGGCCTCATTCCATTTCGGAGTGAATGAGCCACGTTCCTGACATTGTGGAATACAAAGCCAATGAAATGGAGCCATGCTTTTCCTGCACAGACAAGTCAAAATATCTGCCACAAAGGGGCTATTGACATGGTCCAGTCCATTCAGATCAAAGGGAGTACAATAATGATCAATTATACAATGATTATAGAGTCAAAAAGAATATGTCATATTCCATCATCTCTCACTGACTCAACCAGATCCAATATTCATCAAAGAGCAAAGAATTTGCTCAATATTTCTGCAAACTGAGACATCTGGATAGCTCAATACAAAGCTGAATGACTCATCCTGCAGAACGCATTGTACACTAATGGGTGTGATGATGTCGATGATCACGATGATGACAGTGATGATAACAGTGATCATGATGATTTTACACTAAAACATTCCTCGTCCTGTCTCTTCCATGAGTGAGATGGATCGCAAGCTGCTTCGGGGCTGTCTCTGTGACTCACCCTGACCTATGACCTCCCTGTGGAGAAGGGTGAGGGAAAATCTTTTAAAAAGATAGAGGCGATTATTTGACTTTGATTTCTATGTAAGTATGTATCTAATACCATACCAGTGCAGCATTTGTGTGGATACACAGATGCTGTATTTCAGTTTACCCACCCCCAACTTAAAGTTACTGTGAGGAACATTTAACTGGTTGTAAAGCAGTCTCAGTGTAATACGGATGCCTCTATATGACCTACATCAGTAAACAAAACCATTAGCGAGAAGATTGGCTATTGCTACATAGTTATTCTAAAAGCTTTTCATCGATGCCACCGGGGTCAATTCCGGTAGAATCTGAAAAAATCACGTAGTTTCACCTGAAACTCTTTGAGCTCAGCCTCCAGCAGGGCCGTCCGGCAGGAACCAGCCCATTGCAGACAGACACAGCTGCGGCTTCGCTGCCTTCTTCGACCTGCAGTCGGAGCTCAGGCGGGAGTTGGGGAGCTCTGCGCCCATCAGCAATGGCTCCTCCTCCGGTCAAGAGAAGAGCTTTGCCTTGCTGCTCCCCGCTGGGAGCCAACACTGATGCCAAGCTGCTGGAGGGAAGGGAGGCTTATGAGAACCGGAACCAAGCCTGAGCGGGGCAGGCTGTCAGACTCTGCGGCAGTAAAAAGAGAGGTTTTATAAAGGGAACGCTCGGAAACACTACCGCTTTTGTCCACAGGGACCGCCAAAATTTACACAAAATGAAAATTCCTCATGGTATCTTTAACAAGGCCTGGAGTTGTATGTGTGCACATATATCTTATGCCAACACTCTGTTTGATGCTCCATGTCCTCCCAAAGCTACAACTGTAAAAAAAATAGAACTGTACATATTCAATTTATCTATACAAAACAATAGTCTAATGACCAAGTTATGATTGATTTGGAACTCAACTGCTGCTGAGTGCCACAAAATGCAATTGATCAACAAGTCCATTTTGTGCTGTGGTTTTGTACCGACTTCTGGCTCAAGTACGCACTTGTTGTTAAGTAAATATTTCCGGTCATCATAGCCAACATATTTCTGTTAATTTTATGATACCGCTGGCACATTGGTAGTGCAGATGTAAAGTGGGTTGGATCGGAGTAAATCGTCAGTAATTGTGGGCTATCATCAGTCAAAACCAATCCGATGGGCTGCTTTCATTCCCTCCATGAGCGGTACACTCCCCATCATGATGTGGGGACAGTTTCCCCATACAGAGGAGGGGCCAAACAGATTCTCCAGAAAGGAAACTGATGTTTCTGCCGAGGTGCTTAGCCAAGAGGCACGGATATGCAGCACCCATAATAAACTGCCTGTAGCAGTTGATGAAATATTGATATCATCGTCACCATGTCCTCTGTCGATGTGATATAAACTGGGGTGTAATCCCATGCTTTGCGATTTTTAATTGTTGATTGCTTTTATTTTGTGTTACTTACACAAGTATTGTTACACAATACTGCAAATGCAAGAAACAAAGGTTCATTGACAAGAACAATACACCCTCCAAGAATGTTAAGAATACACAGTGCTTCTATTCAGGTATTCAGTGTGATCTAATGGACTGAAAAATGCATATTTGTGGATGCTAGAACGGTTTAAGTATCAGCAAGAGAATATATATATAGGGGAACTGGTCTATGATGCACCAGTTAAGATCTCTATGCAATTCTGGGGCATTATGGTGTTTGCAGTTGGGTAAAAGATGATGATCATTGGGGTGTTGATTGGGAGAAAAAGTTATCTGGTCCGTAGGCTGATGTTAATTCAAACAGTGCCTGTTATTGCGCCGGAAAGTGGTCCAACACTGCAAATTGTTTCCTCTGTTTTTTGGGTTGTTTTTGTTTTTTGACAGCAAAATGAATTAACCGATAAACCCCAAATAAAAACCAACAAATAGCATGTACATAAGTCAGTCTGATCCCTCTATCAATCTTTAACTATCTAGAGACAGAGGGAGGTCTACATCCAGCCATGATTTGGTTTTTATCAAATCAGTAGTCATTGCTGCACTAACACGTTTATTGTAGCTTTTGGCCCTTCCCCCCCACTGCAATTCAACATACAGGCTTTGGTTCTGGAACATCTGTTTGGAAGAAGCTAGAGTAAAAAAGAATCAACACAACCAAAGGGGGATAACAGAATTTCTGGAGGTCCTTCTACATGTCCATCATCTGCAGTTTAAGGCATAAAAAAGAGCTCATAATACGAGCACCTGCAATACGAATTGCTCAAGATTGATTTTTCTAGCTAAATTTGTACTGAGTCCTGATTTGAATGCTCCACCCCCGGTGAGTGATGTCACAACAACACGTACGATTACTTAACTGGCACGGTAAGAAGAAAATGACTTAATAAAAGCAATAAAATCCCACTTTGCTACTGAAAAGTCACTTGATAAGTGTAACATCTGAGCCTTGTACTCACTCACTTTTGATTCATATTCCTTATTGCGCAGCTTCATATCAGCCATTACTTCCTCATGCATGCTGTCATAACGTCACATCATGTCGGCCTATGGCGAGGAAACAACGGTGATGATGCAAAGACATTTTGTGTGTGTGTATTTGAGTTAGTGTACAGAATGTGCAGCAACCCATCGCAGCAATACGTGTGTGTGCATTGGTCATCAGAGGGACATTTGGCGAGCGTCAGTGTGTGCACATGTGCGTATATGTGTGTGCGGTCGCGTCAGACATCTCCATCCCCCGTGGCAGGGAGGCAGCACTGATTTATCCGTCGTCATTAAACCGGTGCCATTATTTTCTGTGCACCGGCTCTCAGCGCAGCAGAGCCTGCAGCACCACACACACACACACACACACACACAGATGCCTCACTGTACACGATGCACCTGCAAAGCCACGAGCTCTGCGCGTAGAACTAACACATTCAGGCACGTTACCAAACAGGAGCCACCTAGGTGGGTTTTCAGCAAAGGATCAGATTACCCAGAGTATCCGGAAAGAGACAAAGTGTCCTCGCTTTGTGGGATTCTCCTCATCTTGCGATCACTTCAAGGGCCATTTGTGTTCACATGAATAGAAAACACACACACACACACAGAAAGAGAGAGAGAGAGAGAGAGAGAGAATGCATTTGTGTGTATCCACCTCCAAACAGATTACAGCTGCTTTTCTCTCAGACGTTCTCTATATGTTGCTCGTGGCAGATTTTGGAGGCAGATGGCGCTGCCAGGCGTGTATATATTTTATGTTCCAGCCCCGCCCAACTCAGAGGCTCGGGACGCTAAAAAGCATCGTAAAAAAAAAGGGGGGAAAAAAATCAAAGATCAGCGTACAGAGCTAATAATATAATCATTGGGAACACCTGCAAAGTTGCAGATGGACGATTTCAGGCAGGACGCTCCGTCAGTCGCGAGGTCCCGCCCACCCATATGGAGAGCTGGAGCGGTGGGGACGATGTCACTCATCCTCTCTCTCTTCTTGAAACACACACACACACACAGACACCAGATTTTATAAACCTACAAGCTCAATGGGACTTATTGTGTTTTTCTGTATGTAAGCTGTACATTTGGGTGCTTGTCTGTGTAGATTGTTGTACATACAATTGTGCTTAAGTTTGACAAACTCATGCACAGACCAATGTTCTAAATCAGAATCAGAACCGTTTATTGCCATAGTATGTTGAACATACAAGGAATTTGACATGACGGGAGGTGCATTACATTCAACAATCAACGACAATCAGTGCAAGTAGAAACATATTCAAATTTACAGAGAGATATAAAATAAAGTAAGATATAAAATAAAGTGAAATATAAAATAAAGTGCACAAACGAACAGATAACAGGACTATAAACAAGTGAGATGTGTATTGTAAAAGTGTCGAGTGTAATAGAAGGGATAGAAGGGATGCAGGGGAGTGACCGGTAGGAATTTGTCCTGGGGATGACAGTCAGTGGGGGGTCCCGGGCTCTGTTAATGAGCCCGACTGCAGAAGGGAAGAAGCTGTTCATGTGGCGTGAGGTCTTGGTCCTGATGGACCTCAGCCTCCTGCCAGATGGAAGGGGCACGAACAGTTTTTGTCCAGGGTGAGAGGGGTCGGTTACAATCTTTCTTGCTTGCTTCAGGGTCCTTAAAAGGAACAAGTCCTGGAGGGACGACAGATTGCAGCCAATCACCCTCTCGGCAGAGCGAATGATGCGCTGCAGTCTGCCCTTGTCCTTGGCAGTGGCTGCAGCGTACCAGACCGTGATGGAGGAGCAGAGGATGGACTCAATGATGGCAGTGTAGAAGTGCACCATCATTGTCTTTGGCAGGTTGAATTTCTTCAGCTGCCTCAGGAAGTACATCCTCTGCTGAGCCTTCTTTGTGATGGAGCTGATGTTCAGCTCCCACTTGAGGTCCTGGGATATGATGGAGCCCAGGAAGCGGAAGGACTCCACCGCGTCGACGGGGGAGTCACACAAGGTGATGGGGGCTGGTGGGGCTGCATTCTTCCGGAAATCCACAACCATCTCCACTGTCTTTAGAGCGTTGAGCTCCAAGTTGTTCAGACCGCACCAGGTCACCAGATGGTCAGTCTCCCACCTGTAGGCGGACTCATCCCCACCAGAGATGAGTCCAATGAGGGTGGTGTCATCCGCAAACCACAGGAGCTTGGCGGACTGGTGACTGGAGGTGCAGCTGTTGGTGTACAGGGAGAAGAGCAGAGGGGAAAGAACGCAGCCTTGGGGGGAACCGGTGCTGATGGTCCGGGAGGCTGAGACGTGTTTTCCCAGCTTGACGTGCCGCTTCCTGTCAGACAGGAAGTCTGTGATCCACTTGCAGGTGGAGTCGGGCACGTGCAGCTGGGAGAGCTTGTCATGCAGCAGATACGGGATGATGGTGTTGAAGGCAGAGCTGAAGTCCACAAACAGGATCCTGGCGTAGGTTCCTGGGGAGTCCAGATGCTGGAGGATGAAGTGAAGGGCCATGGTGACTGCGTCATCTACATACCTGTTGGCTCTGTAAGCGAACTACAGGGGGGCCAGGAGTGGGTCGGTGAGGGTTTTAAGGTGGGACAGGACAAGGCACTCAAAAGACTTCATGACCACAGAGGTCAGGGCGATGGGCCTGTAGTCATTAAGTCCTGTGATCCTTGTTTTTTTGGGGACGGGGATGATGGTGGAGACCTTGAAGCAGGCTGGTACGTGGCATGTCTCCAGGGAGGTGTTGAAGATGTCTGTAAACACCGGAGACAGCTGATCAGCACAATGCTTCAGGGTGGAGGGTGAGACAGAGTCCGGGCCGGCTGCTTTGAGGGGGTTTTGTTTTTGAAAAAGCCTGTTGATGTCTCTCCAGAATAGAGAGAGTCGTCACTGGGGAAGGGGGTGGGGGGACAGTTGGATGGGTGATACAGATGCATGGGCCCCTGCTGGGCTGGGGGAGGGGGACCTGGTGGTCTGGGGCTGGTTGATGGAGCTGTGGGGGATGGAGTCAGGGCTGTCCCATTGTCCATCAAAGCGACAGTAGAACTCGTTCAGCTCGTCTGCCAGGCGGAGGTCATTCATGGAGTGTGAGGCTTTTGGCTTGTAGTTGGTGATCTGTCTGAGGCCTCTCCAGACAGAAGCAGAGTCGTTTGCTGAGAGCTGGTGTTGCAGTTTCTCAGAGTACAGTTGTTTAGCATCTCTCACCGCTTTGCTAAACCTGTACTTTGACTCTTTATACAAGTCCTTGTCCCCACTCCTAAATGCCTGATCCTTTTGCAGTCTTAGCTGTCTGAGTTCCGCTGTGAACCAGGGTTTGTCATTGTTGTAACTCACCCTGGTGCTTGATGGAACACAGCTGTCCTCACAGAAGCTGATATATGAAGTTACAGCCTCTGTGTACTCTCCAGACTGTTGGTAGCAATCCTGAAAACATCCCAGTCTGTACAGTCCAGGCACGCCCTAAGATCCTCCAGAGCTTCACTGGTCCACTTCTTGAGTTTCCTCACCACAGGTTTACAGAGCTTTAATTTCTGCCTGTAAGCAGGAATCAGATGGACCATGACTTGGTCAGAGACCCAGTGCAGCACGAGGGACGGCGTGATAGGCCCCGCTGATTGTTGTGCAGCAGTGGTCCAGAATCTTCTCCTCTCTGGTAGGGCATTTAATGAACTGTCTGTATTTGGGGAGTTCATGGCTGAGGTTTCCTTTTTTAAAGTCACCAAGGACAATAAATAAAGAGTCCGGGTTGGTCCGCTCCACACACAGTATCTGTTCGGCGAGTGTCCGCTGTGCTTCCTGCACGTTACCCTGCGGCGGCATGTAAACACCGACCAGAATGAATGAAGCGAACTCACGGGGGGAATAGAAGGGTTTGCAGTTTATGATAAAAGATTCCAGATCAGGAGAACAGTGTTGTAGAATCACTTTCACATCCTTACACCAGCCACTGTTGGAGTAGAAACATATTCCTCCACCTTTCGATTTGCTGGAACTCGGAGTCCGGTATCGATCCACAGAGCCAGGTCTCAGTGAAGCACAAAACGGAGGATGAAGAAAAGTCTCTGTCTCTCCCCACCAATAGCTGAAGTTCGTCCAGTTTGTTGCACAGTGAGCGGACGTTTGAGAGAAATACGCCCGGCAGCGGTGTGCGAAATCCACGTGTGCGGAGATGCACCAGCGCTCCGGCCCGTTTCCCTCTCCTACGACATTTCACTGCATGGGCTAAGGTGAGAGCACCTTTGACTTGAATGTCCAGTAATTCCACAGAAGTTAGCAGAAAAGTTGGAACTAAGTCCGCTGGAGTTGTTCCCCTGGCTGGTAGATGAAAGACATCTACCAGTTGCATGCAATGTTGCACTTTGCTCAGATTCTACTTGCTTATTAATAAGTGTTTTTTGCGGTATTATTTTAATTTCAAATGCCTGACCAGGGGAATCATTACAGAACGGCAAAGGAAACGGTAAAGCTAAAAACGTCCGAAGCCTAACTCACCCTGTCATAAAGACAAAGTGTACCTCTCAGTTAACCTCACACGGCAGCTAGATTTTCACAAGATCACGAACTCACACGAGAATGGCCTGCAGATCTTGCATTCATATGCAGATGTCTGTTCATGGAGATCACTCTGACAGTCACTAGCTAACACGCTTTTGGTGTACGAAGGTTTTCGTAAAAACAACATAAAAATGGCGACTAAAATGCACAGAAACAGTAGCTAGCAGAATGCAATAATGCTCATTTTACAAGCCAGCGGCGAGCTCTGAATCACGCCATGTAAACAGACTGAAAACAACGACCATCTCTGCACTTACGGCTTAATACAACAGTGTGTTCATGAACATGAAAGAGGAACTGACTGACTCACACTTTCGAGGAAGCAGAAATGCATCATAAACGCCTTCTCCCTACCTACTCGGCAAATACAGAGGCTTGGTCAGTCACAGCAAACTGTGACGCTCTAGGAAACCATCCGGGGTTGGTTTTGGACGTGTCACATCAGTCTCCCCTCGTTACATGCATAGTGTCTTTTCAAAATAAACTTCCGTCTTCACAGGAAGTTAGGTTTAGGGAACAAAGCCACTCAGTTTGGTTTAGGAATAGAGCGTGGTTGATGGAATAAATATGGGATTTGGTCAATTACTTTAATTAGTGAACGCACTAAGCTTACAATCAATATGATCTCTTCAAATTCACCAGACTCCACTCAGGCGACAGTCATTTTAACTCGCTGATTGTCGTAAAACACACTTCATTCAAACTCGACAAACAAAATAAAACTCAATAAAACTGTCTGTTGGTCTTTCAACTGTTCCAACAATCACCAATTCCGGTTTGATAGTTTGAAAGAGACTGAATAAGTACCCATAAGTACCAAAAAAAGAATGTAATAAAAAAGGAATTAACCCCCTGTAAAATTTCCACTGTTTACCCGACCTGCTTCCGCTGCGTCCGTGACATCAAGCGTAGGACACCATGTTTAAAAATAAAACGACTGCATATTCGTGTTTGGCATCAGATTCTTGAATAAATACGCTGGATTTTTAGATGCAAAGCTCCCGGTGCATCCAAAACATATACTCACATCCTGATACATTGATCCATTCACTATACTCTTCACTTACAGCACTATCAAAAGCATAACGAAGCAGTTCGCCATTGAAATGTGCCTGTTAATGACTGTGTGTGTGTGTGTGTGTGTGTATCAGGTCAAGTCCTCCATCTTCTTCCATCCATTCTTTCTCCACAGTCACCTCTAAAACACTCTTCATCTGATCTTGGATTTTTTCCTCGTAGCTCACTGAAATAACTCTCTTCCTGCGCCCACTTTCTCTCTGTCACTCTGTACAGATGCTTCTCTTTGAAGATATTTAGAATAAAGTAAGCTTGCAGCTCTGAGGTGTCATCAATATTCACTGCAAGGTATTGGTTTGCTTCAGGAGGTACAGGATGGGTGATACTGCTGAGTCTCGCTGTCGCAGCATGATAAGTGTGACACTTTTGGTTTAAAGCTTTAAAGTAGAAAAATGATAATTTACAGGGATATAGACTCTGTTTTTACTGTTATGGTATTTTCCATTGACCAGAGTGGATATGTTATGTTAAGTTAAGTCTCACAAGCCTAAACCTGGTTGAGTGTCCAATCCCAATTGTAACCCTGTCGACCTGCCCCGTCGTGCCAGATAAAATTCTGGTGCTGAGGACGCTCTACAGAACAAAAACGAGCAACAACATCACTAAAACGATGTAACCTAATGAGCTAATGTATTTGGTTGACAAAGCATATTGGCTTACATCAGCGGGATTTGGATGTGAATGTGGAACGCGGTACCGGACCAGATACCAAACAGGTGGTCATCTTGAAAACTGTTAGCATGTTTGCTATTCTGTTGTAGCCTTCTCTATAGCTGCCCCAAAACTATGGAATTCTCTTCTTTAGGCGATTAGTTCCTGCTGCTCTACCGTCCATCCATTATCTTCTGCTTATCTGGGGTCAGGTCTTGGGATGCTGTTGGGTTATGTCTAATTTATACGTCTGAGGAAAAGCTTGCACAGAGCTTCAACAGAGCCGCGGAGACACGCACCTCCTGAACAATGTGGGTACTCACCAGGCACCTCGGACGCCGCAGAACTTTGATTGGACATCAGAGCCTGCTCTCAATTAAATCAAAGAAAGAAATTGAAAATGAAATGCTATGCACAATCCAGCGCAGCATTATGTATTCAGAAGAAAACGCCCGCACCAGAGCGCATAGGTGAATAAACGACACCCCTCTGACTGCTGGCGGCACTCCTGTGACAACTATTGGCACTGGCAGCTTGTGGCTACCTACTGACACCTACATATAAGCAGAGGAAGAGTGAAGATATTTTCAGACATGTATTTTTGGATTGCAAATTGTATGGGTTTTCATTTTAAAACGTTTTTATATATATACTTTTAAATGATAATAAAACGAATGATTTATTTTCATTATTTTAGCCGATTGTTGTAAATGACTATAAAAGTAATAATTTGGAAAGAGTGTATTATGTTCCCTTTTGTTGCAAAACCAGCAAAATCATACTTAAATAAAATGAACGAGAAACAAAAAAGTACAACGTGGTTACTCTCAGGATGTATACAGAGAACGGGTGGCTCCGGTGACTCAACTAAAATCATAAAACTGATTTATGGCAGTTGACCTCTCGTAACAACAATGGGTGTTCTCAGGAAATGTGGCTCCGCCCGCTCAGCTCGTCAGCTGCCGAACTAGTGCCGCTCGGGTGCCGAACAGTGCCGCTCAGGTGCCGAACAGTGCCGCTCGCCTGCCACAGTTCCGACACCTGCCACTGGGGTGCCAGTGCCACGAGGAGGATCTCGCTGTCTCTCGTTTTCCAGCTCATCCTGGGGAACCTGAGGTGATCCACTCCAAACGAGATATGTATATTCCAAACGATATATATATATATTACCTCAAGCATTGTCTGGGTCTACCTCTTACCAGCGGATTTAATCTGGTGTCTGAGCTCCTCACCCTCCAAGGCTGAGCGCAGCCAACCTATGGCGGAAGCGCATTTTGGCTGCTTGCATCAACGATATCATTCTTTCGGTCACTACCCAAAGCTCTCGATCGTATGTTGGAGTCGGAACGTATTTTGAGTCCCCGTTAGGTGTGATGATGTCTTCTATGTGCTTTGTGTGACCATGTACAATATTTATCATGTGACTTCTTTGTTATTCACCTCCTTTCCTTCTGACATGTTTTCTGTCTGTCTTGGATCAACAATATTGTTGTATTGTAAATAAAGTTTTAGTTTCCCATCGTTGCCACTAGAGGTATGTAAAGAGCAAAATGTTACTGACAGCATCATTACTGTTAAATAAAGAAGAAACATAAAACACATCACTTCCTTCAGTATTTATTTTAGCCAATAGCAGACTGACGACGCAGCTCAATTATTGTTGTGAAGATGTAATATAAGACGTTAAAACAGACGTATGGTTTTTCAGCTAAAGCACACACGGGGACACATACCTGACGACTCAGCGCGCGTCGGTCCACTTGGTCCCATCCAGACTCACAGCGCAGTGACACATGCCAGCTGATTAGTGGCTCATTGCAGTGTCAAGACAGTGTATTTTTATATCCCGGTTTGCAGCGTGTGGGGTGCTGGGCGCGTGCTGCTCACCGACCACTGACAGGTGTCACAGTCAAGGACGCCGCTGTCACTTCGTATTAGCAGACACATAAATTCGGACAGGGAGTGAGGGGAGCAGCTAATGTTGAGCGCTGATATTTCTGATTCTCTATCCGGGCAGACATAAATCCAACAAGATGAGTACTTTCTGTCTCCTTTTCAATCTGAATGCCACCCGAAGCTACCTGTCGAGTGCTACAAGTTATTATTGAGACCTTCTACCATATGCACATGCTGCAAAACAAGTGTTCTCACTGGAACAAAAAAAGGCCTAGCTTCTGAGGCGCATTCACCTGCTGTAGAGCTATGTGTCTATATAGTTCAATCGCTGCCTGGTTTGATGTTACTTTGTGTTGTATGTTTACAGTCGTACATCAGTAAATTATACTTTCAGTGACTGATGTGGTGCCATCCTCTCCACCTGGGACCAGATGCACGTATAGCTTCACGATTCAATATATGCAATTCACGCATTCACAATTCCCACAGACACAAGCCTGATTACCACCACAGTTAGCCATGCTGTAAAAGGATGAAGAGAAGCATGACATAATCTGTGGTTTCTATTTCATTGCAAATCCTTGCTCGACCACTCAATTAATTGTGAGTTGTATTTTTTATGCATTGTTTTCATGCCGGTCATATCATTTTATTTCGTTGTGTTTATCCGCCACACCTTGAATCAAAAATATTGTCTTACATGAAACCGGTCCGTGGCGCAAAAAAGGTTGGGGACCGCTGCTCTACATGACTCGGTTCCAAAAAAACAAGCTGGCGACTGCCAAAAACCAAAATGGTGACGGACAAAAACCAAGCTGGCGGCTGCCAAAAACCAAGTTGGTGATGGACAAAAACCCCGTTGGCGACGGACAAAAACCAAGATGGCGACGACCAAAAGCCAAGATAGTGACAGACGAAAAGAAACGGTGACTATGTCAACTGACCATTTGAAGTCTGTCTGGGAACCATAAATATCTGTATAGTCCATAGTCATAATAATGCATTTATAATTCAGTCTGAAATAAAATGGTGGACCAAAAGACAGACATTGCCACTGACCTTCCATTAGCATTGGATTAAAGTAATCCCAATGGAAACTGGATTGTGTGTAGACAATCCAAACTAATGTGGCCTTTTCTTTTCTGGAAGGAGATGTTGGTGCAAAATATTTTAGATGTAAATAATAAAAGACATTCAGTACACTTTTTGTCTGTGGTTGAATTTTAACAAACTGAGTTTAATCATACAAATTCTGTGATTTATAATGATTAAAGGCGGACAGACGGACGGACAGATAGATAGCTATTGGTTTATCACCGTCCAGTGCTCAGTGGCTGCAGTAATTAGAAAGCTGGGGACATGCATTTGCAATGTCCTGCGAAGGCCCCGATCACCAATAACAGCATTTATTGTTTTCTAATCAGCAGCCCTTTGGCTGCTCCGATCACTCAGTAAATAATGGAGATGTCAATATTGTCCCGGTCCTGTGACTCTGGAGCCCGCTCGCCCCCCCCGCCCACGCTCACCCGCTCTCCCTGCTCGCTCACCACTACAAAGCAGCCTCATTAATCACACATTACGTTTGAAAAGAGTTCAAGCTGTCAAGTGCTGAAAACTTGCGTGCACACGCAGATGCACATGTGCGTGTTGATACGCAGAGACAACATACGTATATGTGCATGTTCGCAACCTGCAGGAAAAGAGTTAAATAATAATTTGGTCACACAAAGAACACACACTCCAGGTTGTTTTCTCCCTCCACACACACACACACACATACCTCCCTCCCTCCCTCCATACGTTAGTGGTCAAGCAGCCAAAATGTCGTCTCGTCACTGAGGCAGCTCCATTGATTAGCACTTCCAGCTTCTGTTCTGGCCCAGGAATTACCCCTCTAATCTTGTAGTGAGTTATTTACTGGAGACCAATCAGCCTGACCAGAGGAATTACCCACTTTGTAACTGCCTGGATGTCCAAAAGGATTCCAGCTACACACACATACACAGACACACCCTAATGCGCACATGTGTGAGATATTCAATGACATATTGAGGTATAAAACAATGTAAAAAAGAAAAATATGATTTGAATATAAATCCTCCCTCCTACATCAAACCCTCTTCTATTTATATATATTTATACATAAATAGAGAGAGGGTTTGATGTATATGTACATACAGTATATATATACAGTATATATCACACGGTGAAGGACACACTCTTTACTGCTCTCCTTTATCCATGGCCAATCAAAACTCAATCTCTATTAGTCCCAAAATGTATATAATGCTCTATTTCAGACTACCAGTCATGTTGGACTCAATCTTGACTTTTTTACTGTTCAGTCCCGTCCACCAAAATGATTAAGCTGTGCCAGCACTTCAAATTTAAAATCCATTACATTTGAGAAAATACCACTTAATCCTGCATATTCAGGCAGAGTGTACAGTGTGCTTTATGGGGGTCTTTCAAGTCCTCCTTCTGCCACTAACCATTCTGCTTTGTTCCCCTTGATTGGCCACAGAACCACATGAAAGCTATATGTTAACGTGACAGGAAGTGAGTCAACATTTTTCCCCTGACAGGCAGTCCTCCTGTTTCACAAGCTTAATGAGATTTAGGGTTTAGAGCGAACTGGTGTTTAGGTTTGGGCGGCATCCATTTGGCAAAGGTGAATGTGTGTGACACTGAATCCAGGAGTTTGTATTTTCCGATCTCTGCGTAATTACTCACGATCTACACATCGCAAACCGATTACAGCTGGGAAATGTTGGAATGTCAGAACAAAATAGAATACGGTAGGATAGAATACAATAGAAAACTGCTCCACTCCCCCACTACTCTTTTCCCATCATTCTCCTTTCAGACCCTGATCCTCCTCTCGCATTCTGGAGGGGAAACAGCGGTGGCGATAGGCGAAGCAGAAACCCATTTTTCAGTTTAAATGCCAAGTGGTTATGTAGCATAATATTCAGTGAGAAATTAACCATCTCTCCCCTGCAGCCTGTCAAGAAGTAGAGACTGAGAAAACGGGGGGGGGGGGGGGGGTGTAGATTTCTGCAGAGACTCAGGCGCAGACTGAGTGTCCAGACTTAGACACTGGACACAAGGTGAGGTGAAATGCAAGGCTCTTTACTGGGCACTTAAGCATACACAACACAAAAACAACTCCAATAGGGAGCGGGGAAAATCCAAACTGGAAAAAGACATAAAAGTCACAAAAAGTGCTTGGTCACAAAAGGCAAAGACACAAACCGTTGGGAGTCCGAGGGTCAATACGAGAGAAAACCACAGGAGAAGAGATGAGTCCACGGGGAGGAAAAGAACAAATGAATGAAGGGATAATCCAGGAACTGGAACAGGGCAAGCAGGGGAGTATAAGTAGGGGAGGGATGATGAGCATGATCAGGAGAGAGAGAGAGAGAGAGAGAGAGAGAGAGAGAGAGAGAGAGAGAGAGAGAGAGAGAGACACACACACACACTATGAAAGTTTGAAGACACTTTCACACAGGTTGCGGAACTAATTGGTCATGTGTGGGTGGCTTTTCGTGATGTTCGAATGGGCTCAGATGACTGAAAGAAAACCACTAGCTAGTTAGCTCACATGCTAGCGGGTTAGCTCACTATAGCTACCTTACACATGCACAACCATTCAGATGACATGACACTTTTCGTGAAGTTGCAAATAGATACACATTTTTAACAAAGTTAAATTTGCAAAACATTGCAATAAATAAATGAAGCCAAACAAACGCGCCGTCTGTCATGATCTTGGTTTTGGTGTAGTTTGATTCCTGTTTTGTTTTGAAGTTTTCTCCCTCCATCTTTGGGTGACTTCCTGTCTTTCGTGGTCTTCCCTACTTTTTTCCTTTGCAGCACCTGTGTTTGCCTCGTCCTGCCTCCTAAGTTATGTTTTCTTATGTTTGTCTTTTGTCCGTATTTGCTGTTTTATTTTGTGTTACCTAGCTCTCCTCTCGTTTCAGATAACTTCACTTCCTGCCTTTGTGTGTTTTCGAACCGTTGTGATTGTCTGCCCTGGCCCTGAGTAAATCCACCAGTGTCTAATCACCCACACTTCCCCAGTGTATTTTAACCCTATGTTCCCCCTGTCTCTGTGCCAGTTTGTCGTAGTCCTCTGTTTCTTACGTTCCTGGTTTTGACATCTCTGCCTGGTTTTTCCTCAGTCATGATTTTGGCTCATCCCTGCCTGGTTTGTCTACCCATACTGATTGCCGAACCTGATCCAATGAGCAAGTTTATCTTTACCGTATCTTGCTGTCTATGTCATGCTTTTGGGTCTGTTTTGTTTTTACTGTGGTTCAACTAGGCGTAACATCATTTGCTTTAGTTTTTTATGAAAATAATTCAACATTCAACATTTACCCTATAAAATAATGATGAAGCAGAAACATAATCTTCCCTACAATGTAAACCTTCCACTGGAGATTTTGCGGCCGGGAGGCGTGTTCATGTGTTTTAGTTGGGAAGAAATTCTTTGAAACACAGGTCAACATGTCACAGGCGTCCCAGGACTCTACTTACTGATTGGCTGTGTGTCCTCTCCAGTATTAACAATTGAAAATAATTAGTTTTAAAACTAAACAATGCAACTCTTTCCTCTTACACAGACCAACATCTAAAAAGCCTAAGAATGTTTTGTCTTAAAATATGATTGTTTTGCTAATACAATGCCCTTGGACAGGGGAACTTGCTCATCAGGCCCTTTTTTGTTTGCCCAGGAAACCCTGCGCCACATTTAGGCCCTTTTATTCCTCTGGAGCAGGACGGGATCGATACAGGCTTTCTGAAGTGGCTCCTCCATCCATTCCCTTGCGTTAACGACAGCCATAACTCACTGGGCTGGCAGGAGTGGAGGTTCATATATATATATAAATATATATATATATCTCACCCCCAGAGCTGTGACCTTTCTGTCGCCCCACTGACAGCTCCTACAGAAAAAGGTGTCAATTAATGACATTTAGAAAATTTCATATCACTCCCAATAACTCCGAGGCTTTTTACAGGAACTCTTCTATT
Organism: Pholis gunnellus; assembly: GCF_910591455.1. Taxonomy (NCBI): domain Eukaryota; kingdom Metazoa; phylum Chordata; class Actinopteri; order Perciformes; family Pholidae; genus Pholis; species Pholis gunnellus. The sequence goes on from NC_136528.1 coordinate 2,592,177, forward strand.
GGCACTGAGGACTCGTGTGGGTGTTGGCAAAGCGGGGGGAGAGAGAGAGAGGACTCCAACCCGTCATTAATGTCACTTGGTTTCCATGTCATCATTCTAAACTCAGGATGGTATAAAGGGCAATACATCACTCTGATTGTGTTCAGAATGATCTATTAGTCATTACATATTTCTTTGTCCAGTCTCTTGTGTGCCCCAAGCTTTTTTTTCTTCTTTTTTTTGTAAATAAATATACTGAGTATGTCTTAATATCTTAAAATATCAGGAGTTAGATGCTGGAATAACATAAGGTTCTTACAGCTCCAATGGCTGAATTATATGAAATAATGTGCACAGTGCTGTTGCTGTGTTGGCCTTTTCTCTCATTGGCTTTGACTATAATCTTTTTTTTTTCCCTGCCTCTGTACTGTATCAGTTCCATATCAGTGCAGTTTATGGCGAAGCAGTGCATTGGTTACCTTCTAGTGTTCAGGAGTAAACAGCCGGCGGGTGACATAACCTTTCATGTAGCGCCAGGCTTGTACGTACACAAATAATTGAAGCCCTTGACCCTGTCCAACAGCACCGGGCTGTAAGTACAAACCTGACATTTTGATACCGCTCCGGGGGGCCCCCTTCCACCACTTATTTTTATATTTCAATAATCCATGACGGGTGAAGAGAGAGAGAGAGAGAGAGAGAAAGAGAAAGAAGGGAGTATGTGGGAAGTGTGAATGATTAAGATTGTCAAACTCAAATAATGCACTTAGAAGACAGACTATAAATCAGGTTTTGTGACATTTTCGAGAAACCCCAGCGCACTGTGTGATGCGAGGAAAGCCGGGGTTCTTATAGCGGAAATCACCCATGCAATCGCACGAACACCCGTACACACACGTGCCCCCAAATGCCATTCATTCATTATTAATATATGGTATATTTATTTATTTCAGGCCTGGCTTTCTCAGCTGCTGGATGCCTGTAACCTTTTCGCTGCAATATCCGCCTGTGTTTTGAGGTCTTGATAATGATATCTGCTTGTGTGTGTGTGGAGGCCGGCCGGGAGGACAGTCACCAGTGGGAAGGTCAGTGGATGACGGCCGCTGAATTTGCCGTGGTGAGAGTACACTAACGCAGCAACGGATGGGCGGTTAAGGACGGATAGCTATTGACAGCGGTGAGGGAGGGAAGCCACAGCGTAGCACCCCCCACCCCTCCCAACAGTGGAAGGATGGCGCTTGTTTCGCCATCGACTGAGGCCCAGGCTTCAGTCGATGGTTATCTCCTGCCTCCGCACCCCCCTCATTACTGCCCCCGCCTCCCCCTCCACCGGGCTGGCCCTCCTCCCTCCCTCCCCCCTTTTTTTAAGCATTCCCACTTTAATCATTGCCGCTGAGATGTTGTTTGCTGTCACCTCCACCGAATTTACAACACCATCAACGGCATTTGCATATTGCCTAATATGGACATTTCCAATTGAGGCTGTCCCTCAGCTGCTGATGGCTTGTGTGTTTCATGGCTGTTATTCCCCCCCCCCCCCCCCCCCCCCCCACCGCCCATCTCCCCCATCACTGCAGCAATGTCCAGATAAGAGCGATTAAGTTAATTCGTGACCTCCCGATTGACTCGTTCCAACCCACTGTCATTTGTTCTGTATCAGTGGTGGTTACACTACTACCTGCATTACTTGGCTTTGTACCACTGCAATGCGTGTTAAATCTTGGAAATGAAGTACCTTTTCCAAACCGTACTGATTTGTATATCAAAAGAATAGTTTGGCATTTTGTGCTTATTTGCTTAAAGAGGGTGATATTAAAGGCAGTGGCAGGCCATGCATTTTATACCTGGGACTTCTGTGCTGTCCTAGAGTTGAACCACCTCCTAATAACCTAATTATGACGCCACAGCTACGGTTATTATTTGTATTGTTCGTATTAAACCGTTCGGTACGAGGCTTACGAACCGAACAATACATTTGAATAATACCAGTGCATTTGGAAAATGCAGAAGCTTAAATTGTGGGAAATATAATGTTCTTTCGATGGAGCCACTGCGCTCAACCTGGCAACCCACCCAACATGCTATCTGACACGCCCACTACGGAAGAAAAACATTGTACTCTGCTGATGCACGTGTGTTCTGGGACGCACACTATGCTAAATTAGCTTAGCAGGTAAACCAACAGCAGCACACACACTGAAAACTCTCCCCACCGCGTTTAGCTGTTCCCTACTGATTCAAACAGGGCTAAAGCAATCAACACACAACCCCCATTTCTCCAGACCATAATTCTTGCTTTGTAAAATAAAACAGAAACATGCATGACGGGATGCTTCGTCATTAACGGACACTGCATATTGTCAAAATCAACATAATTAACACAATGACAAGAACAAACTCACAAGAACCAGTCACATGTATTTATATGACAACAAAGCAACAAATCAATCCAGCAACACGGTGGTGCTAAAACACACACTGCCACACACTCAAAAGCACCATTCAAATATTATTCACATCAGAGGGAACAATATTAACCATATCATAAAAACGACACGATAGACAAATTAACACAGTAGGAACACTACTGCAGATGTAAAAACACAAAAGCACTTCACTTACCAAAGCTGCTGTTCACTTAAAGACAAGACGCTCAGTTGCAAATAAAATGCATTCTCAGCCATAAAATGTGCAACGCTTCTCCGACGCTGCAAGCCAGGAATACCGTTCGTACAAATCCTTTTCCTGGCTGGGTCAGGGCTGCTAGCTGTGGGGTTGGCCGACGTTGGTAACGCTAGCCCACTGATCAATCACACCGCACGTTAATGCTGAGCTGCACGTTAATGCTGACGTACTTGTAGGCCACCTAGAGAGCTCTGACATGTCAAAGAATACACCCAACATGTCAAACTAAAAATCCGATTGGTTGAAGACTATGACAATCAACAACATCGTCCCCATATATTAAACTGCAAAGGCTTCTTACCTAGAGAAATAGAGGTGAAATCTGATTGGATAAAAGCTCTACTTAAAACAAGCTGCACTGAAGCAGAGCAACTGAGGAGCACAGTAGCTGTGCAATGAGAAAATAAGCTAATTGGAAAAATAATTAGAATACATTTAGTGTATTTATGAAACATTTTTAATTTATAAAAAAATTGTGATTCTGTTTAGGCCAGCAGAGAAGGCTTTGCTGGCCCTGTCGGCCCACCACTGATTAAAGGTCATTATAACACCTTAGAAATTAACACCTTATTCGTTTAGTATAGCATAAAGACTGGAAGTGGGAAAACAGCTAGCCTGGCTTGGTCCGAAGGTAACAAAATCTACTAGAACCCCGACTACTAATGCATTATATTTTGTTTCATTCCATACAAAAATACAAAGTTGCTCATTGTCTTCAAAAAGTTAAACAAATATAGTTAGAATCTGTCGTGAGTTTAGAAAGGTCCTAAATTCCTGAGTTACAATTCATAAGGATTTTTTAAAAACACATTTTGCACCAGTGCAGCAGACACACTTTTTCTAGTCTCAGCAGCTGATGTTTTATTTGGAACCCTATGCCCCACCTTCAGTTAGAAGACCAGGTAGGGACCCCCAGGCACCTGAATGCGCCACCAACCATAAGCTTTATGGGCCACAAGCTCTCACGTGTCGACCATTGACAACCAATGGAAATAGAAATACTTGTCCAACACAAGGCTGAGAGATGTTTCAGTAATCCTGGACTCGTCTGACTATTTAACATCGACTGCATCACATGGAACCGAGATGCTTTCTATATGGAATGGATTGAAACAACTTTCCAGCTAGCCTCTGAAACTGAACAGGCAAAATAACTGATCATAACAGTACTTGTGATGAAAGGCTGGCACATGTCCGATACCATCATCGGTGTCAAAGAAGACAAAGAAAGAAAAGTTTACACTACCAATTGACAGTATTGTTCGAGTTTCGTGGAGCTGCCAAGCCCTTTGAAGCGGTCAGGACACCCAGGCTCAGTAACCTCTTGAAGTCTCCGATTGTTGTCTGGCAACTGTCAACAAATATATAATGGGTGGGTTCCAATACCCATGCTACCATACTATTTAGTATGCCAAAAACAATTCAGTATGTCCCAACATGTAAAGCGTAGTATGCCAAAAATACCATGATGTCTTATTAGCAGATGCTTTTATCCAAAGCGACTTACAATTCAGATTCTATCACACCGTAGGCACAGCTACGGGACCAATTTTGGGGTTAAGTGTCTTGCTCAAGGACACATCGACATGCGACTAGTGGAGCCGGAGCCGGGGATCGAACTTCCGATCCTCCGATTGAAGGTTGGCCCTGCTATCCACTTAGACACAGTCGCCATGCACATGTACTGCAGTGGGTGGAGGTTTGGGAGATTTTTGACTTTCCATACATCCATTTTCCTCCGCTTATCCGGGGTCGGGTCGCGGTGGCAGCAGGCCAAGCAGGCTGACCCAGACTTCCCTCTCGCCCGCAACATTTTCCAGCCTGAGGCGTTCCCAGGACCAGTTGACTTTAAACAATGACATTTTACATTTTGGACCATTGTTAATAGGCTATAGATATCGCCCCAAAAGCTCAAAAACACAACTTGCTATAGTTGAATAATTATTTTATTATGTATGGGTAGGCACAGCCTTTGTCTGAACGTACACTTTTTCTGGCAATGTTTTCCCTGTAAAATCATATTCTGTAATTCAAAAGTGCAGATTTAGAAAACTTTTAAATAAGGTTGCTGCCTCTAGCGACGTATCAACAGTACACCGATTTGATCTCCTCTGCTTACTCTCAGCAGGAAAGTTTCAAACTATTCCTTGTAATTCTTTTTCCCAATTTCTGGTTTTGTCCGTACAATCATGTCCAATCAGGAGAATATAGGTGCACAGCTAAAGGATCTTTACCCAGCTACCAACACTTCCCTCCTCCTCTTGTCCTTTAGCTGCATGTTGTTTTGATACACAGCTGCCATCTGTGTGAAATATTAATGCAGTGGGCTGATTTGGGGTGTCGAGCAGTGTCACTCATTTGGCTTTTAATCATGCGGCAGCTTGAGGAAAAAAAAGGAGGGGGAAAATAACTTCCCTTCCTGGGTGGCTGTCAAAGTCTTCCCAAAGTCATCCGGCACGTAGGGCGTCATGCCTGTCGCCCGTCTCTCCTCTCTCATTGACAGCTGCATTTTTGGCTCGACTCCGAGTGGCTGAGCGCTTTCACGTCTAGCCTCGCTCTTTCAGCCAAAACAAGGACGCCAGCCATGAAAATTTAAATACAACAGCGTCTCATCGCTTACACACACACACACACACACAGGCCTTCTTTGCTGAGAGGGACAAATTAAGAAGATGCTACATTTTTAAATGCGTTTTCACTCAAATTGGAAGAGCATTTGATGCATTGTAGGCAGTGATGAATGAGTTGGCTAGATCCTGAGATGTTAAGTGGCTGCATCGTGTGTGTGTGTGTATATATACACCAAGTGAATGTCACACCATAAGCTGCCTTAAAGGGTTGGAAATTCAATGGGGCGTTAGTTTAGGACGAAAATAATTTCTCAAAACTATCATTGAGAAAAATATTTCCCACAGGAGAGACACTGCTTTCAATGGCAGAAAGGGTCCAATGTGTGATTGATGTGATCGCATTTATAATTCAGCTAGTTAAGTATCATTATGACGTTAATCAGCAGACTGCATTGACAGCATGAATGTTTTAGCGAATTCAATAATCATCAGCTCTGTCATCATTTAAAAAAAAATATATGTCTTTCTAAAAGCAAACATAGAAGCTTTGCCACTGAAATACCTGTTCACAATAGAAGAGTGACAAGTCAGATTCATACATCTCTCTACTTCCCTTTAGAGTATAACTCATCCCCCCATTGGTCCATTATCTGGGTTTTTAATAAGGGCGTCTAATTAATATTTATAGTATAATTGCTTGTTTTCTCCTTTATTTCCTTGAGAAAGAAGTAACCGGCCTAAAATACTGTTGTTGCTAATTAAGACAAATGCATTAATTATTAAAGATGCAAACATGTCAAGCAAGCATAACTAATTATTCCAGCGTGTTAACAGTTGTTTAATGTTAGCGGCAGCTGAATTATTTAGCGCTCGCGCGTGTGCCATATTTGGATTGTTTGAAATGTGCCGTGGTAAGTGGGGTGAAGGGAGTCGCAGCAGGATCTCAGAGAATCTGAGGGGGAGAAGCGGCACGGGGAAAACTTTTACAGATGGGGCCCCGCCGAACCGTAATTGCTTGTTACAGGTGAATGTTAACGGGATGAGAAGGTGGGAGGAAGGGATGGTTAATTTAATGCACTACAAAACTGTCAGCTTTTGGCCAAGGCAATGCAGAGGGGTTTTTTCGTCCTGACGGGTTCTTTTTGTATTTGGAGGTAAAGACGTCAGGGAGTGAAGATAACTGGATGTGACTGCAGACAATTTATGTTGTTATGTCTTAATTGTCACCTGATGTGCATGCAATCTGGAACCCTGACAAAAAAAAAACATCCTCCCTGCGGTTGAGGTGCGAAGACAAAACAAACAGGTTTGATCCGACCAAACCGCACAACGAGCTGGATTTGACCAATTTAGCCAAGAGTCCGAGTGTGATGTCATCCTGTCTGTCTGTCTGTCTGTCAACGGCCCGTGACCGAACAACCACCGAAACTTGGCTTATTAAACTATATTCGGTCCGCACAAGGGGGATCGTGCTGTTCAGGCAAACGCACAAAAACCTGCATCTGCACGCACACAAATCTTAATGCAGAGCCCAATTAAGTCGCTTTGGTGGAAATCGCTGCAGTAGGCTACCAGCGTTTTTTAGCTCATAAAGACTGTCATAAGAAAAATTGGCAATTAGTCGCGAGCCAAAATAGCTGTCAGTTCGAATCACTCCCGTTGTTTCCCTCTTCACTTTTCACTTCAATTGTGATAACTGTCAAGTGTGATGGTCTTCGTAAAAGTAATTACACAAAGCTCAGTATAATCACAATATGAATCATGATATGTAAACATCCATATGGTCTGCCTCCCATCACAAAGAAGAAAAGCATCGAGTCTTGTCTCAGGAAAGTTTAGTCATTGTTTTTCATTTGATCAAATCAATCCAGAGTCTGTCATTATTAAGAGACATTCTCCAGGATTATCTTGGCATTGTGTATATATACATCACACCTGGCTGGTAATTACAGTCATTACATTCAGTTGGCATAATTTCACCCTTTGGATTTACATAATATTGTAGGATGTTAAAAATAGAAGAAGAAGTGCTACTTTATTAATCCCTCTTGAGGCAATTCATTCAAATAATATTCATAATAAAAAGTTTAAAAATAATCTGTTTGACTATACAAATGGCATGTACACAAAGACAAACTTTGAGGACTAAAATAATTTTAAAAAGAAAAGAAAAAACTGCATGTAATGTTTGAACTTTACATTTCACACATGGGCTTTCAAAAGGACAGTTTTCACAAGATTCCCTCCGACGCCCACTATAAACTTTGGTAGCATGTCATGCAGCATTGGCACTAATAAGGTGCTCTTTCTGTGTGCTGTGTTGCTTGTAAATTGTGTGGTTATTCTAAAGCTGCAAACTTACCTCATCTGTGGATTCAGAATGCCATTTTTAGCAGGAAATTGTACATCAGGTAGCTTGGCTATTTTAAAACGGCTGGTTTGCGCACGATGTCGCGCTACTGACGATTCTCTGACCAATCAGTGGTCTAACCTCGAGATGAGGGAGTAGGGAGTGCAAAGGTGATAACTAATTTCCGGGCTTTAGGACTCATTCATCACTCTATAATGCTGTGCTGCTCCAGGACTCCAGTTAAAACAATGATTTGGTCATGAAATCCATTTTTGGGGCTTTTTTAGAAAAGAAAACTGACTAATATTAACTAAAAATGAACTAACCAAAAGAATACCCATAGTGTAACTATACTATAAACAGCAGGTTATTTTCCTGACCTTCTAATTTCACTAATCAACACTCACTAATACACACACACACACACACACACACACACACACACACACACACACACACACACACACTGCCCCTTCTCTGAAGTGTGATTTATAAGCTGATTCTGACTGGAGGAGACGTGACAGTTGCTTTCATTTTCTTCTATATATATTTCTCACCTTGTCGCCAAGGTCACTGGTGAGCAAACCCCTCTCCAAGTTTTTCCAACACGCTCCTCTTTCGTCCTCCTTCCACCCCCTGCCTCCCTCCCTCCCTCCTCCTTGATGGCCCCATGAATCATCCCGTCTTCCCCATCGAACCCTCCAACGCCTCCTTTCCCACCACAGCCACCCCAACTTCCCCAATCCTTCTTCATTCCCGCTAACAATTTGGTAATGAAATATTGATTTTTAGTTAGATTCAAATAGATGTTATTAACTTTGCATTGATAAATCGCTCCCCTCTCTTTCGTCTTCGTTTCTCCCCCCTCTCTCTGTTTTGGATAGAGTGCTGGTAGTAACACCTGATTCACAATAAACCCCGGAGGCCCGATGTGCTACATGACCTACAGTGCTCCTTTAGGAGGCCACTCCCTGTTTCCTCCCCAATACGTACACACTTCTTCACTCTCCTTGCATTGAAAGCAGTGAATATATACTGATTACCTGTACTGTGGTCAATGACAGCGGCTTATACCATATTTTATTGAATATTGTGAACTCGGATGAGGTGCCCTTTTCAGAGTGAGTCATGCATGGCATTGCAACGTCCTCTCCAACCCAACGGAAAAACATGATTACTCTATCAGCAGGCGATGAAAGCTTTTGCTGCTATAACAAAAGACCGATTTGAAACAAAGAAATGCCTTCTGCTGTAAGATGAAGACGTAAGGGCGGAGTACCTGGAGGTTTTCTGGCGAGCCGCTACGCAAACAGGGTTGACATAATTAAAAACATACCAAAAAATGTAACAGCAATAACAACACACGCACATACGAGAGAGAGAGAGAGAGAGAGAGAGAGAGAGAGAGAGAGAGAGAGAGAGAGAGAGAGAGAGAGAGAGAGAGAGAGAGAGAGAGAGAGAGAGAGAGGGGCTGTGAACTTGTGATCTGGCTGGCTGTCATCTATCTCCCTGTCTCCCTCCCCCAGCCAATCACGTTTGGTAATCTGGCTCGGTCCTGTAGCTGCGCCTGCCCCCCCCCCCCCCCCCTCTGTGGTCTTTTGATGTTATTTTAACACTGACCCAGCTCGCAGTTGACTTTTGTTGGCTTGTTTTACATGAGTATCAAAGTTCAAAGACATACATTTGGTGCGTAAACACGATGAGAAACAGAGGCGTCCCCATATTTGTCAAAAATAACTATTACATGCATTTAGCGCTGCTGGTGGCTGCTGCATGATGGCTTTCCTGTGTGTATTCACAATAAGGGGGTTTCAGAGCAGTTTCCAGAACAGAAGTGCTCGCCATCAATTCGCCGAAGTATGCTTTTATTTTTTTTTGCAGAAATCTCCTAACGTCTAAAGGTTTTAGAGACCAAATCACAGCATGGATTTGTTTTATGATGTTACTCAAGGTGTACAAATGGTACCAACCCTAACATTGCTGCAACAACTTGTGAGACAAAAGTGAGCAGGAAGCACCATCATATACTTCCATCATAATGTTCTAAGCCCTTTTACACCCATACACTGTATATAAGAAGTCACCCATTGTTTGTGGACAGCCGCTATGAAGCTTCGAGGTCGCCATCTTGGATTACGGCCATCGCCATGTTGTTATTTTTTTCAACCAATGAACGGAAGTTACCATATTTTGAATGTAGAAGAGTCACGTAGAGATGCATACGACTCTGGTAGCCGCAGCAACCTGTCAATCACAGTAAGCCCGCCCCAAAGCATACCCTGCTTTATGGTCTGTTTGACTCTAAATGGACCATCATTTACTAAATTAACATCATGCTGTATTGAAAAAGACTTGAAACTAGAGACCATTAACTCATGTTTACAATTTCTACTGAGGTAATAAATCAAGTGAGAAGTGACTGACTTCGTTTTGCAACCAGAGTAGTTGCCCCCTGCTGGTCAGTAGAGAGAATGCAAGAAGATACTTCTACATTGGCTTCACTCTGCAGAACTGGAGGTTGCCGCCTGTTTACACCCCAAACTAAAATGTGTACATGTGGATATGTACTTGTTCTTGTAAGGAGGGTTTGGTGGGCTGAGTCAAAAGTAAAGGAATGATTCAAACTATCTGAGATGTACTCTTTAGATGCGGGCAGTGTAGAGGCTGTTGCACTTGCGCGACGCTTTTTAAAATTCCCTTTCTCATTTTTGTGTCAATTTATTCTCCTCAGTGACTGATAGCTTTCCGAGGCTTCGGTTTGGTTTTGAAGGAAATCTCAGTGGCTGTAATTTGTTCCCTTTTAAGATGTTTGTTTTGTCTCTGACAGTATTGCTGAAATGGAACTGTCAGCTGGAAGACAGACTTTGAACATGAAGGCTTTCATTTTAACAATGGCAGCGGTTGATGTTTTAACAATGTGAGTTTGCTAACTTGACTGATATGCTTATTGGCTCTCGCTGTCTCCTAACACTGTTGTTTCATACTGCGATCACACATCTTACTGTTACATAAAATGGATTTCATTGATTTTTTTACAACAATGACATTTCAATTAGTTTCCTAGCATGGCCTGCTTTCTGCAGCAGACGTCACTTCTTCCTGCAAACACACCGAGCCCCCCCCCCCCCCCCCACACACACACACACACACACACACACACATCTCCATCCAGTATTGAAAACCAGCTATTTGACACAAGATGGACGTGGTGGACAGGCAGAGCCCAGGGGACACAACCGGGGTTGCATACGAGGCGTCCGTTACAGGGAGGGCCATTTACATTTCTCCCTGCGCGTTTTCACTGACAGCGACACAATTTCCTGTTCCGTCTGGCGAGCTTTTGACTGCGAGCCAGGACTGAAATGTAATCTTTTGGGGCTCGCAGCGCGCTCGGCCTCCCCAGAGTATTTCTCCCCCCCCCCCCAAAACCTTGAACTCTGCTCAGGAAAATCTTTTATTCCTGGGGCCTGTTTTAGCCCCGAGAAACAGTGGAGCGCTCTAAAAACAGACTGACTAATATCCTGGCCATGAAATTACTCCACTAGCCCCTAGTTGGATTAGCTGCACACACACTTGCAGCATTACTGTAGAAGCATTCCGATTACAGGCCACTCCCGTCTGACAATCTCCTTGCCAGTCTTTTTTTTTTCTTGAGTGTTTCCCTATTTGTATAAGATTTAATATATTTCCAGTCATGCATGCACTGGAAGATTGAGGCAGAGAGAGACAGAAAAGGTATTATGTGTCGAGGAGTCTCCACCATGACCTGGAATGTGGCCGGGGAGCGTTGTGTTTGAGGTCATGTTGATTTCTCGGGAGAACAGCTCTCTGTAGGTTTATAGTAACAAGGAAACACGGCCTCTCTCTCTCTGCTGCTGCCACTGTGATTTATGTTTAGACAACAGATCACTGTGCCAGACAGCCTCACACATTATGACACTGTGCACACGTACTGCTGGGCTCGTTTGTGACAGTGAGTGGCACAATTTAAATATATATGCGCCTTATCTATCCTCCTTACACATGGAATATTGTAGTACTTTTGTGAGAAATGTGTAGCTTATGTTGTTTATTGGGAATTATTTTCATATTGTTCCATATATATATATATATATTTATATATATATGTTCATCACGGTTGTTAATTATAGTGTATACCGAATGATCTTGTGTCTTTCTGAGTTCTCTGAGAAGCCATGTTACAATTTCATCATTTGCCCAGATTATTTACCTTTTTGTGAGTGCATGTAACCAGTGCTTGGCACGAGTCATCAAAAACTCTACAAGGTACCTTAAGTCACATCTCATAGGGCATTTTATTCCCTCAAGAGACATTTGGAACAAATTAGAACATGTACAGCCAAGTTACAACAACTTCCCATTTCATGACGAATGTTTTTTTTGTGTTTTTTTTGGCTGCTGCGCCACCGCAACAAAGTTCCATGTATTGTTTATCTTTTGATATATTTTCTTTGCAAAGGTCTTAAGATCATACTCAGCACATTTGTAGTCAATCGGGTGAAATCTCTAGGAGGAGCAAAGCACAGCGCCTTGAAATGGTTAAATAACGACATCAAATTCAAAATGGACGACTTTCTGTCGCGTTTACGGTGTACCTCCAGAATGCTTCTTTTTGTACGTCTCTCACCATGTTACATATACCTACCAAACTTCAGACAGCTAGGTGAAGCGCAGTCTCGCGGCTACTCAAAAGAGTTTCGAGCTCATACCGGAGCTCGACACCTATATCAGACGTCTATTTTTGCCACGACTCGCTTGCCAAATTTGAAGAGTGGACCAGTAGCCCAAGCATCTCTTTTTGCGCTCAAATATATATGAAAATAATAATAATAAACCTTAGAAGAACAAAGGTCCTCTGCTCCGACTTCGTCGGTGCTCGGGCCCTAAATATACTCAATGGAGAATAACTTAACATTTGCCTTCCCTCGGGTAACATTGATGTTTCCGTTAATGATATGGCACTGTAAGAAATTGTTTAAGTCTACCGTCTCAGTGATCAATACAAGCTGGGGAGGCGCCCAGTGAAACTGTAAAACAGCGCTGAGACGGCACCGCCTATAATCCTCCTGCATCTCCGTAGATGGTTTTACAATAGCGTGACCTTTGCTGGGCTCTGGAAGATGCACACCCACTTCCTTCCAACCTAGCTCAATGCTATAAGGACACATTAAATCTAGATAGGGCTGCTGTATTAAGTGGGGAGACTGTCTCATGCTACGTGTAGATAACCTTGTGTTATTAGCTCCCTGATGGCCAATCAATATGCCACTTCCTAGCTGCTGAGGATGAACCAAGTCCCTCACCTAGATAATCATCTCTCACTGTCTGACGCCAAATAATTGGTAGCCTCTCAATCCCAGCTTGGTTGACAGGGAGTGGTTTGCATATTAAAAACACCGCGCTAACAGTCTATCATCCTGAGTAACAGATAGAATAAACATGCATATAGATAATATTTGGAGATAATTGAGCTGGGATGCATCGCCAAACCCCAAGGAGCAAAAAAATAGCTTGACGAAGAGAAGCTTAAAGTGTACTGTTGATCGTCGCCGTAAGGCCGTGCGTCAGGAGGGAAGGACGGTGTTTATGACTGTGTCGGGAAAAGAACTGCAGCAGAGAGTTTAGTCCCTGATGGCCGTCTCTCTGCGGAGTGGAGAACTCATCCTCCCGCTGAGCGGCGGGTCCCCGGCGGACAGAATAGACATGGATGATGAGGATGGTGATGATGTTTTAAACGAAAAAAACTCCCTGTCCATCTGTCCACATCGGCACTTCTGCCGCCCCTCATGCTGCCGCTCTCCCTCCTTCTCCATTTTCTCTGTTCTCTCTCTTTCTCCTCCTGTAAGCACACTTGAAGGCTAGTTTTTCCTTTTTCTTCCAAAGAACTGTGTAGCACATTTGTACCCAGCTACATTTCTTCATGCCTCGTGTTTTCTTCTCATGATGCCAGATATTCAAACGAGTGAAGTGAGGAGCTCACCAATGAGGTTTCTAGCAAAAAGTATTCAGTAATTACGGGAGATCCTAGATGGCAGCCAAGGGATACATTAAATGAAATATAATCCACAAAGTAAAGTTCTAAGAGTCTTTCTACTCGTCAGAAAGGCATTCCAAATGCGTATACATTCATTAAATACTCTAAATCATTAGTATGTCTAAGAACCCTCCATAAAGGTTAATGTTAGGGCTAGGTCTGTGATGAGGAAAGGGACATTTAGAGAGGAAGCTGTCTCTGGTGGGTAAAACTAGGTGCTAACTAGGTGTCAATACAATGTACAATCAGAAGATAAGCCTGAATACAGTATTCAGCCGTAAGGATGAAAGTTACGTCCATGAGTTATGTCGAGATGGCGCCTTCACTTTTATTAATTCCCAGATGTGTGCCGTCAACACATTTCCCACTCCCGACTCGTCAAATAGTGACGCTTGGTCAGTGCTCAGAAGCTTTGAACTATGATGCTCTGTGTACCTCTGTAGCGTCAGTTTTGGACGTATCGGGGACAACGTGTCCACTTGCTGGTATCGTGTCTTTTCTAAACTTACGTGAGGTTTAGGCAACGAAACCACTTAGTTGGGTTTAGGAAATGAGTGTGGTTGATTTTAACTGACTGACTTGACCCTTCTAGTCCCTCCCGCTCACCCTGTGTGGAGTATTTAGCAAGTTGCTTTGGCTCACCTGTAGATTCTCAGTTACTCCTGTTCAGACTTGCTACCAATGCCAGTAAGCTCGGGTAGTAAAAACTGGAACTTGAACTCAATACACAGCTCGTTTGCTGCTGCCATAGCTAGCTTTCATTTGTTCTACTGTCTCTACTGTAGTTAGCTCTTTAGCTGTAGTTAGCGGTTAACATTCGCAGAAGCATCTGCCTGAAGTATCTTCAGGCAATACATTTTAAAGTACAAGTAAACAGAGAAGCAAGAAACTTTGACATGAATGTGCATGTCCAATCATAGAGTTTTCAAACTGTGAACCGCAAAGTAACCCAACAGTGGCACTGACCTTTTTTGTCTAGACTGGAGTTAAGGTCACTGGGTGTCTCTCTGTGGAATCAGACAGTGGCTGGCAGGGTAAACTTTAGATATAGCTGTCATCTCTCTGTCTCTGCCTCCCATGGTGGTACTGAGGGCATGTGTGTTTGTGCCAGTCATACAAGGGGCAACATCAAGACGCGACGTGAGTGTCAGAGTGGGAGAACGACTGCTCTAATATTCAAACATATGGAGATCACTGCCAGCAGTGGCGGCACTCGAGCCTCCAGGACAGAAGCTGGATGGTGGATGTCGTGGAAGCTGACAACCGGCCGAGTGGCTGCCCAAGGTGGGGGGGTGAACGCTGCTGCTGTTGCTCCCGGGGCGTGGCTGTGGCCAGGCGCCAGGGGAGCTCCCGGGGAAGCTTCAGACTTGGAAGGGGGGGTGAAGGGTGGAGGCTGTCATTGCTGGATCAGTGGAAGAGGCGTGGACCCCGTGGACCCAGGTTCAGCGTGCGGCACTCGGGGGATGATGCGAATGCAGCACAGAAGCTGGGGCTGCTGACCTCTGCAATACAGCGCAGACGCACTAACTCACTGTCACGCAAAATACATACTGTACACACACACACACACACATGCAAATATATGTGCACAACATCAACCATTTTGTGCGTGTGCCTGTAGGAGTGCTTCAATGTTTGACAAACTTTTTAATAGTTATTTTTCTAACAGTTGTATTTCTACATCTACAATAATGATGTAAGCTATGAAGTAAGAAATCAAGTGGCATCTCTGCTTGTACATGCCTTGACGTCTTTGTAAAAGTACATTTTGTTGTGTGCGTTTTTTCACTCGTTTAACTTTTTGCTCTTCTTGCCTTTATTGTTGCTAACAAGACTCTTCATTCCCCCTGAACAAATATTATGAATGTCTGAGTGACTTAAACATTCAGGTTACCTCTCTGGTAGCCAATCAAGACTGTGTGACAGTCTTGGATCAATCAAAGTTTAAGTCATCCACTAAGATGCACTTCCCTGGACTCCTTCATCTGCCTGATTAATGCATGACGCATCCGAGAGGGTTGCGAGTGTCCGCAAGGCCAGAGTGACATCGCACCATCAGACACAAACTTTTGCGGGGAGTTTGGTGCGGCAATGTTTTTGCCTATCTGTGCCCATCCAACATTTTCAAACTACGCGGACGGGCGGGGAAAATGGCGTAAAACTTTGACGAGCTTTGAGACGGTCGATTTTGCGACCGTCCTTGATGACATGCATTTTTAGGCCCAATCCCCATCTCCACACTTACAGACTCACAGACTTTCAGGCGTGCTTCTGCAAAGTCTGTTGGGGTTTAGGGCTGTCCTACTGTCAACTCCTCGAGTGTTTGAGGGCTCACTCGCAGACATTTTGAGCCCTTTATGAACACTTTCCATAAATCCGCATTTCTGTAGACTTTGCCCCAGGGAATTACCCACAATTAATAGAAATATGACATTAAACACAAGGTTACCAGTGAAAGCATAAATATTAAGGATTAAAGATGCTACAGCTTTATTTATCAAACATTATATTTTTTTATTGAAGCTGTTTTGACAAAACAGAGTAAATAGATTTGACAATTACCGCTCATCTCGTGAGGCAAGAGCCTGAAACATTTTCAAATCAGGGAGTAAAAAAACGATTGTGTACATCATGTTATGACATTGTCACGGTAACGTTATATGTCCTACCGGGTGATGTCAGTTAAGTCCCTGAGGGTTCAGGGTTTAAAGCCTTATAGGAACATTGGGATTGGGCCAAACATTTACAAACTTGTTTCAGGAGATAGTAAAACGTTTCCTCGTTACATCAATGCCGAGTGAGTGTGGGTATCCACAACCGAAGCATCACTGAAGTGAGCTGCAGTTTTACATAACGGATTAGAAATCTTTAGTGACAGTCATCTATTTAATATAACATCTGTTATTCTCCTTCGATCATCAAATGAAACCAGTTAGTTTGGATGGAAATCACCAGCCAACACAGCACTGTGCAAAAAAAAAAAAAAAAGCCATATAAATATTGTCAATTAGCTCACTTCATATAGCTGTCAGGTTCAATCGTCCTGTGAATGTTGTTTGTATTCCATTTTCATACTCATCATCATGATTTCTGTCAAGTTTGATTGTTTCGAGGTAAAAGTAATTACACTGAGCTCGGTGTAATCTTCCATTAAATTAACATCCATATGTTCTGCCTCCCACCAGCTATGGCGGAACCACTGAAACTATGTTTGAAAGTAAAAGCTTAGGCTTCCATGTACTGGACCACATCTTACTGAGATATTTCAAGCTGCTGTTATCAATATTTTACAATGACGGGTCAAATGACGATGTGTAATGCGGACGACACTCGAAATGACAAACCAACTGATAATTATTACCCACAACAACATTTCCTAACATCAAAGATTATTTTGATGTGATTTTGATCAAACTGCCTTTTTATTAGCATGTCAATGAATTACTTTTCTATTTGGACTACACAATCATAAAACCGCCCTGGCATGTTTGTTTGTCGTTTTCATATCCTCAGTTTAGAAAAAAAGATGGTCTAAACCAAACAGCCTCTGTAGCTTGTGTACATATTGGTTGATCTTGAGGGAGTAACTTAACGACCAGGTAAAAAGCAGAATTTTGCGGTTCTCTTAAAAATGTCAAGTCTGACCACACCCAGAATCCAGTGGCGGGCCGTGCATTTCATGCCTGGGCCTTCACTGCTGTCCTGCAGCTGAAACACAGCTACGGTTATTATTTGTTTCGTGCAAAAATGAAGCCAACACCTATAGATAGAGTGCGTCTGCTCTCTGCACATATTTTATATGCGTACATTTTGTTTGATGTGTTCAGATGGCCAGTGAGACCAACTGAAAAGCCAGGTCTCCCAACCACTCAGTCCAACAAGGCTTTGGCCTTTTTCTTTTAAAAACATCTCAGAGAATAGATATCACTCCGGAACTAACAACACCCAGACTCTGGCGCAGGGTGCTTCCTTATGTATACTGCAATGCGATTTTACGGCCCCTCCTCCAAACTCCTAAACATCACTGCACACCAGGGAAGCCATTACGTCACGGAATGGCCAGAGTGCCATCAGTGCTGACTTTCCACTGTATCTGGCCACACGTGGCACCGGGCTATCAATTGGACATCAACAGATCTGCAGTGAATTCCTTGGAAGACCACGAATCCCTGTCCACGTCCAAGGGCCGTGTTTTTCGAGATATCAAAATGAACTTGTAAAAAAATGTTAACGACATTTTAAATTTGAACATTTAGTATAGGGGTGACAACAGCTGTTCTATTTAATAGCACTGTAACTCACAGGGTCCGGGAAACACGGTGCGAACGGGCAGATTTAAACTTAACAGCCGGCGTCTCATGCTGTAAACGATATGCCTTAAACAAAGAGCAGAGGCGTGGATGTGTGCGACTGTGTGGTCACATGCGTATGCGTGTGTGGGTCCATCTCCACTTTGTGTGAGGGCGGCGGGTGTGTGTGTGGAGGGGGGTTATATTGACAGTATACTGACAGGATGTTGATTATCCAGCTCACAGGAGGCTGAGGCCCGTCTGGACGTCAGGTATGGGAGTCACAGCACCGAGGAGTGATGAGACAATCAGAGGGAGAGGGAGACGGGGAGAGAGAGAGAGAGAGAGAGAGAGAGAGAGGGGAGGGCATGTGTCGGGGGCAGAGGACAACGACAATAAGCTGTCCGTCTCGGCAGACCATCAGGATCAGATTAGCTACAGCGCCGCTCTAAAATGTGACATGCTCCAACAAACCACACAGACAAGCGCAGGACATGCATGCACTTCAGATGCGGACTCTCCTTCAGCCACGGTCTGTCTTGCAATATTTGTTGATGCCGTACAGCACATACACCACTGTCAGAGCCAATACCCCAATGCCGTTCTCCTTATTTCTCCCTTATTTAAACATTTTTTTACAGCCGGCAACTTTTCAGTTTGCCAACCTCTTCCCAACTTGTCACGTACACGCTTATGGACGCTTGTTCAGACTCTTTGGCGTCACTTTTTAAAGCACTCACTAGCCCTACGTCTCACTACGATCACAGTTTTATACACGTGGTTAACATTATGAATTCAAACTAAACTGCTTGGTTAGGTGTGGGAAAACATTGTGATTTGGACAGAAATTTAAATAAGTGAACGACTTTCACACGAGACAAGAACAGAAGTTGATCCAACATCAAAAACAAACGTAAAAATACTTTTCTCTCAAAACCGTCTTTGAGCAGTTTGGTTTTACAGGAACGTGATGTTCAGGTTGAAATGGTTGCAGATTCTTCTACGGCCTATGAAGGTCATAAGAGGAAATGAGTTGCATCTTGACACACACGTAAAGTCTTTTTTCGATTACAGGTATAGGTCTATAGTAAACAGACAATCGCGGTGTCCCCCCCCCAAAAAAGAACATACCATAGTATTCATAACCCCTGTGATTAGAGAGTGTGAAGGCAGTAAAAGATCATTGGGTTACAAAGCTGTTTGTATTTTTGCTCTTACACATTTGATCTCCACCTGTGATCATAACTGACACCAGAATTTTAGTGAGGTCAATCCAGAAAAGGTTTGATGCACACAATTCAATCTTTTTTTTATACATATATGTATTATACACAGCGAGGACCCTTCTGTTCTATATTCCCACTCTTTTATTTTGTATTCTTTAACTTTCCTCCATTGGATTAAAACCTACTGAAATAAAAGCGTTCCATAATCTGTACAAGCTTAAATTATGCATTAGGGTGTGGTGTGCACATTAAAAAAGATGCAACTAAAATGCTCATTAAATTTGCATAAGAGACAACATTTAAACAGAGTACAAATACATAGACAGAGGTCCATTTACCAGCCCGCACATGAAAGGGCATGCGGTATTAAGAGGCGGTGCTGTGTCTGAAGTCACACAGAAACCCCTAATCTTGCTAAATTGTCCTTCGCCAACTAATTGACTTTTAATTAATCCCCTTGGTATTTGCACAAGCACATCCCTTAGCAATAGGTGCTGCGTGTTCAACACCTGCATTGTGGAAGGGAGTGATCTTTTTCACATGGGTGGGTAAAGCCGTTTCACCACTTTGGAAATATCGTGTTGTAAACAAATATGTGAAAACTGTGGTTGAGAGGGAGCACCAGCTTCTTCAGAAAGAAAACTATTCATCTTAAAATGAAAGCAAATAGATGAATATCATATTGCAGCGAATTTATGTATTCAAGATATTTTACTTTGACTGCAAAGATGGTCATTTTTAGGGAACGAAACACATTTGTCAGCACTCTTTCTTTAAAGCTACTATTTTAATTGTGTTGCTCTTAGCGGCCCGTGTGTACAAAAGCGATAGTGTCTTCACCAGATATCCGTAGAAACATGTTTTTACTGCAGCAGGAGCTGGCAGCCTGCCTCGTGCAGCCTGGGTTCCGGTTCTACCGGGGCCTCCTTTTCATCCAGCGGGCCCAGCAATACGGCCTCCAGCAGCTCGGTGTTGGTGTCGGAGTTTCTGCTGAACCTGCATGATTTTGTCTTGACTTACGTGGCATCTATAACCACGTAGAAAAAGGCAATATTCACATTGATGGTCTCGCTAACTAATGCAAGTCATACAGAGGCATCGGTGTTTCATTAACCAGTCAAAAGTTCCTCATCTGAAGATATTTGCAATGTATGTTGATAATAAAAGAATACACATGATGGACATGAAGCCTGTGAAAATCCTGGTGATAAAAAGTCATGAGCAGATAATACATTAAATGTCAGTTTTTTTTGTGAAAGAGGGCTTCTTAACTCAAAGTGGACACCTTTTCTGTTGGATATATGAAAAGCATAGAACTGAGTGATGTCAAAATGTAGGAGGCAAGCGGAATCAAAGTGGGTTCGGATGCTGGATTTGTCCTTTAGCAACTGCCAAATTGCATTTATCTCGCACCACCAGGACTGTACAAATGTGTGTCTTTAAAATGGTAGAGAATTGTCTGTTTGGTCCCGTGTAGTGTTCATCTTAAGGTGTTGCTGTTTAGGGGCACAGTATGTTGGAGGAGGGAATGGAAATTCGTACAAAAAGCCGCTGCAGCTAATTTATCATCGCAGTCTGACCAGGGCCTCGTTTCTCGAAAGCATCTTAGGGGCGAAGACGATTTTCTTAATCTTAAGAAATGTTTCCTAAAAGCATTGTAACACTCTTGGAAATGATCCTCGATTATCGAGGGGCCTCCTACCCGTTTATGAGGCTGAGAGCACCGTGAGCTACAGGACCTGCAGGACACACATTTTTATTGTATTTGTTTATTTTTTTATGCTTTCACTATGAACGCCAATGTTCTTTCTATGGGACGTTTGATGTAAAATATGGGATGATGTTTAAATGACAAAATAAGAAAATAAGTAACATACTAATAACCATGCAAGAAAACAATTATTTTAACAATTGTATCGCACAATTCCATCAAAATCTCTTTTGAAAGAGGGACCATCCCTCCAGTAAAGGCCCAGGTACCATCTATGTTAGGGAGCTCTGAAGAGGTTTTGAAGGCTCTCTTTTGGTTTTCCATTGGGAAAAGTGATGGATATCACCTGCTACTTTGTTGGTATCACCTCTGTTTGTGTTCCAAATGGTGTGCACCGAAACCCACCATTTTAAAATAAGCTACCGTCAACCGCGACCGCAATATTTTTTTTCACACAACGCAGATTTTAAAAATGTCTGCGGTCAATTGCAGTGCTGACGTTCCTCTGCTTGTTAGCGGAAGTGAGGCGTAAGACACTTGACTGTTTGTCCCCCAGTGGTACACAAGTCGCCTTCACACCGCATGTCAAAAGTGTAATCCTCTTTGACTTCGTGGCCATGTAGGAACACTTACATGTACCCAATCTAAAAATCCCACGGTAAATAACGAGAGACGGTGGGTGGTGATGGTGTGTGGGGGGGGATCATTGTGTGGGAGGCGTAATGAAGGGTGAACAGGGAATGCTGAACGTAGAGTGATCAAGGGCACACACAGGGGGGGGGGGGGGGGGGAGGATAAGAGCAACAGACAGACAGAGAGATAAAGAGGGGTGATGGACATGTCTCATCCTCTCTCTGACAGCTTCATCAATAGCCTCAGGAAACACACACACACACACCTACACACACTCGTACTTCACTCTTCTGTGTGTGTGATTGACAGCTAGCAGGTGCTGAGTGAATGAAGTTGTCAGGCTGGCTGCTGATCAGCTGTGCGTCGCCGTAACAACAGCTGAAGGCTCAGCTTGACGCGTCGCTGCACCTGAAGGTGATCTCTTGTTTACACATAGAGCGGCCGTGTGTGTGTGTGTGTGTGTGAGTGAGAAACATCTAGATTAAATAACAGATTATTACCTTGTGTAACTGTATTTTTTGTTGGTCTCTAGTAGATTGTTGTGAATATCAATATTGTGCTGAACAGGTTTCAATGTAAAAATAGAACATATTGTATTCAACTTCATTTTGGAGGGTTGGTGGAAATGTGAGGAATCAAAAGTTACAGTAAATGTTCACATCGTGGCTTTTATTATCACATTGGCAGCGATGGGGGCCTTTATCTGGGACAGGCATATTGCAGTGACAGGCCTTTATTTCCTTGTTCCAAAATGCAAACTCAGAGCTTCCTCCATCTTTAGCTGCTGTCTTGTTGAATTCAGCATAATGCCCATTTCCACAGGGAGGCTCAGGAGGTACGACGGGTCGTTCACTAATGGGGAGATTGGTGGTTCGATCCCTGACTCTTCCAATATGCATGTTGAAACGTTTTTGGGCAAGATACTGAACCTCAAATTGATCCTGAACGGCGAGTGTATGATTATGAAATGTACACCTTGTATGGTAGCCTCTGCCATCAGTGTGTAAATGGCTGAATGTAGTATAAATCTAGTATAAAGCGCTTTGAGAGGTCGGACGACTAGAAAAGTTTCTTTGCAAACACACAAATTTCAAATGCAAGTCCATTGATCAAGTCCTTTTAGCACACAAGGTTAGACTCAGCTGCAGGACAGAACTCCGTGACACCGACACGTCCTTCCACGAGGCTTCTGCTTCTTTCAGCTGGTTGGCCTCTGTTGGCCCTCTCCTGTTGTGCAATTTCATATTTTACGCAAGCAAACTTTATTTATACAGGGGAGCACTCTTCAAAGCATACGTCACCAAGTAGACAGGAAGAAGGAAAGAGGAAAGAGGGGCTAAAAAGAGACGAAACATGGAAGAAGACATATAAGACATTACATATGAAAATAAGCAGGATTAAATATCCAACCCTTAAAAGTGAAATATATCAAATCTACAGAAAAGGGAGTATGTGTGTATTGCAATGTTCCCGAAAACAACAAATCAAAACAATGGGCCTTTTCCGCAGAGGACATTTTGACATGTCACAAATGGACAAGCCCAGGTGTAAATAATACTGTGAGTGATGGCTGAATTTAATTTCAGTTTCAGGATTCTAGTATTGTGCATGCTGGCTCACTACCACACTATCATGTCTCAATGGGACACTTGGGGCGGCAGCAGCTCAGGCTGCGTGGACTTGGTCCAGAGGGAAGTTGGCCTGGTGGCTACCGAGATGCCAGTTCTCCTCGTGGGCACTGCCAAAAATAACTGCAAACGTGTTTTTCCTTTTGTCTCTTTATGTTTGTGAAAAACAAATCATAAATGTGAGGAATAAGCGCATACGTTTGACGAGAGTGAAGATGTGTCACCTTGTGGCTGTGCTACTTTATATGGAACTGCCCAACCTCTAAGATTCACTTTGAGTTCAGTCTGAATCGTAGACTGTGTATAAGAACTAGACATAGTCACTGTGACATCACAGCTTTGAAGCCTTGAGATCGGCATTTTGTCCGTCGCCATTTGTTTTTTTGGAACCAGAAGTGACTCACATTTTTTTGTCTGTGAGAGGTTTAGAGTTCTAAGACAGACCGGACAGCGTCATGGTGGAGACCTGTCAATCACAAGATGGCCACCTCCGTAAGGATTAGCAGCTTTCAATGCATTTGACTCTAAATGGACCATAATTTATATATAATTTACAATTTCATATTGTATTGAAAAAAACTTGAAACTAGAGATTGAGCCCATAAACTCATGTTCACAATGTTTACTGAGGACATGAATCAAGTGAGAAGGAGAGTCATTTTCTCAAAGACTTCTATACAACCGGAGGTGTCGCCCCCTGATGGCCATTTTGAAAGGATGCAAGTTTAAGACACTTCCACATTGGCTTCACTTCACTTCTGAGGCTGCTGCCTGGTCTTAACACATCTGTACAGCTTCTCCTTTCTCTTGGTATAGAACATGTCCGACTGGCTGGGTTTGGTGAGCACGAGTGTGCACTTTAATGTCAGCGTGGTATGTGATCGTGATCGTGATCAGTCATAAAACAGTTGTCCCTCTGCCGTTTAGGTGTCACCAACATGCTAAATTGACCTCTTTTACTTGATGACTCCCTTCTATATTTGAATTCTTTCTCATTTCAATCACTTTTATCCTCCGATTCTCCTTTTTTTTTCTTCCTTTCACTGTTTCTTTCCATCTCTCCTCTTCTTCCTCGGCCCTTTTGTCTCCCCTCTTCCTTTTGTTTTGATCCTATACTTGTATCATC
Organism: Pholis gunnellus; assembly: GCF_910591455.1. Classification (NCBI taxonomy): domain Eukaryota; kingdom Metazoa; phylum Chordata; class Actinopteri; order Perciformes; family Pholidae; genus Pholis; species Pholis gunnellus. The sequence continues at coordinate 2,616,429 of NC_136528.1, forward strand.
CTTCTTTCAAGTCATCCACTTATATTCCCCTGCTTACGCCGAACAGCTCCTTCCTCCCATTATCCCCTCCCTCCTCTGCCTCTTTCCACTGTCTTTGCCCACTGCTTTGTTCCTTCATCCCTTTCTCCCCGCACCTCCCTGTGCCTCTAAGTGGGCTTTGAAGAGTTAATGTTGAGACGTGATATCCCACTCTGTGCTGCCTCCAGATATCTATTAAAGAGGCACAGCTCTCTATCACAGCTTAGACACCAGATGTTGCTTGCATCTCCACTCATTGCAGATGTAATGGGCCTGAATGCTGCAGTTTGCGACTTCACTGGCATCCATCCTGTGCGATGCAGCACCAGAGGAGAAACAAGAGAGAGACGTAGCGCGAGACAGAGAGAGAGAGAGAGAGAGAGATGTGTAATTATCCTCCATTACCACCAACTCTTTTATTTCCCCCAGCAGCAGAGGAGAATTCCGTTTTCAAATGACAGCTATCAAAGTAAAGATGGGCGTTCTGATTCAAAGACTGAGTGAAGATTCGTTGGAGTGTCACTGTTTGCCTGTGTGTGTGTGTGTGTGTGTATACATTGTGGGATGTTAGTGGGGGGCGTTTATTTTAGGTGTTGGTAAGCGCTTATGATGGCAAACATTGACATTTTTACATGGAAACTGAAAATAAATGTTTGAAAGGACTGAGCTTTATTCCTTAAAAGGGTGGAAGATTCTTTAAAACAGTTATGACATATAATATGTAACATAAGTAAATGTATATGATAATGCATACACTATATATATAATAAAAATCTTGTATTAAGATATAAAATATTACAAATTTCAATCTGGACGTACTTTATACTAAATTATGGAATACCGTTCTGACGCCTCGACTTTGGCGTTTTGGCTGTCGGCATCTCGGTTTTTTGGAGCCAGAAGTGACCATATTTGGACTGGAGGGTGAAGCCCGTTAGCAAAGCAAACACTAAGTTACCAGCCAGTGCTAGCTGACGCATAATTGCGTATTCACGTAGTTCCTGTGATATTGATCGGGATGCTAATTTTGCTTTTGCTAGTGAAAAACGTGCTCAAAACAAACTTACCGGAAAAGGTGAACATCCGACCTCTTAGATTGTTTTTTGGTACAATCGAACGCTGAACAAGACAGATTTTTGTCTATATTATAATATGATGAGGTATTAGTCGGTATTAGTCAGTGTATATGTATTGTATTTGTTAGAGAGCATGTACTCTAACACACACTCCACTAGACTTAAGCCTAAGCAACAACACCTTCATAGCCCAAGGTATTGGCTATCTGTTTGTCATGCACAACCTTAGCCGCAGCAGATGACAAATAAATCTCTTCGTCTGCGTTGCTGTTATTCCGCTTCACATTTGATCTCGGAGGATGTGGTCGCAGACAATCAAAATCATAATTATGGATACAGTGCAGCTAGGGGGACATTTTAAAAAATGGCTCCGAGGTGACCAGCGTTCATCTATTTATTTTTATAGGGGTCTCGGCGCGAGCAACAAACTTGATTTATTTTCCTCCGCTTTTAAGGGTGCGAGACCCAGACATTCAGAAATGAAGTGGAACGCTGCTAAGAATTTCAAATGCACTTTTAATACATCCCCCCTCATATTGACGTTTAGGTGAGGATCCGTCTTTTTTATTTCTGTCATTTCTAGCGCTGCAGCCATTGGTATATTTGTGAGTGTGTGCGTGTGAGTGTGTGTGTGTGTGTGTGTGTGGCAACATTTATTTCCCCTCATCGTCTGTTGAGAGCGGTAGGTGCGGGGAGGGTGGGATTGTAATGGTAATCATTTTTTTGTGACTGCGCCCAGGGTCTGAAGTGGCTGTTGCAGAGGACTTTTAGATTGATCTTGCAACAAGCGCACACACACACACACACACACACACACACATACACACACAAGCCCCGAAGAAGATATGCTATGTGGATCGCATCCATCCCCCTCTGCTTGCCCTCCCTCCACGCCGCCATTTGATTAATGATCCAAATATGTGAATAAAAAAATCAAAACAACTCGTCAAACCTAGGGGTTCCAGAGACGAAACAGCTTAAGGATGAAACCACAGACTAACGAGGGGAACATTTTATTTCTTCTTTTTTTTTTTGTAAACAGGTCTTATTTTTAATTTCCAACTGTGATCAACTTATACATTTTTCTACGCAGATATTACTGCGGGGGAAAAAAAAGTTGGCACTTGATACCAGATAATATGAGTCGAAAGAATAAGGAAAATGTTTCAGTTTGGGGTTTTGCTCAATTAAAGTACACTGGTATGGTATTACGGTATTAGATTGTGCTGTACGTGTGTGTCTTCACAGTGTGTGAATGCATGCACATGATGTGTGTGTGTGTGTGTGTGTGTGTGTGTGTGTGTGTGTGTGTGTGTGTAAGGCACCCTGGAGAGCAAGTTGGGTGCTTAAATTTGCAGTGGTGGCACTATCAGCCCCCTTCTAACACAGTGGGCCACTAATTGACATTTTCATTAACAGCAAATTTATGTTCCTATTTCTGTCTGCAATAATGACCATTTCCCCAGCAGCGCTATGGGCCCTGCTAATGGACGTGTAATAAAGGCGCAAAACTTGTTTAATTATGAAGGAGAAAAACAGAGGCCGTATATATAAATATGCTGAGGAGGAGGCGGAGCGGGGTCGGGTGATGGCTGGAGGTGGCAGGTGATTGAGGCACACGAGCTGACTGAAAGGACTGACATCACACCTCCAATTAACACAACTGATGAGGAGCTGGGTTCGGAGGACGTGAGACTGACTGAATTCCTGCATTGAACAACACGCTAAACGAAATGTCAAGAAAAAAAACTCTATCAGTCCAGTATCTCATGGATTGTTCCTGTGAGTGTGTTGTGACTGAATGTACGGTAACAGTGAGCAGGTCTGGAGCAGCGGCGGGTTAACTCTACTTAAATGCATTTATTTGGTCTCAATTACAAAGTATTCAACATGTGTGTGTGTTTTTAAATACACATAAAACAAAGTATTTGTAACAACGGTATTTCTCCTCGAAATACTGGCTCATTTACCTTTTCAAGATGAAAGTGATGCATAAATGGCCGTACAGCTGGTCAGGACTCATAGATAAGGCCGAATGTTAATTGGGTCGCAATGTTTTTAGTTTTTAAAAAAGTGGCTCCCTGGAAAAAGATTGGGGAAACACGGCCCAAGAGGGCTCTTTGTCATGTTTTATCAGCATAAAAGCCGGCACTTTTGCTGCATTTCTTTCAAACGTGGGGGGGCTTGAAGTGTAAATGATTGCTTTGCAGGGACTCTGCGTCTACCGGTGAGGATCTCACTGATGGGCCATTAGTAGAACAATGGGATGTCTAGTTTCATGGGTCGGCCACTAAGTCCACGAAAACCAGTTAAATGTATCAAAACTATTTTTTTTTTCATTTTTGCAAAGATCTAAACCTCCTGCACTTCTGACTGAGACATCCATCAAATCTCAATTCTTTGATCCTGAAGTCCTGGTGCTGTTTGTGTATATATATCTCGTATCACTAGAGTTTTATCAGATTTAGGGTGACCAAATAGAGCCATTGAGGACATTAAAATGGTAAATGGATTGTACTTGACCACTCAGAGTGCTTTAACACTACATGTCATAATTCACCCATTCACACCCATTAGTACACTGATGGCAGGGCCTACCATGCAAGGTGCTACCCATAACTAACATTTCATTTCATACACAGCAGGAACAGCCTGCGGGCTTTAGTGCCCAAGGACACGTCAACATTGACTAGCGGAGCCGGGGATCAAACCGCCGATCCTCTGATTGAAGGACGACCCTGCTCTACCTTCGAAGCCGCAGTCGCCAAACCGGCCTTTCTGATTTTACCTGAGCGTTGAACTCAGCAGTCAATCGCCAATACGATCCAAGAAATGCAGGAGAAACAGAACTCTACCTCAGCACGGTGAAATACAGTAACACATCATTAATCACATCAACAGAGTGTCAGTAAAAATGAATCAGCTTTACTTTTTACATGTAGCCCGGACATTTTAACAGCTTGTGGATTTTATTTCCTGGTAATCTGGTGAATGTTTCACAGCGGCCATTAAACTCTGAGCCACTGAGGGAAGGAGAAGAGGACTGCTCTCCGTTTTCTCCACCTCAGAGCAGTGCAGAACATTTTTCAGAGATTGGTTGATGCAAAAGCACATCGTTATCGATGTCCATCCCTCAGCTGTCTTTGGCGAATACTTTGAAAAACACGGGATCAAATAAGCGATTGCTCTCCTTGTTTACATGAGATGTGATGCGGTCACACAGCTGGAGCGGTTTGTGTAAGAAACGGTTTTATGTTTCTAATTTGTTTGGAATAAATAGCAGCATTAGCACCACAACAATGCACAGCATTCTAACACCCATTTCGAAAAACAGTTTGGAACACAACATTTTAAAAAGGGTCCATGACCCCTCTGGTCACAGTGAATAACATGCAGAATATGATTGTCAGATTATACATGTGTCTTGGAATATGAAAAAGGATTGTCCTCTAAAATGGAAGGCAGTCATGAAAGGATTTATGGTTTATTACTTGGGTATAGACTTGGACGTTGATTATAGAAAACCAAAATCAGACGGGTTTGAGGCTCCTCCCACATCACGTGACCAAAGTTCCATATTTAAGCTACGCGTCGACACCCGAGGCGGCTCGGCTTGCTGATGAAGACTGTAAGATGTGGTTGAAAGGTCTGAAAGTTTCTCTCCGTGATGGTAACATACTGTTCATTTGTGAATTGAGTGACATCACTGACAAACGCAAGTGATTAGACGCTCGATGAGAAAAAACTATCTGACACTAAAACAACACAGACGTCTTTGTAACATTCCATGAGCTAGAATTAAAAGTCGATTCAGTAGAATTTGATTCAGAATTTGGAAGTGATAATTTCTACTTTTCTTACATAATAAAATGTGAAAAATACTGTAAATTGACTATTTCACCAAATTATAATCTAAATACTGAAACAGAAGTTCTCCTCAAAATGATTTCCTACACAAACAATAATATACATTTTCGACCCCCAAAAAATCCCCTCAATCACAATTTGGGTCGATCCCTGTTTGTGTATTAAAGTAGCCGGATACGTACCACATACATTTTGAAAAAAAAGAAAAGCTGCCTCTCCTGTTCTCACACACTCAGGTTACCTCACGTTGACCTCTGCTGACCCTCCGATCGGTCGGACAGGAAATGACAGAGGAAGCCGTTCAAAGCACTGAGACATGAGGTGATGGCCGGGCTCTTTGTTTTTGAATATGAGTGATCTGCTGTCTAATGCTCACTGATGGAGACACATGACCACGTCCACAGCTCCAGGCCATATGTCAAACACTCTGTAATGGAACACTGGCGAGAAACGATTCATGTTCGTCTTGACAGCATGAATATTCGCACGTGTGCGTGCGACTGTTTGAGTGAGTTCATGCATGTTCTAATGATAGTGTGTGCTGGGGTTTGTCTCTTTGAACACATGTGGACCGGCATACGTTTCCGTTGTTATGAGTGCAGTTCATGTGTGTGTAGCGCTCACAGTCATCCACTGAGAAAACGAAATCAGAAACAGGGTCAGACATTTTGCAACTGTGTACCACCGTATCTGAACCTGTGAAATCATTTTTATGTGTAAAAATAAATCTGATCAAATAAATCAATTTTTTTTTTTAATAAAAAAGGAGATGGGGTGTCTGTGCATGACATTAAAGATTTGCACAAATAATTCCCCAAGTGTGTCAGTTCCAAAAAAAGTGTTTGCAGTCACACATTTATCTGTTTGTTGATGTACAAAAAGTTCCCACAGAACTCACTTTTAGGCCTATGTGTGAATCTCAAGTTTACAGCTACGAATCAGATCAAGAAGGAGCCTACAAATCAAACATACAAGTACAATTCTGACCCATTTTGATACAAAGTGGAGCAGGTAGGACATTTTTGCAGGCCAATCGCGGAAGTTAGCATCGCACTGGTTCCGTTCGACAAAAAAAAAAAAACTCACAAAACGAAGCTGTGAAGACTAGTCTGCGTGATGACGTTTTGTTGTCTTATTTAGCCGTTTATTGGCAACAGACACTTAGAAGTGCTGTCTTTTGACATATTTCATATCATAGAACAAAACTAAGATTGGGTAAAACCCCAGACTTTATTTCAGGCTTCTCACCAAAAAGCCATTCACAAAACCCCTCAACTTTGAGTCAAGGATAACCAGAAGTGCAAAAAAGCGGACTCATTTCCCGGTGGCACCAAATTGGCATATTTTATAACATCATGCCTCCATAAATCTGGACCTTTTATTCTGGTACTCGTTACTTTGTTCGTCAGTTAACTGAGCAATCATTTGCACTTTGTTAACAAACGTCAGCCAGAAATGTCCAGATGTCCTACATTAATTTGGATACAAACCCGTCAAAGTTTTAAGAAATAATCCTTTTGAAGGTGTAAAAGAAACAAAAGAAGCTACAATGTTGGTGAGTGATGGCAGATTTTACAGCCTCTGTAGCTTAATCGCTGTCATGACTTATGTGTAAACTAGCTAATAATATAGGTTAGATGAGTAGTATGAATGTAAGTAACCTACGCAAACTGTAGGTATTGTCGCTTACGGTCAATATTATATTTACTTAACTCTGACAGGCCATGTGATTGAGTCCAACCACTTGTAATCAGTTTATAAGATTGAGCCGGTTATAATTCCAGTCTGGTCAGCGATAACAGGTCAGACCTGCACTGTTTGGTTATGTTTCATGGTGTAGCTATCTTGAGTTGAGCTATATGCAGTTGCTGACAAAGCCATGATCTGTTTGGAGACCACTTTTAGATAAAAAAAACTTTAAAAAAACATGTTTTTTTTTGGTGGAAGCATTTTTCAGTCAAAGATAAAACAACAGAGATATGATGGTTTACAGTGGGACTTGCCATGCCCCCCCCCCCCCATAAACCTAAAAAGTGTGGCACCATTGCATGATTGGAATGCTGTCATGTATGTCGTATGTAACAGTCTAAATGTAATACTGATGCCTCTAAAGATGTGGCTTCCCTGCCGCCGAAGCTCCGACTTGAGGTGGAGAGCTCAGCACCCGGCAGGAGCTGCTTCTCATCCGGCCAGGAGCAGAGCTTCGCCTCGCCGGAGAGCTCAACACCCGGCAACAGCGGCTCCTCCTCCAGCCAGGAGCAGAGCTTCGCCTCACTGCTCCGCCTGTTCCTGCTGGGAGCCAACACCGGCAACGCGCTGCTGGAAACCCAGGCCGCATTGCTGGGCCCACTGGAGGGAAGGGAGGCACGGGAGCATGCGAGGGGCATACTGTACTTTACATACAGTGAAATGAAAGGTTTTCCAAAGGGACTTTGGTGCTCGGAAACACTATCGCTTATGTCCACGGACTCCGCCAGAATCAAAACATTTTATTTCCTTGTTTTTTAAGATAATAAAAAATAACCTTAACCTTGAACTTTATTCATGACCTCATCACATTACTAGAACCTTATTCTAAAGAAAATGACAGGCTGCATTCAAATTAGCATGTAAACGTGTCACACTGAACTGCAACATTCCTAGAAGTGTGGGGTTACAAGATTACTGCCGAACGTAAACCTTAGGCGTAAACACAAGAACACACAAACATTTGCCGTTTTCTTGCAGTGTGCCGTAGATTTTTTTTGGTGATGCCTGCAATATTTACCATGGATAAATGTCAACTACATACTCAGAATTGTCACCTTAAGTTACTTTCACCCCGCACCCAGCAGCAAAAATGAGAGGAAGTTCCAAGATGTAACGGTAGCTTAGCCTGTAGCCTAGCTTGATGTCTGTAACGTTAAACTTTAAAGTCGTTTACAGACCCCTGTGGGTTGCACCGGCTCGCCTGATCACAGGAAGACCTTCGATCAGGTAAAACGTATCAATCAGATTGATAAACCAGCGCACCACGGTAGCCATTTAGAGTTTTTTGATCATGCGCTAAACTAAGTAAGCTGCTTAGCCACAAATGCTATTTTATCTACCAGTCACTGAATCAGAAAGTGTTCCTACTTTATGATGCATTTAGTTTGTAAAACACATTTTAAAAACAGACACGTGGAAAAAGTCTTCTCGATGCATTTGTGAACACTCCAAAGGGAGTTTCATGGTCTCATCAGTACAAATATCTCCTCAGTCACTCTATTACTTTTTCATACATATGTAAGCTTCAGGTTTTAGCTCAAAACACCAAATAAAGCAATGCAAAGTAAAGTGGACTGCTACTACATGTAGAGCTAATCTTAACATTCTAACGTGCCAATCCCGATCAACATCACAACCCTCACAAAGTACATCAAGTTGGTACAGTATTAGAAGATTTTAATCGAAAATCTTTCGAAATGAGTTTTCGATTTCGAGTGGCGGTCCTCCCAGTATTTGCTTTTCGCTCCACCCCAACCATCCTGCATGTATCTAAAGGGAAAAACACAACACCACTTAAAAGACGACACAGCGTATTTTACCAGTAGCCTGAAATATCTCAGCAACTGTTTGTTGGATTTGTGCAAACGTTTATTGTGCCACCTGCTGCACTTTCGTGGTGCTTCAGAACGAAATATGGTAACAATTGTTAGATTGCCATGAAATATCTCAAGGCATGTTAATAAATGTTCAACCTTGTTGTCTTTGCCGTGGAGTCCCTAGTTGTTTCCAATTGTCTCAGCTCTAATGGGCAGATATTAGAAATTAGTCTGATTCTGGAG
>NC_136528.1:2625698-2703198 GCF_910591455.1 Pholis gunnellus
TGTTGTTGTTGTTGTTGTTGTTGTGTGCGAGTGCATTGTGTGGGACTGTAAACGCCTTTAGGCAGAGCTGAGGCCCCCGAGGTTTTAAGAGTTTTAGCCCTCCCCTCCACTGCCTGTGTGTTTGTGCAGGAAGATATTGACTTTCTTAAAGTCCGGATCATTTCTCTTTATCAGAAAATACATTAAAACACACGCCCCCCCCCCCCCCCAGCAACCAACCCCCTACCACCAACGCCGACACCACACAAAGCGCCACGCGTTCTTATTTCCCCTCGCCCGCTAGTACACCATGAGCTGCTGGCACAACCGAGTACAATCAAAGTTGATTCGTTGTCTTTTGCCCTTTAAGCTGTGTAGCTTGATTTTATGGGATCAAAACATTCCACTTTCAATGTTTTATGTGCCCCCCCCCCCCCCCCCCCCCCCCCCCTCAGGAGTAATTCACATACAGACAAAGAATAAAACACTACTTATACAAAGAAAAGAGAATGCCTCCTTTGAAAAAAAACAAAAAACAAACTTGTTTTATAGAAAATGTACTATAATTAGAGACATAAAGCAGGTGAATGATTATCTAATTTTTCATCATGGCCTTCCCCGTGGAGCAACTTTAAAAGAGCTTATCAGCGGAGGAGGTTAATCCTGCTTTTTGTGCTTAAGGGGGACGTCACACACCTTTTTATATGTACAGAACGTCTGATCTTTTCCTTCTAAAGCACATGTAGAACAAAAATCCCCCAACACACGGCTTCGTCCGGGTACCAAACTGTCATCTGTCACGACAAAGCTCAAACACAATTGGCTAAAACTTCCCGTCCTTGCCTGACGTGGAGCCAGTAAGGTGACCTTGAAATTGCCAAAAACCAGAGGGGCAAGCCATAGCGTTGGCTAATGAATGCTTTATAAATACGTTACTGATTGATTTGCGTTGTATTTTCCACATCATTCTAACGGACTGGGCTCGCACTAGAGAGAGTGAGAGCGGAGGGAAGGATACAGGAGGGAAGGAGGTGACTCAAGGGGCTCCGGCCAGCTGATGGGACTCAACTTGACCCCCCTGGCGAATACCGTCCAGAGTCGGGTTACCACTGTAGGACTCTGAGTGTGTGTGTGTGTGTTGTTGAATTGATTTCCTCTGCGATGACAGCTCCAGTCAGGCTGGCACCAATGCACCCCTCCTCTCTTTACCCTCTATTCCTGACACACACGCCACCATGGCCACCGCTGACCCCACAACACACACACACACACACACACACACACACATACATACAGGGCTCATCACTCACACTGGGAAAATGGCAGTCACTGGTGTTATGTTCTGGGGTGGCTGTGGTGGTGTGCATTCAAAATCCCTCCTCTTCCTCCACCGCCCCTTCCATCCTCTCTCCAGTAACTGCTCCGCTCAATCGTTTACACGGATCATTTTTCTGATAAAAGCATTATTTTTGGAGAAAAGTCGCTCTAATGATTTTCATCGTCTTCCCTCTCGCTTCGCGGCCGGCTTCCTTCGTGATTTGTCTGAAAACTACAATTTCATTAATGTTTTTTTGAACTCTTTCTCCCTTTCCGTTCTTATGCCTAATCCAATGTGCTCGGTTAAAAACAAAAACGTTGAATCACCTCATCACAAATACATAGATTATAATGTGTTCTTAGTACATGTTCACAGACTTCCAATAACACACATAGAGTATGTTTACCTAGTGTTTGTGGGTCTCCTTGTCTTGCCGTTGTGCGGTCAGGGTCTGATGGAAATGACTCTTAAAGTGACCAACTATAATGTGCATCAGGGCGTGTTTGCCTGATAATCTATGGGACTCTCATTGTACAACACAGACCTCTATCCTGGTTGTTATCAACCAACCCAAGCTCATGGCGGCTTCACTCCTGGTGACGAGACTCGGCCTCCCCTGCGAACCACATAAGGTTACTCCCATGGCTCCCATCTGTTATCGGTTGATTCGGTGGAACGTCGCAGACGGCATCATCAGGGCTCTTCTCCGGGATGTCGGACTCGGGACAGGAGCGCTTGAAGCGCCGGTCGGGATACTGGCTGTTGTCGAAGGGCATGCGGTGCACGCACAGCACGTGCGTCTTCAGGTTGCCCTTTTGGGAGGCGCTGTAGGGGCAGTAACTGCACCTGAATGGTCTCTGGCCTCCTGGAGAGAGAAACGGAACAAGAGAATATTGTAGCCATCAGCATCAGTAAGTCTCAGGTTGGGGTCCTTAGGGTTCCCCATCTAACTCTAAATCTAATTTGCTACAGATGTAACCCTATTAGTGGATGCATGAGAGTGATTTCTCTAATAAGAGGCTCCTCTCTCACAATAGGAAGTCTCTGTGTTCAGTGTAGACGTGATGAAGACGCAGCAAACATCCTCCCTCACTGCGACGACTGGGTCAATAGTTTGGGGGGCAAGTGTGTTTGTGGTTTGAAGGTTTGTGGTGTAAGAAGCATTGACCCAAACAGAGAACCTCACACAATCATAACTATGTATAGCAAACACCAAGGTTAACAGCAGCGTGGGACTGGTATCTAACCAACCCTGGACCAGTCACAGTAGAAGTTAGAGGTTCCTTGCCTCCTAAAAAGGATACACTGGTGTTACAGTGTATCAGCAGTTCGTTCGCTGTTTCAGTTTGACTGTTCGAAACAGAGTTTTCTCGTTTACTGTTCAACATTTTGGACCATTACGTTGTGTGTCTATCCTTGACGCCTAACACGTGTCGAATGCATTTCCTTCCTCACGAAACATTTGAAAAAAGTTTTGAAACCCGGCGTTTGTTTACATCCATGAGTGCTAGCAGTCTGCATTTTGATGGTTAATAAAGACGAACCTTTATAGTTTCCATAGTGTTTTGGCGCTGCTATTCCGTGAGGATAAAAAGTTCTGTCGCAATGAAGACTTTCCAGACTGATGAAATCCTTCCTCATAGCACTAGAATCCCTGTCTGTGGCCCTGCCTGCTGCCCGCAAGCTACGCTGTCACTTAAATCCACTGTTGTCTGTGCTGCCTCACATCCAATCCAAGCATCCACCTGTAGGCTGTAGAGTCTATGTTGTAATCCGAGGGAAGTTATTATATACTCCCCTATCGATGCTGTGGTGAGCTATGCTGTGGTGAGCTTGGCGTTTCCTTGCGTGGGGGGGGGGGGTGACGAACTCAGAGCGTATAAATAAGTAAACATCAATGTGCCATATTTATTCTACGTTCACATAATCGTCCATTCCACGTGAGTTGGCTGACAGAAATGCAGACGGATAACCATTCACTCTCACACCTGCAGGCAATTTCGTCTCTTAATTTATGGAACCTGAATGTTTTTTGGAAGCCCACACTTGAGGGAAAACATGCAAATTCCACACGAAAAAGGCACCAGACAAAAACCTTCTCACTACGAAGCAATCGCCAGACCTCCTCGCCTGCCCCTCCATCATATCAACAGCGTATTACATGACTGACTGATTATTCAATAACAAGCCTGATGTATTGGGGCCTGCAACCCCCGACGTCAGCCTCCACTTCTCGGCCCTCCAGGCTTCCACCGGCCCTCATGAAGGTGTGTTAACAGCGTGACAGATTGGACCGAGGAAACAGAGACTGGGAGGAGAGGGTAAAGTTGAGGACAGAGTGGAGAGGAGAAGTGATTTTCTCATCTGCGCCCCTCCGAGCGGCACTAGTCTGCCGAGCTCCTTATTGAAACAAATACATCCTGTGAAAACATTACCCAGCACTTAATACTAGCCTCGCTCCGTGCAGCCATCAGAACTAAACTTGTGCCGCTCCCCGTTGTCGATATGCATCTTTTGAAGAGCATGCATACATCTCGTCCCCCTGAACACAATAGCAGAGTGGAACAAGGCAAGGTATTTTTCTCTACCCCCTCCCCCCCCCGCTCCCTCCTTGCCATAGCTCCAGCACAGAATGTTCTCCCTAGATTGAATCTGATCATCACTGCAGCAAACACAATGGCCCTTAATAGCAGCAGCCGTTTGTTTGAGGGATGCCGATTACACCGCCATCATAACCCACTTCACTTAGCTCACTCACTCACAGACAGACGGAGAGAACAAAACAAAGTGGAGAGGGAGGGAGGAAGGAGAGAAGAGGGAAGGGCGGGAATAGGGAGAGAGTTTGAGCCCTCTCTGGTACTTTAGGTTATTAATAACAGTACATTTGCCTGACCCTTGTTTTCTTTTACCTTTTTCTTTTTGCCTTTATCTCTTATTCAATTTGAGTTGCTCTAAATCAAATTAACATATGGGGTTTAAAAAGAGGCGAGGAGATAGGTGCAGGGAATATCAATAGGGGAAAAGGCCGGGAATTAAAGAGGGAACAATCTATTTGAGTCACTCACTGGCATACGCATGGGGTTAGCGGGAGTGAGTGCACAGCGGACTTTATATTGTACAAAGACGGACACGTGAACGCTTAAAGTGTACACACGGACGGGCTTGATGCGAGCTACTTTGTGTTTGGCAATCTGACACAGGATTTGGAGCCTCTCCGGCTTTCTGATATTACATTGTTTGCTCCAGAGCCGCACAAAGGGGATTGCTACAAGTTTGGAGGCTTTGGATGTTCCAGTTGTCTGAATTTTCAGATAAGCCAGTCGGCGGCACACAATGAAGGGTCCCCTTTTATTCGTGTGCAGTTTAATTTCACACTCTCTTACATTACGTTAAGTCCGAGAGGCAGAATATCTCATTCCATTTTACACTTAGGGAGAGCGAGTTATGCCCCCAAAACAACTCAACTCGCCTTTTTTTTCCTCCTCTACCCTGCTTACGTGCCGCTTTTGTCTCGGCAGACTTAAAAAATATATACAAATCAAGTTTTTTTTATTATCTCCGCGGGGAGGTTGTTTCGGTAAAAAGAGAGGGATTGTGGTTTGAATTGCGGGGCTTGAAAAAAAGTTTTGGATCGGGATGCATAAACTTCAGTGTGTGTCGAGATGGAAAATGACTTCATCAGAGCAACTAAGAAGCACACAGGCTATGTTGTTATGGATAAAAAAATTAAAGAGAGGCTGTCTCTCTCTTTCACTCACTCACTCCCACACACACACGCAGGCGTTCGACAATCCACATGCCCGGCACTGAGGGCCAAAGTTGCCATCATTAATCCATGTCCTCTGGTCCGTGCCAGTAACCAGAACAGCCCACATGCCGACTGTGGCCCGGCAGCACCACACGAAGCACCATTCTGTCAAATGAACCCTTTTCTACCACTCCTGTGATCCCTGCCGCACTTTACTCACAACGGGCATAAAGCTGTTATGTGTTAATAAGTAATACAGTGATTCTGTGCTATAATGATTTACTGTTTCAATTCCAGTTTTGGCAATCGTGTACTGGTTTGCTATTCAGTATGACACACAATTGTGATTTAGCTTGTACCCACTTGGCTCAAGGAAGTCATGTATTTTATAAGTAAATAAACGAGTGGCCAAACAGTATTAAAACCCTGATTAAACAGGCAAAGACAAGACCATCAAGAGAAACGTGTATGTACCACCAATTGGCAAAGGCAAATACAATACTACACAGGACTCTGTGTTCCGTGTGAAATCAAGTCAAAGTTGAGTTACTCAACCATAGTTTTGTTACCTAACAAATATAGTTATTTTATGCTACAAACATACTTATTTTAACCCAAACCACAACCTTTACCCACATTTTTACCAAAAAAGTTCATTTTGAAACACACTATAGGTGGCGTTATTGACATTCTTTCCGTAAATAATTTGACAAACCCCGAACTGAGACCTGGACTGTTCGGGTTCCATGAGGCATCACAAATCCGGCCCAGTATTCCTGTCAAACGACCCTTTGCTATGTCCCGCCCCTTGAACGCAGACTGGCCAATCATTACAACAGTTTCCACCAGCTACACATTGTTAAACATTGTGTTGTAGCGATTCTCAGAGATGTTGGAAGGAGATGTACAATTCTTAAATGTTAACATTTCTAGGTCAAAACCTATGGAGCTAAGGTTAGCACATCCGCTACTAGCGGTAGCACTTCTTGGCTACGCTCGCTACTTAATGTAAAACACAAACTGCGTTTGCTTTTTAATGATTGTAAAGGTGAATAAAGACCTAACTGGCTTTAGAGGAACAGTGCTGTTCCTTAAATTCCTTGTCTTCTGTCTTGATCACCAGGTGATGTGGTGGTTCACAGTAGCTTTATCTTTTGAACCTGTTTTCAGTTCTGACATCCTCGATATATCCTTCACATATTGTAGACCCTTCTGTCTGCTTCTCTATGAATTTGCTTTAATGTTGATCATCTTTATTCAGTGAGTGCAGTTAGTGACCATGTGCTCCACGGTAGCTCTGACACCTTGATGGAGTAGCATGGGGTGGCGGGGCTTAACTAAGAATCTATTAGGTTGATATTGGATAGTTCTGGTTTGGAAACAGACACATGGATAGAGGAATAAAGAGGGAGGAGGAGGGCGGAAGACAGACAGGAAAAACAGTGGTCTTGCTTTCATTAGCGTGGCATTATCTAAGCCTGTTAATTAACCCCCCAAGGCCCTCTGCTCGGAGATCAGAGAGAAAGAGGGAGAGGAAGTGAAGAGGAGGGCAGGAGGAGAGGATTCAGGGGGTAGAGGTGTGTGTATGTGTGTTGGGGGGGGGGGGGCGGTTGGTTGATGTAACACACATCGCTGCTACTAACATGCCCCCCCCCCCTCAACTCCTCTCTGTAACCTCCCTGTCTTTCTTTGTTTCCACTTATTTATACCTTTTTTCTGGTATTTCACTGTTATGTGAACAATGTCACAAGCACAGCATTCAAAGTGAAACACAGTGTAGTTCTATTATTATCAGCTGGCCCTTGCATTTAGACATGTTGCATAGTTTGGGAAAACTTTTTATTCTCCAGCTTGTACAGTATTTCCCTTGTTATTGGGGGGGGGGGGGGGGGGGTGCCGTTTGTGTGATTTCATGTGACAGCGAGGAGTGACAGGAGATATGCGGTTATTGCGTTGGAGTTATCATTTAAATTCAAAAACTGTGTTTATATTGAACGGTTTGTGGCCATATGTGAAAAATACACCACGGCTCCAGGAAAAGTGTTATCTCGCCCGCGTCTTGTGAGAAGAGCTATCTTAAGACGGCAACAGATGGCAGTGCTGGCATCAAATAGCATTTAAGGACGGCAGCTTTTGGTCGGAAGCCAGAACTCTGTTCCCGGTCTTTATGTGCCTCTATATAAGTGTGTGTGTGTGTGTGTGTGTGTGTGGCAGTGTGCCTCTGTGTGCGAGGGGTTTTGCATATGTGCACATTAATGCATGCATTTGTGTGTGCTTTGTGTGTCTGGGCAAAGAGAGAAAAAGGGGGAGAAACCTGGGGAAATGTGTGTGTGTGTGTGTGTGTGTGTGTGTGTGTCTGTGTGTGTGTGTGTGTTTGTGTGTGTGTGCATGCGTAGGTGTGTGCACATACATTCATGTGTCCAAGCCAGACAGCGAGATGCACATTTAAAACCAAGTACAGAGCAGAAACCTATAAAGGAAATAAGAGTTTGTGACTATTTAAGGAAGTTATGAGTGAGAAAAGACAAAAAAGAAGATAAGATGCACACAGACAAAGAGTGTGTAGGCAGAGAGACGGAGGCACACAGAAGGTGTGAGCAATTAAATGTGCTAAACCATCTGTCCAATAACCTGCGTTTATGCTGTAGCTCCCAGATTACTCAGCAAACTGCAGCGACACTCGCAGCGACACTCACACACACACACACACAAGCACGCAAGTGATTGCCATCACATCTACACTCAAAAATAGTTTGTGGATTTGTATCTGTTTATTGGACAAAAATAGCTGCATTCTGATTCATACCCAGATTTATAAGTTTGTCTGTACTGCTGGTTTTCTGCCTTTTAGTTAGTTAAACACGTCGTAGTAGTTCATTAGACCATACTGGTTTATTTTTAAATTAAATAAAAAGAGTGAGCTATATTGAATTCTTTTTCTTACATGTATTTTTGGGACAGTCCCTAACTTAGCCTTGGCATTTTCCGTCTACTGTGACTTTGCACGTGGTACAACAATAATAACTCATGTGCAACATCTGTCCAGCTTTTACCAGCACTACAAATCTGGTGAAAATTAACTGTCTGAATATTTAACCTTAAACCTATCTACACCTCCTTGTTTTCAGCTTTATTTAGACTTCAGCAAATCTGCATCATTAAAAGTCATGCAGCCTTTTTGCAGCGTATACAGAGAGCAACCGAGTGGGTTATTTCAATACCAAAGTAATAGTGTGAATGTGATAA
This sequence comes from Pholis gunnellus, assembly GCF_910591455.1. NCBI lineage: Eukaryota > Metazoa > Chordata > Actinopteri > Perciformes > Pholidae > Pholis > Pholis gunnellus. The sequence goes on from NC_136528.1 coordinate 2,633,990, forward strand.
ATATGAGACACGGTGTGCCATTTTTATAGGATTTCTAAATGGATTTGTAACGCACGCATTTATTCTGGACATTTGAGATCCTGCGACACATTCTCGTTCCCAAAATAAATACCGACGTTTGGTCGGACGTGTCGGGTACAGAAGGTCGGTTTTGCGGTTTGAAAAAAAAATTCCAACGCAGGTTTACTTACGCAACAAAACTTCTTGGTTAGATTAAGGAAAAGATCGTGGTTTGGGTTAAGATAAATATGTTTGTAACGTTTAGTGATAGTAGATGTCAGCGGTCTCCTGGGTGAAAGTCCTGTGTTAGTCTCACCCGTCTGTCCACCCTGACCTCTTTCCTCAGCAGACGTTCTCGCTCTCTAAAGCGTCTCATAATGGAGCCGCTGAGTCTACATTGGAGTAAGTTAAAGGGTCCTTCGGTGGGTCGGTATCAGACGCTCAGCGGGCGCTGACTTAGCCAAGTTAGATGCCAGAACTGGTTTGATCCCGCCACCGCTGTTAACAATGGATTCTGTTGACTGCAGCAGTGTGTGTAAGACGCCTGTGTGTTTCCGGTTTGACAGAGTTGGGACTCAACAAGTAGTGGTGGGACGTTTGCAGCAAACAGAAGGCTTATTGGTTGACAGGTAAGCTCTGTGTTTGTATTTGAATACGAATACATTATTCAAACACAAGCACGTAGCTGACATCCCTGAAGAGATGAGATTTGTTTTTTGTTGAAGCTAATTTGAAAAGAATGAAGAATGACGACAGAGTAAAAGAACAAGAGTGCAGCGCGTCTTTCTCGTGTTAAAGACTTTGTAAATGTGGCCGACATGACTTCATGGGTTTTTGCGTTGCTTTTTTTGTAATATATTTAAATCATTATTTTTGAAAACTCCTCCAACATCCCCCCCCCCCCCCTCCGAAAATAAATACATTAACATTACTTCAAACAGCCTGAAGGGAATTTATCCTTCTCTACATTCCCTCTGATGAATTAAGAGCATTTCCCTCAACGAGCTGCCGTGTTGATAGGAAATTGGCCTGAAGTTTGGGGAATAGCGATTTGGTCTGTTTCCTAGGCTTAACTAGAGAAAACCAACACGCAAATAACACCAGGGGAGGCACTTAAGGAGAGGAGAGGAACTGTGGGGGGGTGGAGGGGAAGGAGCTCTTTCAGCATCAAAGCCAGCTAAAACGTCCACACCAGGGACTAGGTCCCATGTTAAATACTGAACTAGATTATTAATTGCTGTACCAGAAGGACCTGTTAATAAGAACCCCAAAATAGCAGCTCCTTCCTTTCTGTCTCCATCTCTTGTTCTATTTTCTCTTTCCGTGGCTCTTTTCTGGAGACGGCTGCCGTTGTGTTTTTTCACGCTCGTGCTCAAAGTTTCTGTTCACGGCGTTCCCTCGTCCCCCGACTCACTGACATCGACACTCCGATTCTGATCCTCACTCACTCGTCGCTCCTCTCATTAACGCACCTTTGTAACTGATTCACATTTTCTAATATTCATTCATTTATCGTCTTCATCTCCGCCAGAGGAATCATGTGATTGCTCGAGTGGGTGACTTGTGCTCCTTCGTGTCTGTCCACAGATAATCTCACATTCTGCTGCAGCAAACTGTTTGCATGATGTTTTAGGTGGCCGGCTATGGCTGCATGCTGCAGGACCTCTCGTTGCTGCGGTGACTCGCACTTCCTTTTTATTGCCTGTTTCGTACCGCCGTTGACTGTCTGCTGACTCCTCACTCACAACTCTTAACTGGCAGGTAGGGGCCACCAGTGATAACACAGCTGAGTGCATCGCTGAACCCCAGTCACTGACCGCAGAGTGTGTGTCTATGGGGGAAATAGTTTGCTCACTTTTATTGTTTTGGACCTTGTGTTTTGCTAACAGCTAACAGCTAAAAGAACTACACACACAGCTGTCTGCATCGCCACCGCTCAGTCGCTGCCTTTTTATTGAGCATCGACCTCACGCGCATGTATTGTTGGGAAAATAGACTTGAGGCCCAAATAAACGCTGCAAGCGGCCGTTAGACTGAGACGTGCGCCTGCACATCTGCATCGACTCAAATGAGAACGTATCTGTTCAGACGGGGGGGGGTTAGCCAACTGGGGGTTGTGGTCCTTCAATCAAACATTACATCAGTGGTCGTTGCAGCCACACCTCACAGAGGTCTGCTCTCTAATGAGTGCACCTTTCTACTTTTTTTTCATATTATTATTCCTCGCTCACTCACTCAGCCAGTCATTTGCTTCATTTTTTTAATTCTATTTTTTTGTTGTTGAATTTTTGTAAAACATTGTGTAAGTTGACAGCGTGTGTGTGTGTGTGTGTGTGTGTGTGTGCGTGCTAGATTCCCAGCCTCGTCTTATTTTTCCTCAGTCAGAGTCCCTGCTGAACTGAGGGAGGCACAATTTGCTGCTGACCTGTCACTGTACACAGATAATGGATGCTCAACTACATGTGAGTCTGTGTGAGAATGTGTGTTTGTACATGCTATGGTGTGTGTGTGTGTGTGTGTGTGTGTGTGTGTGTGTGTGTGTCTCAGCAATAAAGAGAAGAAAAAAAAAGAAGAAAAAAATGCAGGGCAGAGGATGTTGATTGATTCGCCGGCCACCTGCTTCTCACTCACATTCTGACACAAAGAGCGTCGGCTGCTCTGCTGCATTCATCATCATGAACTCCCTTTGACCTCGATACACAGCGACAACGGCTAGAAGTTGGCCAAACAGTTTGAAAACACAGAGCGAAAGACAGAATGAGATACTTAAGATCTTGACATATGGGGGGGGGGGTTGGTTATTACTTAGAGTTTAATCGTAGAAGTGTTTAAAATCATATAATATAACAGAAGTGAATGTGGACTAAGCTGTGGTTATCATTGCTTTGACCACACCTTTCAAATGACGTGAACTGTTTTCTCATTAAACTCAACCACCAAACAAAGCTCTGTGTATTTACAGTCCATTTTTACATGTTTACGTACTATTAAAGAAGTACATTTTGCTACATCTACACCTGAAAAGAAATGAATAAAAACGAGGACATCCAACACTGAGTGGCTGATTTTCTGATGACCTCTATGAAAGACTTGAGTTGAGGCAGAATCCAGAACGTTTAGTTCAATGTATTGGACAACGAGACGTTTCAGCAGTCACAGACTGGTTCACTTCTCCTCCCACCTTACCCTCCATTCCTTAACCCCACAGCGGAATTAGTTTTCCTCACGGAGGGGGAAAATGTACAACCACTGGCCACATGATCAGATGTCCCTCTTGGACTCAATGAATGAATGAATGCTGTCTGGACATAATTCTGCAGACGACGGATCAGGCATGTGCTAGATATTACACAGGTGTGCTGTTGTAGGAGAGGACAGAAGATGTGGATGAGAACTTGTGGTCAAACGCAGAGCGTGTGTGGTGAATATGTGTAGTTTTGTATTGCATTAGTGGAATTACTGCAAAAAGAGCAAAACAATAAAGCCTGTTGAAGCATGTTGCAGCATTTTGTGATTGATATCAGCGAGATGGACTGTAAAGCATCACGATCCATGCAATAAAGAAGTGTCCTCTTTGTTCTAATGAAGGTTTAGCTCATGCATCGGCCTGACACTAAAAAGCACATTTAGTACTTTTTTAATAATAATTCCTACGTATTCTTTTATGAAGATGAAGTTTTGAATGAAAGACTTTTAAGATCTGAATACTTCCACTGATTAGTGTCTTGCTTAGCGGACAGTTTGTCTTTAATCTCTGACTGAGGAACCTGAGACTTATTAAACAGCAGATGTGCTGTATAATTATTGATTTTCATATGCACTCACTGTTTTTATTCATCTAGTCATCTTAACACACGTGAACATGAGCACACATTGAACTGAAGAAGGCCCAGTCAGAGACTAACGGGAAGCATGTTACCGTCTCTATACCTATTATTACTTCAAAAGAATCTTTATTTTATCGTGAGGACGGGCAGAATAAGCCAACAACAAAAATCCAGTTTTAACTGGAGTTATTTTTGGCACAAATCGTGAATCAGGTAATGCAAAATAACAGCACTTGATGCGTGGTGTTATAAGACGTTTGTTAAAAAAATGATCTGTCCTCTTGCCACGTTCCCTCCTCTTGTTTCCATGGAAAGTTGACGCTGTAAGATACTTTGTAATTTGTAATATGGGAATAATATCTTGACTTAATAATGCAACAAAGGTGCACCTCAAATTTAAAAACAATACAGAGCTGTGCAGGAAGTAGCGAGTAAGCAGACTCCACCACACACACACTGATCACTGTATCAGTTGTATTCGCTGGCAGCAGGTGGACGTGAGACAAGTTGCAGCTGAAGAACGGCAAGTGTTATCAACACACAGACTGAAATGGTATGTGTGTGTGTGTGTGTGTGTGTGTGTGTGTGTGTGTGAGTGTGTGTGTGTGTGTGTGTGTGTGAGTGTGTGTCACTCCGCCCTGGCCAGGTGCTCCTCAAGGACTCGCATCCAATTTGTGCAAAACCGGAGGAGGAGAGGAATCATGACGTCCGTCACACGCATGTGTTTCTCTCAACTGACTGAAACGAGAGCAAAAGTCTCATCCGCTCTGGTTCCACAGAGCAAACTTTCACCGTCTGAACTTAGCGACTCCTCTTTGGATGCTTTTTTTGCGAGGCACAGGGCAGGTAACAGTAGCATTAGATTAAAAAAATAATAACAAGATGTCCCCTTTTCACAGAGATCAGCTTGTAAACACGATCAAGACACGCGTACAGAATTATCTACCACGGAGCTTAGGATTCAACCAACACCGCAACTCTTTAAAACCTCTTCCGGTGGAGTTGTTATTCTCCCCCTTTCATAAGCTCTCTCCTCTTTCTTATCTCCCTTCCTCATTTCCTCTCCTTCTCCTACTCCCTCTTCTCTCCCCCCCCTTTCTCCCTTACCAGGGGGAAGCCTATTTGTCCGCTTTAAGTGAAATCACTCAATTCTTTCAGGAAGAGACTTTGGAGACCATTGGTAACCGAGAGAGAGGGCGAGAGGGAGAAAGGGAGTACGTGTGCGTAAGAGAGAGTCCACCTTCCAAATAAGTTCCATTAATCATGGGCCAGAGTCTAATGTAACTAATATTTTACAATTAGAGGAGACAAGATGGAGCTGGGGGCCATCTATCTCCCTTACACCACATGATCATCGATTCATAAGAGCTCAGGAGAGAGAGAAAGAGGGAGACCGTAACACACGGGCACTGCGTAAAGCACACACTCACAATAATACACACACACACACACACACACACACACACACACACACACACACACACACACACACACACACACACACACACACTCTGCCGGGCATGGCACACACTGACACACTCATGCAGACGTTAGAGCACCCACGTGCATACGCACAGATGCTTAGCAGGAAACAGAAGGATGCATGAGAATGAGGGGACAAGCTGTCGCATTAGCATTTCTTAGTATATATTCTGCTTGGAATCGGGGCCGTGGCTAACAGTTCATTTTTCTAAATCGATCGTTCTGTTGGCTGTTTGGTTATAGAATGTCTGAAAGCAGTGAGAGATGCTGATTACACACTCTCAGACTGCAGAGTAGCGTCTTCAAATCACTTGGTTCATCCGATGGACAGTCTAATAAAATGATGGATATAAAAGCAGTGAAAAACAGTAAATTCATTACATGTAAGGTGCTAGAATCAGAGACATTTTGGCATTTTAAATGAATCAATAAATTATGAAAAGTCATGGCAATTAACTTTCTGTTGATTGAATGAATTGGGTCAGCACTAGCACACAGTCTGGTATCCTGACGGTGTACTTTTTATGTGTCATAAAATAGCAATCAGTGTTTCATCCATGGGACAGGGCGTATTTATTGTTCATACAATAGATAGTTTTACATTTAGTTTGTGGTTTGGAGCAAAGCTCGGTCATTTGCTCGGTGTATTCAAGTGTTGGCACCGACCCTTTGTTGCAGCCCTTGGAGGCTATCTAGAGGCAGGAGAAAGGATCGCATGTCGAACCCAACTCACTTCCTCACTTCCTAAAAAGTCAGAATAAAGAGGCCTTTTGTAAACTGATGCAGTGATTTTACGGCATGCTGGCGTTTGCCGTTGCTTTCAGTATTCCCTCGACTTTCTCATGCTCGGGCTATTTACAATAATGAAATAATGACACACATACACACAAGTGGAAGGTGGAACGTACCCTCAGGTGGTGGCAAATAAACAAACTTAATATAAGAGCACAGTTCTGGACCAAAACGAATAAAAGAGAACTTATGTTCGAAGATAGGAAACAACAAAGAGGGAGGAAACAGACAATGACATGCTCAAAAGCACGATAACGTCCTTTTTGTTTCAGAGCCTTTGTGCAAAACACTGAACAGCAGCTACTGGCTGCAGGAGTCCTTCTCACACCCATGAGGAGGACGACAGAGACGTAGCACAAAACGTTTTGACCAGGCACCAACATAAAGTCTGACATTTTTTTTTTTACATTTTATATTATTTTTCCATAATTTAATCATTCAACCATTGATAAGTTGTTTTGATTATTCTGTTAACTGATCAGTTATTTTGCCCTCTGACTCTGTTTCCCTAGAAGTAGTTTAAATAACACAAGGTTGCTAAAGCCGCCCGGCAAATTCACAGACACACATTCAATGACATTCCATGTTTCTCTCTGCAATGCAACTTCCTCAAAGGAGGACCGGCACCAGCGCGGCACCAAAACCTGGTCTGCTGTGCCCTCTGGTGGTCTAACCACGGAGCTGCACCGCGAGGCCCCCAGCTGCTCCAATGCAAAAAGGGAGGGAGGGGGAGAAATTAGAGGCAGCTGAACAAATGAGCAGAAAGACGGGTTCATCGGCAGGTCACCATCTGCCCGGTGACCAACCGAAGGCAGGCAAACCGCAAAAACCGCTGCAGAGCGTCATCTTACAGCACATCAATCCGCACGCAGACGCACGAGCACGGCAGACAATTACACAACGCGCAGCTGCACAACATACCATGGAGGGGAAATGAGAGGAAATGGATACTGAAGAGAGAGAGAGAGAGAGATAGAGTAGGAGTGAGAGAGACAGAGAGAGAGAGATAGAGAAATGAAAGAGAGGGGGAGAGACACAGCAAATGACGAGAGAGGAAGTTAAATGAAGGGCAAAGAGCGGTGTTCATCACACTGTGAAAGAGGGCGCTTCAAATGTTGAAATTACTCAGCTGAGCAACGAAGAGCGACACACACACACACACACACACACACACACACACACACACACACACACACACACACACACGACAGGCAGGATGGAATGAAAGATGACCTAATGTGTTCTTTAATCAGACACATGTGCGGTGTTACATGGAGACACACACCTCAACTCAAATATATAGGCATGACTCTCTCTCACACACACATTTACACATTCACGCACACGCCCCCCCCCACCATACAAACTAACATGCACCCAGAATTTACAGTACGTCATGCATGCGGGGTAAGCAAGTCCTATTGTTCCAGCTCAGTCTCACATCCAGCCATCCGAAACATCCTTGGCTGCGTGTGTGTGTGTGTGTGTGTGTGTGTGCGCGTGTGTGTGTGTGTGTGGATGTAAACCAGTCAAACAGTTACTTTTCTCCGGATGTGAGTTTTATTGGGAACAGACTTGGGGGATTCGTGGCATGAGGCCCCCAACATCTGGTGCGGTGCAGCTGATCCGTTTAAAAATTAGTAAAGGCATTGACCTGGGCAGCCTCCCGGAGGCACAGCGGCCTTCAGGGTCCCGGCGTTAGGTTAACACAAATACGGATTCCATCAATGCGGCGCAGATCAACCGTGGAGTTAAATGTTACGATGAAGGGAGCCGCCTGTGCATTCATACTGGCACACGCACTTTTATGCTGGACAGGTTGTGATGCCTTGGTCTTATGTTGAGTTTTTGACCTCTAACCCCGACACACTTTAAACGTTCTGCTTGACCGTGAACACTGTCTTTAATCCCATTTTAACTCAATCATAAAGACGAAAATATGTATTGAAATGAACTGAAACTGACGTTTCTTTTTTTTTAAAGAGTATTGGCCTTTTCAAGTCAAAGCAATTGTATTTATAAAGCGAATGTAATGTTTTTCATGTCAATTCCTTGAACCCTGACCCCCTCACCCCAACTCTACCGAAGTCCAGTGACCGTTTAGACTAAAAGGTTTTAAAGTGTGATATTTTTAAATGAAGTTTGGAGTGACATGTTTTCTGTTGCTGCACTTTTAACTGATTCGGTACAGAACAAACACATGTAAATATATTGGGGTCTACCTGGACAGTGAATTCAACTGGGAACAGGAACGCTGTATGTAAAAAGGCTCAGATCCTCAGACATCAGCAGAAAGCTTCCTCATGGTTTTTTACCAGGAGATCTCGGCTAATGTACTCTTCTATGCTGTGCTCTGCTGGGGGGGGGGGGGGGGGGGGGGGGGGGGGGCATCACTGCGGATGATAAAATCAGGATCAATAAGCTGATCAGAAGGCCGGCTCAGTGATGGGCCTAACCCCAGACTCACTTGAGGTCACTGTAGGAGAGAGAACGCGGTGTTACACTGAAGGATGCCTCAGTGTTCTACTGAAACACTCACAAGCTCGTTTGTTCCAGCAGCAGCCACATCGTTTTAATGAACACCTTTAGATTTGCTTTTTTAGATTTTATCATCATTCTGATGTTCTTCGTGCCTCCTATGGTGTTATTTATTGGTTGTAATGTGTTTTCTGTCTGTTGTGCGCTGTGGAGACTATGTCTATTGTTGTCTGTTATGAGTTGATTTTTGGTGGCAAATGAGTTTCCCCGCTGGGGATTAATAAAGCTTTTCTAATCTAAAGAAAGTTGATTTGATTCTATTTCACTGATCCTCAAGAGCTGCAGCAGACGGATACTGATCTGTGCCGGAGTTTGTCAAAAAGTATGCAATGAATATGCAATACTTTCTTATTCATGTATGCAATGGCAAAATATTAGCCAAACAAAAGGTTCCTGTGTTCAGAAATAACAGAATACTGAATCCTGATCACAGATGGGATCCTATAAAAACCTTGCACATTTCACAGTAACTTGTTATCCTCATCTTTTCAGGCTTATTAATAAAGCTTTCGTAATTCAATTATATTCACTTCTACTTCAGGCTGCAGAACATGTGACAGACCGTGAAGTGTGAACTGAGTGAGCCCAGCCAACACCTGACTGCTGCTTCCCAGGTTATGCATGTGCTGCATTATGAGTCACTTTTAGTCCACTTCGTTGATAAAATAGCCATACCTCTGTTACTAAAGTCAGATGAATGCATGTATTGTATATTTACACATCAGATCTGAGCATGGGCAGATTAAATGGCCCCAGCAGCACTCCTACACAGGAGCCAGACACACAGACACACAGACCTAATATCTGTTCTGCCTCTTTTTTGTTGTTGTTTTGTTTCTTGATGTCGCCATTTTGTGTCTCTCTGTAGTTGCTTTGTGTTACTTTTTTAATTGTTTTGGTATTTTGCTTGTCTGTTATTTGTGTGCGTCTCTTGTTTTTTTGTCATCTTGTGATTTTTTGTAGTCATTTTGCAAATGCTTTTGTTTTATTCTTTGCAGTCATTGTTGTGTCTCTTTGTTTTTGTTTTGCTTCTTTTCTGGTCGTCGAGGTTCTCTTTGTCGTTTTGCAGCTGTTTCGCATCTCTTTGTCGTTGTTTCGGTCTCTTTTCAATGTATTTAGTGTCTCTTTGTGGTTGTTTTATGTTTCTTTGTGGACATTTTGAGTCTTGAACGGTTCGTGACTCTTTGAGGGACCATTTGTAGGTGAAGGCCAGTGGAGAGGGGCCCATTCAGTAATCCACCATGTACATGTATGAGAGTACTTCTTCCACCACTGATCATCACCCTGATGTCCGTATATTAGCACAGAGACGTAGATCGGAGACAAAGATGTCTGATACGCGCTGCACGTCTCGAATCAGAAAGTGATGTTGGCTCAGATTTAAATGTCTGAATCTCTGCATTGTGCCATGAGGGATGCTCTGAGCTCATGTTGTTTCACTACAGCTACTTCGTGGACACCTTTGGGAGACTCAGTGGTGCAGTCGGTCATTTTGTTGTGCGTATTCGACATCATGATCGCGGTCCGTGAAGCTTTGCCATCAAATTGACTGAGAGACCATAACTTGCGTCGGGAGTGACGGACTAACTCTCTCCACAGTTTACCCGCTGCTGATCGCAACAGTGACGCCGGCTCGCACTCCTGATTCTCGCTCTGCTAGAAATCAAGAAAAAAACAAAAAAAAAAACATGAAACAGGCCGTTTGCTCTGTGAGAATTCATTTTTTTTTTTTTTTTTTTAGTTTGAATACATTTTATTTTTACTATAAGTACAGTTCAGTAGTTACAAAACAAAGCATCTGCCATGAGGGTACAGTGAAACATAAAGAGTGTTCAGCTCACAAGACAGGTTTTGTACATAATATGTGGAGTGGAATGCTCATTATAGCTGGTTCAGAGAAGGAGAGAGCCCTAGTGAGACTCTCGCCATTAATCTCTCTTCTTTACACGCCTGGAAAACAGAGATGGGGTCAGAGGTCAAAGCCACTGGTCAGTGCCTCCAGCAGGATTCGTCTGATTGGTTCACTCGGACCCCATTTCCAGAATTCCTCCCTTCAAAACACCCTGTTATATTTCCCTACAACCATCACTTTTCATATGTCTCACTCTTTATTATTTTAGCTTTTTATCCCCTCCTTTCCTGGCATATTGGAGTTGAAAGAATGGTTATTTGTATTCTACATAAATCAAATTAAAATGAAAACCAAAAAAAAAAACAGGCTGTACTGCAGCAACATCTCCTCAAGGTGGAATTTGAGCACAGAGAATCACGCAGGCGAAAGCGAAACGGGCCTTATGCTGCAGGCCCAAAAGGGGGAAATCGCGTACGAAAGAAATCGGGGGGGGGGGGGGGGGGACAATTTGTCGAAGCCACATACAGTATAGAGGTTGCTCAAACTGAAATGAGTATCATAGTTGGACTGTACATACCGCATTAGAATTATTCTCTGGGTTTCACAAAAAAATGACGTAGAAACATTTCACAATGCCAAGGGACACACGAACACACACCTTCAGTTTAGTTAGTTAGCTAGTTTTGTACTGTATAGGTTTGATTTATAATACTATCACAGTGCAAAATACTTCAGAGAACCGAAACAAATGAAAGAAATCAGAAAGGATTAAGTCCCTCTATGCATAATGGATTCTGTATATATGGGGGCAAATATGTTCGCAGCACAGGAGACGATTGTCATCTTTTTCCTCTTTTTTTATCATTATATGGAGAAGGCATTAATGTACAGTACATATAAAAAAAAAGAAAAGAAAATTAAAATCAACCCTACATCCTACAGTCTAGCACAGCTACATATTGTAGAAGCAATAACAGATGACTTGTATCTAAGGCTATACACAATATGTCTTTTTTTCCAGTTTTTTTTGTTCTTTTGTTCTTTTTTTTCTACTCATCTTAAAGTAAATACATCAAACCATTTTTCAGTAGTCAGTAACACTGTGCAACAATGATCGGTGGCAGTATTTTAGAAACATCTGCAACACTAAAGTCCTTGAGGTTTGACGTGAGAGATGAAGAGAGAGGGGGGGGGGGGGGGGGGGGGGGTGGAGGGCGATAGAGAAAGAAACTGTTCCCCCCTTCTTGCTTTTTTTTCTTTTTTTTTTTAAATTCTTCTCAGTCAAACTCCAGAAGAATGCCTACCTTTCTGAGAGCGTGGCCGTGTAAACTACTGTCACTTCTTTGCTTCTTCCTTGTCACAAATGCTTTAAAATGTCTTTTTTTTTTTGAACTACTGTATATCTCTCTATGTACATTACGCGACTATGGGCGCTGTGTCGAATGATACAAGAACAAGAAAAGAAAAAAAAGACAGAGGGAGCCATATAGCAGGGTGATGGCCTGTACTGGCCTGGGTATGGAGAGAGAGGGGGGGGGGGGTATACTGTAGTATTATAAGTACATTTAGGGCAGTTTGAATAGTCTTTCTTCTTCACAATCATCATTAGCACCACCATCGTCAAAAGTCAACTCTGGGTTCTGTTATTCTTTCTTGCGTTGCAGATTGTCATACGGTGCCCTGTCCTTTAACCATAATCGGTGTGATGCATCATGGGGACTCGTGTGGCTGGTCTGACAGAAAAAATGTGCTTGGTCTCTGTCAACAGGCCCCGATAAAGTCGAGTTTCTATTCTACAGTAGAATACATTCCAGGTACGATATAACGGTGAAACAACTGTCTTCTTCATTCAACAGGAGAGGAAAAAAGTCTTTGAAAGCATTCGATTAAGCGCTACACTTCAGACCTACTTTTGTTTTCTTTTTTTCTCTTCTTCTTAAAAAAAAGACACACCTTTTCTAGCTCAAGGAATGTATCAGAGATCTGCGGTGGCCGGTTACAGGAAGTGCTAATCAGACAGGTAGTTTCATCGAAAGAGAAAAGGAAAAAAAGAAACAACATCGTATAAGAGAGAAGACAACAAAGACATGAGGGCTTTCAGACCACGGGAGACAAAACGGGAAAGTTGCCCTCACTTCCTTTAGTGTCCGAGCAATCTCGCAAATCCGTCCCCAACAGGAAACTGTCCCACACTTTCCTCCATATAGTTCATGCCTTCTCTTGACTCTGACGGTAGTATGTGTTTGTTTTTTTTCATCTTAAATAAAGTCTTTGTTATAGTGTACTCCTTCATTTATCCTTCATCCTCCTCCTCCTCCTCATCGCCTTCATCATCACCATCCTCATCCTCCTGCCTTGCTCCGGTGTGGTGCCGTTAGTCTTTGTTTACAGCGTGGGCGTCCAGCCCCTCTGGGTCACCTAGGTTATGGTTGTTAGGGTGGTTAAGGTCGTTGTTAAGATGGTTGGGGTCGTGGGTCAGCGCGGGGTCGTGGGCCATTGGCTGGTCCTCCTCTCCTACCCAGAGATGCACTACGGCCAATGAGAGAACAAGAGGCAGATTAGCACCACGGACCCAACACACTGACCCCCACCATGCAGCACGTACACACACACACACACACACACACACACACACACACACACACACACACACACACACACACACACACACACACACACACACACACACACACACACACACACACACACACACACACACACACACACACACACACACACACACACACACACACACACACACACACCTGAAGCATTGCATTATATGGTCAAATGAGGCTAAATGGATGGATGAGATATTTGAGACTGTCCGCTTTGTACAATGGCCCGCAGACAATTGGGTCACACTTTTAAGACTTTAAAGGGTCATTTCACCAAAATGTACAGAAAATCAAAATGTTTCACTTACCTGCAGTCATATCTAGTCTTAAAGATAGTTCTGGTTTAATTGGACCAGGTTCACCCCGATACAATGGAGGTAAATGGAAGTGGCGCCAATACGCTTCCTTATCAACAGTGTTTGGATTATCCCGGGGTACAGGGACACACTTTTTTGCTGTTAAATATAATTTCCCCCCCAAAAAACTAAATTAAATGAACCTCCATTGTATCGTTGTGGCTGAAATATCAAATAGGAATGAACAAATGAATCCCAAAGCATCGGCATGAGTTAGATACTGCTAGACGTTCATTTCAGTGAAGTGACCCTTTAAACTGTCTCTCCGTGATTCAGACTTTATAAAGGATGTGATTTCAGACCAGCAACAGAAAAACCTTCACCATTCAGTGGTCTGTTGTGTTGTGCATGCTAACAAACTGACCATGTGCGTTTAGTACAAAACATACAGGTTGGACGAAATAAAACCAACACGCTAAAGTGAAATAAATTCAGATAAAACAAGTCCACGGATCAGCTCCACGTCCGTATATCCTACTGTAGCTAAAGTCACACTTATAAGCGTATCGCCGCACTATTTATTGTGGTTCGCACTGCATTCTTTTGTTGTTACAACAACAATCACTGTAAGTGACTATTAGCAGGTGAGAAGATCCTCTTTCTATAAGCAACAGGTCAGCATTAGATTCACCAGATTGCTGCGTCTGCTGTTCATAATCTACAGCGATGGGGCGCTCAGTGGAAAGCTCATTTCTGAAATGATATGAGACGCTTACATGTTATGGTTATGACAACTGGAGGAGCGTCGCACTTGTTACAATCGAGTCGGTTCGGCTCCATAAGCGTGACAGGAAGTGTGACAGCGGGTGAGAATTGAAGTGAGTAAATCTAATAAAAGTATTAAGTTTTAAGACTCGGTGAGACAGTAAGAAATGCATAACTGTAATTAGGTCCCACAACGGCGGCCACTAAATAACCCCCCCCCCCCCCCCCCCCCCTCCTCCCCTCCTCCCTCCCCCCCCCCCCCCTTTCTACACTTTCATTCCCTCAGCAACTTCTTAGGAAATTATTTTGCAATAAAACACCGACAAACACATTTGCATGTCATGTTCCTTTAAAGTGGCGTTATGAATCTGACAAAACCAAATTAAAACACAGGTTTATTTGAGCCCTGCTTTTTTTTTTTTCTCTCTCTCTTCTTCTTCTTCTTCTTCTTTTTCGACGGAAATGGATCTGAAAGTGAAAGGAAGTGGCGGCGTAGTAGCGGAGGGAAAATAAAGCGCTAATAACGTGATAAAACATCTCTTGGCTTCAGCGCTGAGTAATGACTCCGGAGCGGAACTCTCACCAACGTTTACTATTTACGGCTCATACGGGCTTCAGCTTTTAGTGCTGCGCGTTCTTCGCTCCGGATCGGTCCAGTGATACTAAAGGATAATTACAAATAGTTTTTGTTTATTCTAATGATATTGGTAGATTGAAAAAAGTGGAACATATCAGATACAATCAGATTGTATCATACGCAGCAGCTGTAACGGGACTAGCAGTGAGAGCAAAGATATGAACATGGAAGGGTTGGTCTGTTTTATAGTCGACTAACTGCTGTTTTCCCGTCAGATTCTCACATTAGAATTGCTCACTAGTAAAGGATGTGTTTTCATAACCGACTCTCACCACAAGATGGCAAGCTCATACAGTAAATAAGACACCGAAGCTGCACACAGACAGCTGAGCACAGGCCTCTACAGACATTTAGAGCAGTCTTTTCCCTACCGATTCAAATTCAACGTGTCTGTATTAAAAGTCAGAGCGAAATGAGCAGATCGTTTCACCCAAACACTGGAAGAAATAGTCAAAAGGAGCCACTGTTAAACATCACTTATCTGCTCATGTCCATTACATTAACACTTTTCCGTTCTATATACAATAACATAAACCAAAATAAATAAAGTCTTCTTGTTTCGATGCTCTAAAAAGTGCCTCGCTCTCCCCAAGGGCACTTCCTGCCTTTGACTTCCCTGTAAAGAAACTTCCTGTAACGAGCTCCAGATTAGGGCCCCATATTTGATTTTCACTGTTCATTAACTAAGCCACCTGGAATGTTATTATTTAAGCACGGTGCTCCTTCTCCCCAAACAACTGCCACTGTGAACGGGGGGGGGGGGGGGAGATTTCCTGGCCAACTTTATAGATTTAGCATAACTTCCCCCCTCGCAGTTTTTAATTTCCCATTCGGGCAGACGGCAGATGCACCTCACAGACACAGAAAAAAATAAGCTTCCTGGCATTCGTTTATCACATGAACGCTTATCGACGTGTTTCCTTCAAACACTCGGCCCGTCGTACATATGCACACACACCATGTATGTGTGCATACATGGTGTGTGATACAAATCCAGCTCAGTAAATTGTCTCGTGTATAGGGAACGGCAGGACATCTGCAATAAATGCTCGTCTGAGAATCTCCTTAAACACGACGCGAAAGAGCAAGTGCACCCTCTCGTGGCGTGTTGCGATACGGCAGATGGAGACGGGGCGGTTTGTTGGAGAGGATAGGACCTGGGAAAGGGAAACATATGGTGTGAGGACACACAGCTCCAGGATCCATCCACTGTTAATACATGTGTCATGCTTAACAGAATGGATAAATGGGTCGGAGGACGGAACAATGGCACACCACCGCACTTGGAGCGTGTGTCGGAAGACCGCCTTGGGACGCAGTGGACTATGTGTGTGTGTGTGTGTGTGTGAATAAGTGTGAGCACCTGGTCTCAGAGGCATCACCTGACATTAACAGCAGTCTGCGATACCGTCACACAAGAAGCTGGCTGTCTTCTTTTTGCAGTGCAGCACTGTCAGTGTGGCACATTTGTGCGTTTCTTACATGTAAAGCTCAGACTAATGAGCGGGAAACGCTGGTGCCTGTTTCAGCACTTCTATTTTCAATGACCGTTAGGGTTCAGTCGCTATAGATTTCTCAAAGTCGATAGGTATTTATTTTTAAAGGGCCGAAAGCTTCACTGAGCTGACATTTTGTGTTCAACTTCAAGCTTTTCTAAATGTCAATAGAAGATGTTGAAACTATGCACTTAAATGGTCAGTTCAACCAAATTCCCTTTTATTTGGATCTCCATGTTTTCAGAAATTGATAATCATACGATGCGTATTATTTACTATTTTAAATACTGTGTTAAGACACATTTTTACAGACTTGCCTTTTCACCTGACATCTGGTCGTCTTTGTTGACGTTAAGTTTATTTAATAGTTTATTTTTATACCATGTTTAACTGCTTGTATTTTGCTGTTCTTTTTATATTTGTGATTGTTTCTTTCTTCTTCTTTCTCTGCTGTCTACGTACAGCGCTTTGTGTTGGTGAGTGTTAAAATGATAGAAGATGTAGGAAACCGTTTCTTTGGTTGCACAGGTCACAACGTGTGACCGCTGAGCGTCTGGGTCAAGAGTCCACATCGCTTCGTTTTGAACAAAGCAGTGAGGAAGCTTTAATGAAGTAGAACTTAATCCTCACAGTGGACAAAGTTTAAACTTAGATTTAACGATATTTCTTCACCTCACTTGAAGCAAACAATGACCACTTAGAGTAATAACATTATAATGCCTTATTACAGTGATTATAATGCATTGTATCTATTAGAACTATGGGAAATATAACACACTATGATCCTTACAAATAACTATGTTGGTGAGTGACCAGTATAAAGTATTATAAGTCCTTTATAATGTAAACCATTCTGAATATGTATGAGTGCTTATGACTATAATTATGCTGCTCTATGAGCAGATTATAATGCGCTATAAGTCTGTTTATGCTGCATTATAGACACATAGAAAGTGCTATAAGAGTGATGTTACATCTCACAGCATGTCGGTCTCATCCCCCCCCAATAAAGGATGGTCTTCCGTGGCGTCCGTCCATACGGACTGTAACGGAGTGCAGAGTGGAGCTGTGTGACCCCTCGGTGTGCCACTGAAGGTGGCTGTGGCTCCTTTGTTCGCTCTCCCAGGCATCCGGGCCCTTCGCTAGCAGAAAGTGTTGTTCTTGGCACGGCCCCGTCTCATTGTACGGCCCAGTATTTATAAATATGTAAATATGAGCGGCACCAGGCATAACACGGCCCGCTTGTATACACCGAGGAGGAGCGGCGAGGAAGTGAGTGCACCCCCCCCCTCCCTCCTCCCAAAATTGTATTTTTAGATGGTTTTAATGAATACAGGATGTTTATAGTTACCATTCCCTGTGAATCGCACAAAAGACTAGAAAAATCCACATCCACCCTGCCACCCCTCCTCTGCACCCCCCCTCTCCCATCCCTCAAAGCACCACTAAAGAAGAAAAAGAAGAAGAAGAAGAAGAAGGGGTGAGGGAGAGAGGAAAAAAAAGAGCAAATTTGTGGTGAGACGCAGCAGTATTGTTGTGCTCCCAGTCTGCTTTCGACTCAGATCCCTATTAGACAAACATAGTGTGGTGTTAAGGTGCAACAAAGAGTGAGGGAAAAACTCCTGTGAGCGCAGGTAGAGAGCGAGCGAGAGAGAGAGAGAGAGAGAGAGAGAGAGGAGGCGTGTGGCGGGGAAAGGTTCCTCGCGAAAAAAAGCGACTTCAAGGCAACAGCACAATTTGTGTTATTTCTGTTTTTTTTTAAGTTGCAAAAATAATACAAAAGCCGAATCAATATGTGCGCAGTGCGGGTAAAAAAGGTTACCTGTTTTCTGTTGTCTGTGATAATGTGTTTTTTTTTCTTTCTGCGTGTGTCTGTGTGTATGTGTGTGTGTGTGTGATGACTCCATGTCAACTTGTTTTCTTTTTATAAACTCAGTTTCGTTTCGCTGCGAAACTCTCGGGTCTAGTACGAGGTGACGCGTGTGACAGGAGGGGAGGATTCAGAGGAGGAACCACAAAAAGAAGAAGAAAGAAAGCGAGGGAAAAAAAAAGTCAAAAAAAAAGAGAAAAGAATGATTGCAGTTGGGGGGAAACACAATGAAGTGAATGTTAGTGGCCTCTTTCTATCTTTCGCTCTCTGTCTCCAAAACTATTTCTGAGGCTAAAAGATTGCCGGCTTGATAATACCTCCGCTGAGCAATTTAAGCCCAAACACTCTGATGCTACAATCTGTCTTCTCTGCCTGATAGCGCTTTTCTCCCCTCTCCTCTCCAAATTACTTTCTTTCATATCTAATTATATTTGCTAATGATCTTATAAGAGAATAATGGAATGTGCTTGATCTATTACCTTTTTTTTCAATACATAAATACAATGCGGGGGGAAATGACTATTGGAGACAGGAGGAAATGTTTTTTTTTTTTTCTAATGTTTTTGATGAGAGGGAAAATGAAGCTGAGAGCTGCAGGGTCATTAATGGGCGATGAACGCAGAGGTCATCTCTCACATTCTCTTTGACATTTCTCTCATCTGACGTGCTGAAACAATCACAACCTCATCCGCACTCTCCCCGTCCTGCCCCCTTTTCGCATCGCCCGTTCCTCGCTAATCTTCCAGCTATCCACCTCGAGTCTCTCTGATCTTTTTAATGGAAACATCCAACTTTGTTAGGTTCCAATTCAGCGGCGCTTTGTTTTGTGTTCTGAAGTTTTTGCGTTCAGCCTCAAAACTTTCGAGGTTGAATCTTGAAGGCCACGATCAAAAGAAATATCACAGGATGCCGATGTCGCAGATGAATTAGATGCATATTCCGAACAGATCTTTTCTCACATTGATGGTTTGTTTAAAGTCAGCTCACTCACTGTAAAACCTGTTGTATAATGTCTTCTGGAGGAGCTTTATCCAGTCTGAGGAAAGACAACTATGTCATGTCCTCCTGTCCATCAAAGCCCTAAATAGCAAGCTAGCTAGAGCCTATTTTTATTTTTTTATTATCCCAACTATACACTACAGGTGTGTTGTACGATGGGCAGTGTGACATGTATTTGTTGGCTGGTGGCAGTCTGTGCATGTAATGTATGTGTGCAACATGTTACTTTGTATTGTTTTAACAGCAGACACTATGTTTCCAAGACAAATGTCCTACGGGACAATAAAGTCGATCTTATCTTATCTCATCTATCTGTCATGTTAGCTGCGTTGCACCATCCACTTTTATTCCATTTCCCCAGTCTGTGTCTAAACTGCTCTACGAAAGCAACACTCACCCTCCGCTCGTCAACTGCAGACGTGTTTGAGACAGCGCGTCAGTTTCAGGGATGCATAAAGAGAAGTGAATACAGCGTTGGAGGCGCTGTATCCTATTGAAGTGTCTCAGTGGCGCATGAAGCCAAAGAAAGCTTGACTTCCTGGTTAAAAAAAAAGCGGGTTCATCAGGGTCACCAGTGTCTACTTGGCATAATACTTCCATCTTCCACTTAGTTTTGGCGTTTACTTTACGCAACAAAACTACTTGGTTAGGTTTAGGCAACAACAGTACTTACAAAAGTTACTCGTTCTGTTTCACCTGCGACACGATCCGCAGTCTCCTAAGTGAAAGTCCTGTGTTTGTTCCTCCGCTCCTAAACTCTGTGAACATCGTCTTCAGATGACCACGGTAAAGGGCTAACTCTTTATAAATTGATGTACAATATTCATACTATATGGAGGGGGTACTCTGGTGCTCCACTTTCTGCCTTGACTGGGCGCTATTATTAAAGAGATGCTATCAAGCTGCATCATGGGATGTGTAGGGTTCAGTGTTTTTGGAGCCTAACTCATACTACAGACTAAAGGTGGGGTTATCTCTGTTTCTCCTGCATCGATTTTGACTATTCTTTTTCTAATCCGTTCTTTTCTCGAGTCTCACAATGTTGTGGAAGTACAAAAGTAAATTGCTGAAGTAACCCTCCACAATAAAATGCTTGGTCTTGATCATTAGTCACCTATGTGTTGTTTGCTCTGGAGGTTTCTGGAGGGGACCAGACCAACCTTCTGCAGTAACACCTGAAAGGCTGGCAGTGTCCCTCCATAACCTTTCAGGTTTCAAGAGTTCAGGTTCTGTACAGCTTTCCAAAAATCACACAAGAAAAATAGTGTCTCTAATGATCTTCCCCTGTTAAAATGAAGGCTTTCTGGTCTTCAACTTGCGCTTGCAAAATGTATTGGCCTTTTAGCTGAATAACTCTTCTGTCTCTCTGTTGCCAAACCCCTGTCCCGTCCTGTCCCTCCCTCGCCCCCTTCCTCTTAAGCCTCTTCTCTATCCTCCATTCTTCGCCGCTTTCTCTTCTCCCTGTTTTGTTTTTTTTCCTCCACAGGCCCTAGGACAAGCCAAGCCATGACAGGCACTCTAAACCCCCTGCATTAATGGAAGGAAATGGCATTCGATCCCTATTTGATCTCCTAATCATTTCAGCTGAAATGATAATTAGTGCCCTTCCAATCCTCCCACAGAGGAGGAGAAAGGGTTGGGTTGAGGGGGGGGGGGGGGTATTTATAAATACATAAATAGAAAGAAAAAAAATCCCTCTTGCTTTTTAGACCCCAAATGACATCTTTGTCACCAAGCCGGGCATGTTCATAACCAACAAGTGCTTTCCTCCGATGCAAATTTCCCATCCTTTGCACACAGAGGAGGGAATAGAACACACTGACGCACACACAGAGACACAGTGCCTGGCGACGGCTGTCTGTGATTCTTTTCAGCTGACATAATCCTGATTGATTCGTTCAGCAGATAAAAACTGGGTCCACTTCTGCCCTTTTTACTGGGGGGGCTGGAACATAATACCGCCTTTTATTCAGCAACAATGTAGCATAATGGCGTTGGAATGTGCAGGGGGGAAAAAGGCCACATCTTAAATGCTTGTGACACACTGTGCTTTGAAAAAAGCCTGTAGTCTAATGTAAAAGAGAGAGAGAGATAGAAAGAGCAGAAAATAAGAAGAGAGAGAGAGAGAAAGAAATCATTAAACTGCCAGATTACCCATGTGCCCTGGTTCCATCACATTCAAATGAGTTATTTTGGAGAACTTGTTTTCTTTCTCTCTTTCATTTTTTGTTTTTGTGTCTCTTCTGAGTGTGTGTATTCACAACTTTGTGTGTGTCTGCCATTCCGGATAACTCTGCGTTGCCTTCGTGTTCTCACAGGGAAATCAAGGATTTGAGCTCTCCAGTTTCCTAACTATCACCACCGTCCATGCTTCTCTGAAAGGGAAGCTTTTGTTCAGGAATAGGTGAGGTCATCGCATCGCACAAAGATATTTTTTGTTTTTTTTGTTTTTTTTTGTTTGGTGGGGGAAAGGTTTGTACTTACATGAACTAACATCCTTCCCTCATTCTCTGAGATACGGACAAAGGCTGAGAGGCCACTGGATGTTTGGATTAGCGCCCTCAGTCTCACTTATTAGATCTCTGTCTGTGTGTGTGTTGCTGTGGTTGCTGTTTCTTATCTTTCTATCTATTCTTATAATGTATACTTCCTCTCTTAACAGCTGTGTTTAAAATAAATAAAATAAAAACTCCAACCATCTATTGTCATTGTACTACTATTTATACTACTACTACTACAAATAAGGAGGAGGAACAGAAAGTGATGATGAGGAAGAAGAAGAAGAAAAAGCTGTGATGATTTCTTTCATGTAATTGGAAGAATACCTCTATGGCTTGATAGAAAGAATGAATCCAGTTAAGACAGTGAAGTGCCCCCCCCCCCCCACACACACACACACATATATAAACTCTTTCCTTTATCTGGCCGTGCGAACTTCTTCTCCGCCGCTTGGTTTTCAAGTGCTGCAGCAGTAAACTACAAAACACAAGAGAGCAGACGGCCTTCCTGCGAGTCAATTGTATTAATTGTAGCCGCTAATCTGCAAGCCGCGGCCCTCCCACAAGCGCGCGGCGTTATCCGTACCGGCGCGGTGGTGGTGACATATCTGGTTACTAATTCGGTGTGGCACGAAGCCAGATGGGAGATGGGAAGGAAGACGGAGTCTGTTAATCGGCCATTGAAATGTATCCCCGAACCCATTCATTTGACTGCGAAAGACGACGACGACGACGACGATGAAGAAGAGGACGACGACGAAGGAGAAGATGCAAAAGAAGTGCGGCTGCACAGTATGGAGGATGTATGTGCGGTAGATCACAGAGGGAGGAGAACACGAACTGGAGACGGCAGCAAATAGGGCAATATTATATAGGGCAATATGCATATATAGGGCAACGCTAAGTACGTTGCCCTGCTACAGTCTATAATACTCACTCATAAAGACGCACACAGGGAAGTAAAGAATATGAGTAATGAGGCAAAAATATCAGGCCCTTCATTAAATATGGATACTGGTGAGTCTTTCCTAAATCTCAACAATCAGTGCAAAGGTTTGAAATATCGTCATTGGTTACAGGCCAAAACCCCAAAAAGTGCAGAAAATAAAAGACAAGAGAGACGGAGAGATAACAGATGCAGATCCTGAGATGGAAATAAACCAAGTCTCTACAGAGGCAGATTAACAAGACAGACAGCAGAGTAACCCAGCTATCATAGTTATCATTCATAATCACGGAGAACCTGTCTCTGTTTCCCAGCGTTACTGTGACATTCTCCCAAGCGTTCAAACGCTGCAGGTAAACCAATGAGAGGAGTTAAGACTGTGAGGACGGGGAGGGCGGTTGGTCTTAGTCGGCAGACATGGAAGAGGAGGAGGAGGAAGAGGAGGAACGGCTCTCTGTGCTCCATCATTCAGTGTCAATGTATTTTAGCATTTAGAAGAAAAAAAAAAAATTAAAGGAGAAAAAAAGGAAGAAATAAAATAAAAGGCTTCATCTAAATAAGAACAGTGTACAAAGTGTTTTTTTGTAAATCTGGTGGTTCTCACACTGAACCTGTCTCGACTCCATTTGGAGGCCAAACGAAGAAGAAGAAACAGAAAAATGAATTTCTATCAAACGATACTTAATGAATGTAGTTAGAACTTCCAGGGTATTTAAATACAAAAAGACAAATAGTTCCCACTAAGTTAGTGAAGGATGTAAACGAGCGATGTTTGGTTATTGTTCTTTTATGAGTCACAGTCTTTCAACTTTACATGCTCATGATGTGAGTGATGCTCCACAGCTACAAATAATATGAGTTAAAATAAATACTATCCACAATATCGATATATAATACTATATCCAATGTTGTATATCATAACATATATTTAAAATGTATGAAGGGGAGAAATATTCTGTACAGTTTGTTTCTTCTTCTTCCTTTCTTTTCCTGTTTGGCGGATACATGAAGGATGCAGACACTGAACAATAGTTTAGCATTGCTAAACCATTGCTGACCCACATATTTATGTTTTTCATTTCTTTTTCCCCCTCCTCACGTTCACATCACCGCTTCAGTTTTTCCATGATGTAAAGAGAGAGAGAGCGAGAGAGAGAGAGAGAGAGAGAGAGAAAGTGAGGAATAAAAAAAGAAAAAGGGAAAAAGTGGAGCACCTGGCTTCTTTCTTAACATGGTTTCACAGGCTTTCCGTGGTCTCTGATGATTCAACAGTTGCTGCTACAAACATCTGCTGCCTGCTCTTAGCAGATCTCAATTAAGACTCACACAGCCGGGCACGCCATTCCTTATTTATGCTTAAGCTTTTCTTTTTTTTGTGCTGTTTTTCCACCATGCCAAGCGAGGGAAACAGGCCAAAAGGTCTGAGAAACTCCACTTAAAGAGGACATTACGAGGTGGGAAGATGTTGAGAGGTGTTGGCAAGAGATTTAAAAAACATTTTTTTTTTAAATGAGGCACTCTTGCCAACACTGGCAGCGCTTTTAAGCAAAATAAGAGCCAGCAAAAAAAAAAAAGAAAGAACAACAAACGTCGACAAGCAGCAGCCTAAAGCCCTCCCTCATTTGTCTTTTACCCTGTTTTTTTTTTTTTTTTGGAAAAGGCACCCAAAAGAAAGAGACGAAGAAGAAGAAGGGGTGAGTGTTGATATGATTATGTAAATGTAAACAGGATTTCCTGCCGACTGGAAGCCGTTTTTCTCTCTGACCCGTTCTCCTTGCAAATCTTCCATTTAAGACAAATTCCCCCGGGGAGGCCGCTCCGCCGTTACTTAACGGGATAATTATGATATACTAAACCTTTCCAAGATCAGCCCCCCCCCAAACCCCTCCACTCCCTCCTCGTCTTTGCCTCTTCCCTGAATCTCTCTCTCTCTCTCTCTCTCTCTCTCTCTCTCTCTTCTTCTGTGTCTCTTGCTCTCTTGTCATTTCCTCTCTGCCTTCCGTCTGTCCTCGACAGTCGTACTGATTTGTCTCCGAGCTCTCCGCGCAGCCAAAACCTTACATTGG
Organism: Pholis gunnellus; assembly: GCF_910591455.1. Classification (NCBI taxonomy): domain Eukaryota; kingdom Metazoa; phylum Chordata; class Actinopteri; order Perciformes; family Pholidae; genus Pholis; species Pholis gunnellus. The sequence goes on from NC_136528.1 coordinate 2,658,672, forward strand.
GTCCAACTGATGTCAACTGATTCAAATAAAAGTAATGCAATCCTCTTAGAATCAACATCCTGTTGGCATTTTGTGCCATTTATGCAACGTAAAGAAACCTTTGGGGTGTTACTTTTACCTCAAAAGGAGAAAAAGAACATTTTACAAAAGAAAGAAAGGTAAAAATAACAAATGTGCAGGAAAATAAATTGTCAAGATTACGTTTTCCATCTCGGTCTCTGAAGCTATGGTAAAGAATTTAGCTCAATAATATCAAAATGTCATTTTGTATTAACCTATAAAGGTCCTGTCAATTATGAACTGTACTTTCTTATTATTATATACATACGCAATATACTATATTAAAGTTAACTTAGTTTAACAGTGAAAGAAAGGCCTCATTGAGATTAAAAATCCCTCGTGCAGGATGTCATAGCTCATTCTTAAAAAAGTTCCACTGGAAACAAAGGGGATCGTCTGCCTCTCAGCAGATTGTTTCCTATCATGTATTCTGAGAATGCAATACTTTTGCAAATACTTTTAACACAGTTAAAAACGACCCACAAGCAGCAGCTTGATCGTGGGTCATACAGTCAAAATAATGAATGTAAGTCCTGGAGGAGATCTCAACATCTCCAAAGATGCAAAAAAAGAAGAAGAAATATTTCAACTGAAGAACAAACATTAAAGAAATATTACTATTTCTCGTTAAAGGGGGAAAAAAGCAGGATGATGTGGTCCCGAATGAGTCTTAAAGCTGTTTGGGATTTAATGTGAATATTTGAAACGTGTTCCATTCAGCTGTGAAAGTCTTCTTCTCTAAATCCTCCATGTCACTTGGACCTTCATACCATGACCTCATCACGGAAAGATTGAACAGCAATCGCATGATATTCCTCCGCCATCCTTGTGTGTGTGTGTGTGTGTGTGTGTGTGTGTGTGTGTAGCTATCCATAATATGCTACGCTCACCCTCTGATCTCTCAGAGCCAATGAGTCCTACTGGAACAAAGCAACACACACACACACACACACACACACACACACACACTTTTGATATCAAGGCTTCGGAAATGTTAAAAGAGTGAGCAGAAATCACGCCGCTCCAAACATTTCATAAAACAGACGCACAACTTAATTGCAATTCCGCGTGGGTTGTTTGGTTCCTTATTTACTCCCCGCAACTTTGTAACGGAGCCACACGTCAAACTATTTACGCGCTGGTGTAAGCACTCACGGCTACGATTCTTTTCGCCTGACAGCGGCCGTAAACAGAGGAGCGAGAGATCAAAACTGTTCGTCAGAGAGCGTGACAGATGACAGATATGGCAAGAGATTTTCCATGATCTTCTGCACACATGGGGGAGGGGGGGAGGGGGGGAGGGGGGGGGACTACAAGAGACAGAGAGAGAGAGAGAACAAAAAACAGGGGATGATAAAAAGAAGAAGGAAATCAAAGAAAGGTTTCTTTCCATGTGAGGGAGTGCGGCACAATAGAAATGGCCGAGACATGAAAACTCCCCACTTTCAGTAATGTGTCCGATCAATTATTTATTGCCAAACAGTGTGTGTGTGTGTGTGTGTGTGTGTGGGGTGGGACGGTGCTTGCCTGTAGTAGGTTAAGGTGGAACATTGTTGTTGTTTTTTTTCAAATTGTGGGACCAGACGTTGGTCCCAATCATTAGTTTGTGTGCTCTGCTAATTGGATGCTCGTAAATTACACACACATGACCCCCGAAGCCCGGCCTCCTGGATCTCCGCTCTGACCTTGCCTGGGGTGCACGTCGTGACGGGTGACAGAAACTTTTGGGAGCATGTAGGAGAAAGTAGTGCGTCGGACCCCTCGATGGTCCTCTCTACCGGTTGGGTTCCTCCCATAAAAGGGCTCATTGAAGTGAACAGGAAACGCTTTCTTGCGACGGTCTTTAGAAAAGGAGATCCAACACCCACATGACTGTTCTCCTGCTGCATGCTACATGACTTTGTATTGATATAAACAGGCTTTTATTTTAAATTTGTAATAGTATTTATTCATCTTTAAAAAAAGAAGTATGTTTGGTATGTTTATGTTATATGTAAAATAACTAGATGTTTTATTATAATCGGTTAATGGCTGTATAATTATAGTTATACGCACTCATTTATATTCATAATGCTGAAAAACTATAATCATTAAACTTATAAGGTCAAGTATCATAATACTACATAATTGTTTTGTGCAAGGGTCAAAGAGCGTTATAATTAGTTGATGTACATTATAGTATTTTTATAATGCATTATAATCACTCCAATAATGCATTACAATGTTATTTTAAGTTATTCTAAGTGGTCATTAGGTGATTTAAGTGAAGTAAAAATAGCATTAAATCTATGCAGGAACATTTCTACTTTATTACAAAGCAAACAATGACCACTTAGAGTGACTTATAATCACTTTAAAGTGCATCACACAAATATTATTACCTATGAGAATTATAATGCCCGATGACACATGCAGAGAAAATGTCAGTGAGTGACGAGAAAACAAAGTATCAAGATAGTTGACCTTATAAGTTATAATAAATAATTCATTTTAAATATTCGTGAGTGCTTATAACTTTAATTATACAGTGCTATGAAGATATTATAATGCTTTATAAGTATGTTTGTAATGCATTACAGACATAGAACGTGTATTCTCAGGTTTTACATGCTGCTCTTCTCCACAGAAAGATATTTTGAAGCCGAAAATGTATTTTATTTTAACTTTAATGGAGAAAAATATATGCCAATTGTTGAAAGTGTATTTTTACTGTTAATTGACATCTCAGCCGTCTGGCGGAGGCTCATAATCAACAAACGGTCGGTTGAAGAACAGATATTGATTTTGCTGTTGCTGTTCTTGGTGCCGATGGAACGAAGAAATGCAAAAAAACAGAAATTACTTCTGTGTACGCTTAAAAGTAATACATCTGATATTGTACGAGCGTTACAATAACAAACTATTTCATAACGATGCATGCAACTTTGATTGTAACGCGTAGAGAAGGATTCATGAACTCTCCCTCTCTGCTCCCTCTCCCTCCCTCAGCCATTGTTCTGCTGCTGAAATCCATAACATTTCTTTTGTTCCCCTACTTTCTGTAAGCCCGCTCTCTTATTTTCCCAAGGCCGAGAAACTTCAGACATGAGAACCCCTGATATAAAACCAGGGAAATTTACCTGGGATTAGCAGCCATTGACAAATAACCTTGGTGATAGATGCACAGTAGATTTGGTTCAAAGCTCTCCCGGCAGCCTCAAAAGAGATTAGTTCACTTCTTATCAGGTCAGCCGCGTCGCCTGGGAAATGTGTTTAAAGTCACATTGATTTATTGAAAGATTCCCCAATAAGAAGATATCTCTCGACTTAAGGAGTGTGTGTGTGTGTGTGTGTGTGTGTGTGTTCTTATGTGTGTCGTGTGAACGCGTGCCTCAAATAAATTACACTGCCTGTTCAAGACTTTTTTTCTTTTTTAAAGAAAAAAGGTCCACACAAAGACATTCTCAACAAACGAACGATGCGCTTCAAACTAAAAAAAGGAAAAAAAAGAGCACTTCTAGATAACTAGTGTTGAATACTGCCACTGGGGAGAGAGGTTCCCATCCTCCTTCTACCTGTCTCGCCCACTCTCTCAGTCTCTCTCTCTCCATTTACCCCATGCTGACAGTGCTGCTGAAAACAGTGATTGTACAGCGGTGAGACACAGAGCGACGCTGACAGGGAGGTATAATAAGGCCTCTTTGTTCCCCAGAGAGAGAGAGAGAGAGAGAGAGAGAGAGGTATAGAGCCATGCAGGATGGGGAGGGGGGGGCAGCTTTCATTTACACCATTACCTTCTTAAGCGTCATTATCGGGCCAAGGAGAAGACGACTGTGGGAAAGCGGGTGGAGCGGCCGATGAGGGAAATGATAGATCTGACATGTCGCTCACCGGGTCCATCTGAGGGACAACATTCTCAATTCCTCTCTCTCCCTCTCTCTCTCTCTCTCTCTCTCTCTCCCTCTCTCTCTGCTGAACACACACACACACACATACACACATTAACGTTTAAGTCCGTCTTGTAAACTTTTTTACTCGTTCATCTCGCGCAACTAATTCCATCTCCTTCCTCTTTTAAAAAAAAATGGTGTTCTTCATGGGTCGGCCCTGATGTCTTTGCGGAACGTCTCATTGCCAAACCGTCAGTTTTCCACACGCACACACACGCACACACACACACACACACGCCTCTTACGGCCTCCACTCTTCTGGATGGAGAGCTTGGACCACGGCTGCGGTGATTCGCTTGAGTGTTGGTGAGGACGGCCACCGATGTTCGCCAATAAAGGGGCCAGTGTAATTCAACTTGTCAGATGGCCTTAACGCCGTAAAACCCACCACCGCACACTTTAACAACGTCTGACAATTTATGAAACTTTCTGAACATCTGACAATTGCTTCCTGTAGCAAAAGCCAAGGAGTGTGGAGGTGTGGAAGTAGGAATGCTTCAAACTTCTGCTCTCAAGTCTTTTTTTTCCTCCCCATTCCTTTCACAACTATATCTGTAACTTTTTCTACTTTGTCTTTGTGCACCACAGACTGGTTCGACTTACTTAAAATATCATCTCGTGCTGCAGCACTGAGATTTCCCCTCGTTGGTATTAATGGACATGAGCCACAAAAGCCAGACAGTGGTGTCCACTTCCTTTCTGTAACCCCCCCCCCCCCCCCCCGTACGTCTCCTGTAAATCTTTTCATTTCTTCTTGTATAACATCTCAGTGTCGATTTTTTTATGGTTTTATCCTACTTATGTCCCGCCGTCTCTCCAGTTCCTCCGTCTTCCTGCCCCTCTCTCAAAAACCTCCCACCTTCCATCTCTCCCCCACCCCCCCCCCTCCATCCACATACCTCCAACCCTCCTTTCTCCTGTCTCTCTGTCAGTTTCCATGCTTCCTCCATGCCTTCGTCTATCTCTCCCGCTGTTTGCTTTTAACTCTTGAGGTCATCCGGGACCCCCGGGCAGCTATCCCAGAATGCTGAGCCGGCTAACGTCCTGCCGAGTTGCCTTCTGGACGGAGTGGAGAACCGAGCCAGGACTCGATCGGCGCTCGTACTCAACCGTGTATTCAGCCACTGCTGCACCCGCAGAAGGAGAGGGATCTTCAAAGGGTTCTCCCGTTTTGGGGCGGTGGTTCTATATCGAACCGCAATAACTGCAGCAAACCTCTGATTGTCAAATGTACGACTTGTAGCATTGTAACATCAATAAATCATTATCACCTTCATTTGTAGGCATCAGTGTTTAATTACCACAAACAACCGACCAAGAAGACTGGCAGCTTCTACTGGCATCTATAACGTGTTTTTCATTGTGTGCCAGATCGCTTTATGGCACAAGAAGAGATTTCTATAGGACACAAAATAGCTATGAAAGGGCAGCTCCTCCAGTGCAAAGATGAGATGCATGAAAGTGAGAGAGAGGTGGGAGAGGGAGAGGGAGCGTCCTCATTGTGTCGAGGCAACAGGGTGTAGGGAGATATGCAGCACATTAAGTCACATTTGCAAACTCTGCCAAGTATTAACCTGTCATATAAATGTAGCGGAGTAAAAAATACACTATTTCCCTCTGATGTAGTGGAGTAGAAGTATAAAGATGCAGAAAATGAAAATAGTACAAGTACTTTCATACTTCAGGAACTACTTTCTAATATTCTTTCATTTTTTACCATTATATCAATCTCAGAACCAATCGGCAAATATTTCTGGAGTAGCCAGCAGGGATCTAGATAACGGGTATTCGGGCTAAGACTTCCTCTTCCGGTAATTGTTTACAGTCCGATCGGCAAGATGCAAGAACGGCGTTACAGTTGAGACCTGATTGTTTTACGAGAAGCCAGTTCACAGTTTATTTTTCAGCTAATAAAAAGCATATTCACCCTCGAATGATAGCCGATGGGAACGCATTTCAATGCCTTCCGCCTCTTTTTCTCTCCACATTGACTATTTACCTGCAGGCAACCAAAGCCTGCTGACAAGTCAATAGTACTCAGACCACAAACGGAAACCAGAACGCTACAGATACCAACATCTTGTCCTGCTGCCTACAGATATCGGCTTGTAGAGATCAACACTATAATAAAATCTTCCCATCGTATCTAAATGGACTATGTCAATGCTAGAATGCCCAGCATCTAAAACAATCACAGAGAGGTAGAAACAAAAGGATTTTGGAGCATTTGATTCAGGATTTCGTGGCAGCTTTTGAGCCGAGTGCCTCTGACGATCGACCTGAAAGAATCCGTTTTGTTGTGCGTGAAAAGAGTTGGAAAACGGCTGCTTAACCAACATCACAGGCCTCTGTGGTTAAAGGAAGCAAGCACCCATGTCTCCGCAGTCAAGCCACGTAATCGGCATGACTGCATGTTTAAAACTCAGAACGCACCAAAGCAGGTATCACTACCGCTTTTTTTTGGGGGAGACGTTGGCTCACGTGCAAACAAATGGTCTGGTGTAGCAAAGTGGGAGGAGGCCCTGCCCCCCTCCACCTCGGCTCTACCTCAGCACTGACAAGAGTCCAGGTCCGAGTAAGTGAAACACCCAGAATTACACGCTTGAACACGACGCAGCGACGCACATATCTGAAAACCACAACACCAGAGAAGTTAACACAAGAGCCCAATGTGTCTGTGTCGCCGCTCAAGTGGAAAGCTATAATTAGCGATGGAGTCGTTGCCTGAGTAGTTTAACTATGCTCAAAAAAAACCACACGCAACAACAACGTGGTGCCTCCATGTCGAGTGGAGGGGGTAATAATAAGATGACAAGGAATCAGTAGTCAGACATCAATGTTTGAATGTCCCAGACACACACACACACACACACACACACACACCTCCTCCTTCACTGCAACGTGGCGGCAACAGTGATCTCCGTGAGTGTTTGTGCCTGTTCACGTGTGTGCATGTGTTCATCTATAAGTGTCCGCCCCGTGCATATAGACGGGCGAGCAGGTGATCAATACGTAACAGAGAGAGTAAAAAACAATATGGCAGCATCGGGGCCGGTGTCTATGAAACGCCTGTGTTTATTCAACAGGGAGGGGGAGAGACGGAGGCTGAGGAGAGGCTGGACCAGAGATGGATGAAGAAATCAATCTGTGCGTCTCTGCATTTAAACAAACGACACATGCATTGAGACAAATAGGTCTTTCTCAACACGCGGTGCATGTTCACATGTTTATCTAACGTGCACCTGCGAGGACGGCGAGTCAGTTTTGACGACTCAGCTCCGGTCACGGTTTACGACTGCTTCAAAAGTTCTCTCCAAGCAAACTGACAGACGAGCGATCGCTCTGGTCGACTGGTAAATCAGGCCGATATTACCAGACTATTAGTTTTTCACTGATGTACATAAACGCCAGATATGTTTGAGGTCATTTGGAAACAGTGTCAACATTTCTAATCGTGTCCACCAGGGAGCACTGACATGTTTTCTTTTTGTGTGTGTGGTTAGAATCAGTCAAAAGTACATCATGAATTACATAAACACATCAAAACCATACAATACTTTAGCTAAATGTCCACACATTCACAGCTGACTTTCTGTATATTTGTTATACTTTTCAAATAAAGTGTAATAAGTGTATCTTCTACATCTATAGATATATAAATATATATCCCTCTCTCAACATGTTTGCGTTTCAGCCCGGCAGTGCCTCTTTGATGCGCCTCTATGGCTGCGTATGAAACCCGTCCGCGTGGCAGGGGCCGGCGGTTATCGCGTGGAGACAGTTATTAAGTCTCAAAGAGAGGACGGCGAGCGCGAGGGGGGAGAGAAGACACACAGAGAGACGGCGAGATGGCCGCACAGGTTTGAGAACAAAGTGCCGGCCGGCGTCAGTCAAGAGCTGCATCAAACACGCCCGAGCTCTTTTGGACACAATGATATCGACAGAATGTCGAGGACAACAGGGACTGACAGGGAGTGTGTGTGTGTGTGTGCGTGTGCACAGCTGGGTATGTGTACAGCATGATTACAACCGGTGCATCTCGGTGTGTGTATGTGGGTGTGTGTGTGTGTGTGTGTGTGTGTGCCTCGTCAAAAACAAAGGAATCCAAATACACACTTGCGCATAAGCATAAATATCACTGGCTGTCAGTCAACTTCAAACAATGCAGCTGTAATCTGTGATAACATAAATACAAGCAGCTGCGGGAAGCCCGAAAGAGCGCCGCAGCGAAAGAGCGCCGAGTGAACCCGGGACTTGTTCCGACACCGAGTCTGCAGCGAGAACAGTAATCTTAAGTAGGCGTTCAGAGAAAAGTTGTCGGTGGAACACCAGCTCGGCCTGCGCTTCGTTCGTTTAAAAGAGAATGTAACCGATGTGAGCCGGTGGCCTGCGAGCGCCGCCGGACACGTAAACACCAACGAGGACTCCAAATCCCAGAGGTTCTGTGTTCCACTCTAACGGTCTAACAGGGTTCTGCCTCTCATCAATAATCCCAGTTGTCATACCTCCCTGTCGACAAGGAGCAGATCTTCATGTACACCCCCCCCCCCCCCCCCCCCCCCTCCCCTCCCATGCTTCCTCTCCCCCCCTACACACACACACACACACACACTCAGTCTTTGATGTCTCCCCAGTGGATATATTCTATTTCCTATATCCGTCATCACCTGGTTCTGATTTAGAGGTCGGGGGGGGGGGGGGTGCTGGATCGAGCCAGGACTAAATAGCTGTCACCCACATCGTCAGCACTGCTGACTATCTGCCTTTCTGCTGATGAAATTAGTTTCAAACACCAAACTCTTTCTTCCCCCTCCTCCAGCTTTCTACCACCTAGAGTGAATATGTAAAAAAAAAAAGAAATGTGCAGCATATGTGACTCATAACATGTGCTGCACACTTGTGGCCATGAGTTTCCCTTTTTTTTTAAATGTCTTTTAATGAAACAATGGTTCGGCGTGTATCAGATGATGGTGCGGGACATATTTCTCACTGCCTTTCCAAAGACGGGGAGACAAATAAAGAGCTTTGGCGGAGCGAGGACAATGTCTGACTGTGACCTCTAGATGGTGCTGATCTTTTAGATGTGTGACTCTCAGACGTGTGTGTGTGTGTGTGTGTGTGTGTGTGTGTGTGTGTGTGTGTAGCTCTGCACATGAGCATTATGTGTGACAGACAGAGCAGCGTGTGTGCAAACAACCTGTGCGTGTTGTTGAATTGCTTTTTTTTTTTTTTTTTTGCAGTCATGTGTGCACAAGAATAGAGACGTACACGTGTAAGACTCATCCGGTGTCTGTGTCGTACGTGTGGGCTGTGTTTCTTGAATTTTGTTTTATTTATTTTTTTTCCCGCAGGACAATAAAAACATTAATTTGCCCTGAAATCATTTCTGACGTAAATGTAGAGCGGTGCCCATTGGAACCCAGTAATGAAGCATGCGGCATCTCGCCGGCTCCTAATTTGACTAGTTAAATGACTCCATTACGTGTCTAACAGACAGAGGCAAATCATTTCTGGTCAGTTGAGGCTCACTTACCCGCGTCCTGGTGGTGGGGAAATGTCTATGTCTCTGGCTGGCTGGCTGGCTGACTGACTGACTGGATCTGGCTCATTCTCTCTGCCACTGCCTTCTGATTGGTCTTTTCTAAAATGGAGTGATGTTTAGAGTACATGTGAGGGGAGGCCAGACAATACACGCTGGTAAAAAAAAAGATATACTTGTTTGTATTGTTATGCATTTATGTGTCTGATATAATCAAATCAAGGAATGGAATTTATCCCCCCCCCCCCCAAAAAAATATATATAATGTGTTGGTGTTTTCACATTTCCCTAATTTGTGTAATCATATCCTTGTCAACAGTGTGATTTGGCTTCTGACAGAGAGACGGATATAGAGAGAGAGAGGATTAAAATATATTGAATTATTAAAAGGACTACCTGCTGTCCATCACTGTCACTTAACACATGTAAAATGTGAAGTGCTGTCCCAGCAGCCACTGGGTGGACATCTGTTACCACACACACACACACACACACACAGTGACACTCCACATTTCTACGTTCAAAGGAGAAAAGGATTTATTTGTTTATCGCTGTTGAAAAGCGACACATGTATGTGCGCCCACAGATCTCCTGCCATCTTAACCCGATTCCCCCGAGACCGCAACACTCCAGTTTGGACTCGTCTCTACTTGTCAAAATGAACATGGTGTTTTTCTTCTCTTCTTTCTTTGCATCTCTGCAGCTGAGTGGGGATACTAAAACGTCCACTTCCCCCCCAAGGCTCTAACATCACCCCGAGCCTCTGGGCTCTGATTACAGACCTGACATGACCGCCGCGAAATTATTACAGAGTCCAAACACTGCTCTTAAAATATATATATTTTTAAATACTTAATTTTTTTCAATTTCATCGTGATGGTTTTGGATTTTGATCTATAAATAATTCCGTACATTCACAATAAAATAAGCATAACAGGTGTTATGATATTCATACGGACATGCATTTTTCATATTGATCTTAAGGGGTAAATTCCATCGCCAAAATGTGCTTCTAGTCAAACATGATAAATTCATGGACTTGGAAAGGGAGCACATGATGAGCGTAAACGATGGAAACAATCTGGAGAATAAAATAGAACAGAATGAGCAGTTCTGTCATTTAAAAAAGAAAAACGACGAATGTGTGTGAATCCAATATTGTTCGACATTTTCTTACGTGTGTATGAGAGTCTGTGACATACAGCAGTACGTCTGTTTAATCTACAGTGTGTGGATCATCCCTCATGTTCTTTATCTTACAATAAGAGACACACAGGTAGACCGACACACACACACACACACACACACACTGACAGATTAGCAGTGTCCACTCTGGTACAATCTTCCATCACACTATGTACCCTACTAAGACATAAGACGTGCACTGATTAGCTCTGGAAACATTCAACCTTATGAACCTCGGACTGGCCGCTTTGGCACGTGCATGCCTGTCTGGTGGTGCATGCACGTGTGTGTGTGCGTGCGTGTGTGTGTGTGTGTGTGTGTGTGTGTGTTCCGCGAAGCCTGACAAGATGTCCTGCTGATTCTTCTGTTGGATGCGATGGGGTGATGAGTGACATGCCTGCATCAGTGATAGCAGTCTGTCTGAATAGATTCACTCCAAAAAGAGGCTGGTGTGTGTGTGTGTGTGTGTGTGTGTGTGTGTGTGTGTGTGTGTGTGTGTGCGTGGGTCAATCAAAAAAAAAATACTTTGAAGTTAGTCATCTACACTAACATAGACTCTCCTTCCAATCACATATTCGTCTTCTACCCATTTGATTTCCTCTCTCTCGTTCTCCCGGCCTCCTCCCGGCCTACCAACCCCCCCCCCCCCCCCCCCCCTACACACACACACACACACACACACACACACACCCCCCACACACCCCCAGGCACACTGTGTGTCAATAATGCTACCAGCTGCTCCACTGCTGCTGCTTCCAGAGAGAGAGAGCGGGAGAGAGAGGGAGGCCTAAGTCTGGTGGACATAAAGGGCTTAATGTGATAGGTAATTATGTAGTCTGATCTCACATACAGGATTTAAGAGCTAACTATACCAGCCGTCTCCTGGAGACACACACACACACACACACACACACACACACACACGGTGATGTCTATAAATAACCGCCATATGACGGCGAGATGGACGGATAGATGGCGAGATAGATTGATAGATACACGGGTAGATACAGGCCTATTAGCCCGAGCGCTACATCACGGTGAAGTGACAAATAAAAACGCCGGGCGACCCGTGACCTTACTCGCAGACAATACGTCAGTAGTCAGCTTTGTATCAAATACATGCTGATAAATAGGACCGCAGCTATGCAACAGTTATTTTCATTATCAATTGAGCTGCCGGTTATGTTTTTTTTTTTTATTAATAATTTAGTTTATGAAATATTAGAAGGTTATAAATTATAAATTCAGGGAGAAAAACCTGTTCCCACTAAAAGGACTTGAAATCCACAATGAGTTTATGGTCGATAAATGACCTCAATTACTAATTGATATTAATTATCAATCCCTTATTAAAATTCGATATCATGTCGTTTCAAACATCTACACTCTGTCGGTGCTTCGACGTATTAACATTTAAAAAAAGGTTGTTTGTGATGTTTGATACTTTTATGACTTTATGTTGCAATTTCATGAATTTTAATATTTGAGATATTACAATAAAAATGACATGTTTTACATTTTTTTTATCTTTTGATGCGTAGCATGTAAAATAAAAAAGGCTAAAATAAGATTACGTAGGTTTACCCTGCAGCATGTCGACTATGCATCGCACGCATGGATTAATGAAAGACAGGGAAGGAGAGTAAATTATGAAAATGAAGAGAAAAAACAAATGGTGCTAATGATTAAAAATAATGAAATACCAACCGACATTTCCCCCCTTTTTATAAAGTCTATGTCCGACATGTCACGTGCCTCGGATGCTGTAGTGTACACATGTGACATGTGAATGAAATCCTTGTGAAGAATAAGAGTTCAGTTTCTAAAGTCAAGTGGAGGTGCACTTTCTTTAGTTTCATCTCTCCCCTCCCTCATGATACCCTTCCTCACTTCCCTTGCCGCCCTCCGCCAGTCCTCCCACATCCTCCTCCTCCTCCTCCTCCTCCTCCTCCCCCCTTCGCAACGCCGGGGCACTCCTGTCGTTTGTGTGACTGTTGATCCTCGCAAAGAAAGACAGATCAAATATTTCTCCTCCAGTGTGCGAGGCTTTCCTGCTCGGGCCTCGCGGATATGATGATTGGGGCTGATGGACGGACGGGGGCCCCGGGTTTTGAAGTCTGTAACAGACAGTGATGGCTTTGATAGCCCCGTCGCTCCTCTCGCACTGGATCACCAAAGACACCAGGCGAAAAGAGAGGAGAGGAGAGGAGTGTGTGTGCGTGTGTGTGTGTGTGTGGGGGGGTTACAGAGAGGAGGGTTGCAAAGAGAGAGCGATCGGGGAACAAAAGCATCTGTAGAGTGGTCAGGCCTGGCGGCGGCAGAGGCAGCAGCTCTGTCAGAGGCTTTTTGAAGTTTACACACGGCCCTCCCCTCCAAATCTTTTCCTCTTTTCTCCCCTTCCACTCCTTCCTTACCCCCGAAAGCGTTCTACTTCCCTTGTCCTTGGTGATAGACCCCCCCCCCCCCCCCCCCCGGTGATAGACCCCCCCCCGGTCCAAACACACTAGATGGTGCGACTCAAGCAAACAGCAGCTCAGTTTGTCTGTCCCGCTTCCATCGCCTGGAGACGCCCAAAAGCCATGTGATCGCAGTCATTCACCGTCATCAAACTCGATGTGTATCCAGCACAGAAAGCCTCCGACGTTTCTAACTCTCAAGCTGAAAAACAACCAAATCAGCGTAGTCAGAGTAATCAATCAGCACAAATGCAAACCAGAGGCAAAAGAAGGATATTCCTCACATCTCCAACCCCACTGACAGCAGTGGAGTAGGCACAGTACTTCAGCGCGGATCGGACAGTTTCCAAAAACACTATGCACTGGATAGAATTGTGTATATATATCAGTATCATATAGTAGTTTCCATGACCATGAGGATGACGGTTATAACCTTATTGAAGTACTTTTATTTAACCCAAAGCAATAGATGTCATCTCACACCCTGTTAAATGTACAAAACAAACAATATTCTGGGTCATTCTAAAGGTCATGTGTCAAACAGTGTTTTAGCTGAGGTCCTCCAAACTTAACTGCAAAAACAGGTTGAGACCACAGCAGCACAAGCATGTAGAGTCACAAAGTCACCATTCTGACATCAACATCTATCCAAGGGTTGCTGACACTCGCTAGTGGTCGTACCAGATCAAGAGGGGCTGTAGCAGCAAAACCAGCAAGCGTGTGGAATTGAGTTTTTCTGTTTTCATTGAACTTTTCAACCCCAACTCATCAAACATGTTTTTTTGTCTGTGACAGTCACCCCTCTGGTGTCAGTTCTGCGCGTGTCAATTGTTACATACACTGTATTTAAAAAAGTACACTGCAGTTTTAAAAGAAAAGAACTTAGGTGAGGTTTAGGAAATACTCTTGGTTACATACGCAATGCGGTAACGTTGGGTAAGGCTACATAGGACACGAATGCCAGTCTCCTGGGTGAAAGTCCTGTGTGTGTTGACCCAACCACCCACCCAGACCTCCTTCTTTTGCAGAATGTATTGCTCTTTATACCGCATACTTCCTCCTCCTTTACTTTGGCCACATAGAGCGCAATATCTCATTTCAGATGTTAGCTTAAAGTCTGGCTTTACAGCAACTTTAGTAACATACAAGGAGGAAACCACATTTTAATACAGGGGGCAGAGTGCTATGTGAGCCCTCTGACTCAGTTTACACCAGTTTTTTTTTTTTACATAAATAGTAAGAAAACTCGTGCATCACCATTTGCTCCCCACTCTCTGTACATTACACTGTGTACAGTGATACTAGTCGACACCCAACAGATGGCTTTTGTCGGGCCCGGAGAGCAAGAGTTAACCCAATCCTCCGCTCACCCTCCCTCCCTCCATCCCTCTCTTCTTTTTAAATGTCTCCCATATAAACAGATTTTGTTGCTGCTTAAAGTGGGCTCAAAATTAAAGCGTATCGTTTTACACACATATTGCATGCATATTACGGAGCCCCAGCTGGTGGCGGGCTGCTCTTAAGAGCCATATGATTAAGTTAGAGGTTGGGGTATCCGATAAGATTTGAGCTCTCTGCCTCTCTCTGGGTCTCGCTGCCTATTTTACTGCAAACTTATTAAATGGAGGAAACGACGTTATTTCTTTTCTGAGTGTATGTGTAATTATTGTCACACACCTGTGACTCCCTGCCATCCACGACAGGGGGAGAAGAGAAGGGAAGGAGGGATGATGTGGAGGGGAGCGGAGGGAGGGAGGGGGGGGGGGGGGGGGGAACGAGGAGAAATGTCGTTGGGAGCAGCGGGAGTCCTCGTTTCAGAAAAAAGGGAGGAGGATAAAGAGGAGAGGAAAAACAAGAGAGCTTGTTAATCATGCGCTTTCTGTCACCGGCTGAACACTGATATCCTAATGATTCACGCCGAGATGGTGACATCACAGGGGAGAGTGACGGAGAGAGACGCGGGGGGGGGGGGGGGGGGGGGGGGGACCAGAGGGAGAAGTGGCTGCAAATGTAAAAAAAAAAAGAAAAAAGGGGAGAAGCAAAGCCCAAAAATGGACGGCTAGTTTTGCGCAGACAAGATGACAGAGAGCATGAAATACATTTTAGAATAAATTAGGAAAAAAACCACAGAGACTGGGAGATGTCCCTCCGAATCTGTCGTTGCGTTCCTCACAAATGGCCGCTTGTTTCATTTTGAACAGAATGGTTCTCAAGAAACGCAGTCGTGCACGTTTTCCAGCCAAGTTTCACTCTGTAAATTTTCTTTCTCTTTCTCCTTCCCGGGCCAGACCACCCCGTCGCAGGCAACATGTGAAGTGATCCTCGGGAGACAAAGGAAATTACCTATTAAGTGGGAGAGATGATCTCCCTTTAGCCACGCTCCAAAAAAAGAGTGAGTCACCATGTTGTAATTGTTTACCTTTGACTGGGCCCTATAAGTCTCTCCTCCCATCGCTCCCCGTCCGGTTGTAACATAATAGTTGGCGGCGCTGCTTTCAGAAGCCCATGCTCTCACTCTCCTCTTTTCTTTTTTTTTCTCTCTCTCTCTCTCTCTCTCTCTATCTGTTCTAACAGGACAGATGTCATCCCCCTAAACAGTCTGAGTCATTGTACGCCTCCACACCCCTGAGTAACCCGAGGACATCAGGGAGGGGAGGACTGTAATTCTGACATTCTTTGACATTTAGTTGACACTCTCAGTCATGGCAACTTTGAGGGCTTAGTGTCTCGCTCGAGGACATGCGCAGACGGTACCGGCGATGAAATAAATCAGAAACAGGGGGGGGGGGGGGGGTCGTGACCTCCTGTTGTTGCTCATCACGAGGAAAGTGTGATTGTTAGAACATAAATTAAAAAGCCCTTAAAAGATGCAAACAACCATCATTATGATGCACTATTGATTTTCTCTCTCAGTGTAAACAGGTGGGCTTTCTGTCAGCTCAGTCGCTGCACAGAAGACAGAACGCCTCTTAAACCTGTGACGGGGCAGCAGGACAACGGACTTTCGGCACCTCAAGGTGGGCAAATCAAAATCAGTTTATTAAGAGCGGCGCTACATTTAGAATATTTTCAGAAGGCCCTCTCTGACGGGGAACTGAACTGAGCTTCACTTTCAGCTCAATTCCCTGTTGAATATATCTAAAATAGAGTGTACTGCTATAGATGTAAGAGTGACTACAACAGGTTCTGCTGCTGCCCTCGTCCACAGCAGCACATTGCTTTTCTCCCGTCCTGTTCGATTCTCCAAACTGGGGACGTTGCCACCGGCATCTATAATACACTGACTACAGATAACAACCTCATACAACACCACTTCCTGACCTGTCCCGTTAATGTCCGCTGCTCGATAGCAGAGGTTGTACAAAAGCACCACATACTGAGAAACTAGTAGTGGGGTTTCATTTTTTTTTGGGGATGCTTCCAGTCAGCGGAGGCGAGTTCAGTTTGTCTGTGCCAATACAGATCTGAAAGAATGAAAAAAAGAAAAAGGGCTGGAAATAGCATCAGCGGGCTGATGTGCTTTTTTTTGGGTGTAATGTTTTAATAGAAAACAGATGGTTACAGATGCAGGGGCCGAGCGCCGGTGATGACACATCTTTAATATTTTAGAGTGGTCTTTGCTGTAAATGTTGCAGCAGCTGTTTCTCCCTCCAACGCTGTAAATTTACAGCGTTTTCAAAAATCTTTTTTTTTCTTCTTCTTTTTGTGTGTTTGTGTGCGTGCGTGACTGACAGCTATTGGACTTACTGTAAATTACAGAAATTAATATGGAAAAGTGATGAAAAGGCAGCGAAAAGGGGGAGGCAGTGTGTGTGTTAGTGTGTGTGTGTGTGTGTATAAACCCCGACTGTTTGCCGCTGAATCAATTCCTCCTCATTCTGAACCCTGCTGATTATTCTCTTATTTTAGTTAGAGGCGGCTCACACACTGTTGAACCTGCGAGTGTAGCAACTGATATTCAAATGTAAAGTGATAATAACGTAATGAGATGGAGGGAGAGAAAAGGTTGGTGGAGGAAGAAGATAAATATATATTTGCATTGTGTTTGCATTGCGGCCGTTGGTTTTAGTTTTAATGTCAGCGGCGAGGAGAGAAGGTTTTTTTTGCCAACGCTTTTGAGTCGAGGTGATTGTCATCAATTCGCGTCTTGGCATTTAAACCACCCTCTTCAAATATGAGTATTTGAAATGCAAATACAGCTGCGTACGCCCAGACAAATTAAAAAGACACACGCAGGAGGAGGAAAAAAACACAACAAAAACACTTTTGAACACATCATTTCTTTTTTTTTTACTAGTTTTTTATCATCCGAGCTCGCATTGTCCAACACTCCCTTCTTTGTCTCTTTCAGGAAACAGCGGAAACGCGGGCAGATAATGCGGCTCATAGCAGAAACAGAAGACTAACTGATTATGTATTTATTTTCAGTTTTCTTCACCCGGCAGAGAGATAGAGAGAGAGAGATAGAGAGAGAAAAAGAGAGAGATAGAGAGAGATAGAGAGAGATAGAGAGAGAGAGAGGTGCTGCCTTTATCTCGCCCTTGGCTTCCCTGTTTGCACCTCGCGAGGTGTGTTCGATTATGTGCCTTTTATTTTCTGTTTTTTTACCCCACAAGGCAGTGAGAAAATATGATTCACATTTTTTTTCTCCCCCCCCCCCTCTCTCCATCTCTCCGGCACTACAGTTATTTAAACATCAATAGCAATGTGTCTTCTTTAGCACACACTCTTTCTCATATTGATATTTGTATATGATCATTACTTTGGGCCCTGCACGCTTTGTTATACTGCGTCAGCTTCGATAGGCGTAAGATCCAATACTGCAACCTCTGACATTCAACCACCCCCCCAAAAAAAAAACCAATAGACTAGTTTGGCTCACTTTATTGTGTCAGAGAAACTACAGTAGGGCCGCGCTGGATAAATTCAACATACCAAAGTCGCTGGAAAAACAAAGAAAGGATATGATATTGCATCAAATTACCATTTTTTAAGGCCTTGACCCACTGAGGTAAGTGGGACGAATCAATGACACCAATCAAGTGCTAAACACTCTCATCAAAACTATTCATACCGGGCAGTGATGCGGAATTTGCGACAGTTGCAGCACTTTTTCGATAACAGATTTGAATAGATTCAAGGACCAACTACCAGGATCCTACTGACCCAGAGCAGCGTCTGCCCGATCTAGACCTGTATTTATTCTAAGCTACTGTGTGTTATTTTATTTTATTTTTTATATTTTTTCTTTTCGCGAATGAGCACATTTGAGTTCCCTCTGGCAAACAGTCACACACTGTACTTGTATATGTGTAGTGCTTTTATTGTGAAAGGTAAGAAGGGAAGGAGCGGATCTGGTCAGCGCTGCACTTCAAGGTCGTCGAGGTTTGAAAGGAGTAATGAAGTTTGCTGTCTTGGTCGGGACTACGGAGCCTCCCTGTTGTTGTAGTAGTGTACGTTTAGAACATGTCCGTTCCGCACACCGTGGCTGGTTGATGCCTTTATCAGCGGTACGAAAAGCTCATGAGCAAACAACCCCCCCTCCTCCCTTTGTGTTCAAGTTAACAGCCTGGAAGAAAGACGGTGTTCCTATAAAACTTCAGGTAAGCTGACGGCACTCTTTCACAAAGAGCGAGGGGGGGGGGGGGGGGGGGCAAAGAGTGAAAAAAGAATGCAGAAAGAAAGTTGTGCCTGCTGCCTCACTTCTGATAAAGTTGCTGAATATTTGTTTTCTTCATTAACAAGCTTTTTGTTGTTCGTCAGGCGATGAAGAGGAAGAGGAGGCGGAGGAGGAAGGGGGAGCGGGCGGGTCGTTCGACGGATTGGATTCATTAGTGAAAGATAAAAAATAAGAAATCTTTATATTTTGGGAAATGTTTTGACAAAATGATATCGTTTTTAAATGACACATTAAAGCAACGAAGCAAAGTTTAGCAACGACCAGCAACTGAGGAGAAAGAGAACAAGCGTGTGTGTGTGTAAGTGAGTGAGAGGAGGGGGGAGGGGGGGCGTTGAGGGGGGGGCGGCGGCGGGATGACTACCTGCAGAGAGCCGGCGTCCAAATGAGAACATAATAACAACATCAGAGAGCGAGGAGAGGGACTGTCTGCGAGATGACAACGGTATTAGAGAGGAGTCACATAATTAAGAAATGCACTTAGTGTTTTTGTCAAAAGTGGCCGTCACTGGCGGAGACGGAGTTCAGCTCGGTGTCTTTACCGTACCGTACCGGAGGATAATGAGCCCGGGGGAAGAGAAAGAAGAAGAAGAAGAAGAAGAAGAAGAAGAAGAAGAAGTAAAAGATAAACAATAAACAGTGAGAGAATCAATCAAATCATTTAAATGAAAAGTTGTGTTCTGTCCACACGAGGATGCCAAGTTGTTGTTTTTTGGGCATTTGTGATGTAGCTGTCCAGTCGGGGAAAAAAAAAAAACGAGACACATCTTGGATGGGAAGCAAACAAGAGGGGTGGCAGAGGATGGGAGGGAGGGATAGAAGGGAGTTGGGGGGGGGGGGCACAGAAATAAACCCAACTCCCATCTGATGAGCAGCTTGTACATAATACTGAATAGCCGTCTCTCGCCAAGTCTGCTTCTTGATACAGAAACACGATAAAGTGCATATTTTTTGAAAAGATTTCCCTCCTTGCTCACCCCCCCCCCCCCCCCCCCATTCGCTTTTGGCCTGGAAGCACTTCGAGGCCGGTGCCAACGGATAATCAGGTGGCTGTTTTGGTCCCCCCCCCTTCCCCATGACGTGATAATGCAATTAAAGAAGTGGGGAAGTAGAAAGAAAAAATAGAAACATTCATCTCTTTTTGCGCCCAACAACTACAGGACAGATGATGTGGCCATCTTGAGATCGTTTGTCATCTGTCAGGCGGCGTTGACCTTGCGATGAATGCGGGGGCTCGTATCGTCTTTTACGGCGAGAGAGAGAGAGATAGAGGAGAAGAAGAAGAAAAAAACAAAAAGGAAGATAGAGGGAGACAGAAAGAGAGAAGGGCTGTTGTTTTCCGTAATAAAGACAACATTTATGCCTTCCATTCGCGCTGCCAGTTAAAAGAGGCACAAACATGGAAATCCATTATGGAACGCTTCTTAAAAGTGTGACCGATCCTTGTTCAGTCAATTAGAGTCTGGAGACTGAGAATATGATGTTTGTCTGTTTAGCCTCCCCGACACATACAGATCAGCGTGGATTTGATTTAGATTTTTCCCTCTTCACAGAGACTGAGTGAGGGAGGAGAAAAGAGAGAGAGAGAGAGAGAGAGAGAGATGGAGGGGCAGCGTAGCCAAGCTCTGCTTATCTCTTTTCTTCTCCTCTGCTTTCCCTGCTTTTCTTTTCTTTTTTTTTCTCCTCCTCTTCCCTCCTCCCATATACAAAAGCATTAATGTGCGCAGCTATGTGCTTTGCCATTGTTCTGTGTTTAAAAGCTTAAAAAGGGGACGTTGTTTGTGTAACTGGCAGAGTTGGCGGCGCGCGGGGCCTGCGTCCAAAAAAAGCCTGCGCTTAAAGTTGCTCGGCTGGAATCAAAAAAAATCAAAAAACTGGCCGCATTCAAAAGGGAGCGAGAGAAAAAGCAGTTAATAAGAGTGGTTACCCCCAGAATGAGCGGGGATGAGGTTTCACATTAAAAAAGATTTATCTTAAAGTGTGGTGCTAATCCCTTTAGTTTTAATCCAGCCCCCCCCCCCCCCCCCCCCCCCCCCCCGCCCCCCCCCCCCCCCCCAACCCCGGACCCTCCGCTCACAGCACCCCCTTTTTTCCATTTTTTTCTTTCATTCCCGCCGAGGCACAATAAAAAAACTATAAACCATTGAGTTCTTACAATTTCTGGAAAGTGGCGGATGCACGGCGCCCTGATTTTACAAGGATTCCCGGCCGGTGAATCACGCAGCTCAGAGGACTCATCTCTGTCTCTCTCTCTCTCTCTCTCTCTCTCGCGGCAGATCATTAAACGAAAGGAGGAAGTCACAGGGGCACGGCGGAGGGCAACGAGGACAAAGGGAAAAAGAGAAAGAGTGAAGGAGGGGAGCGCGGTTTTTTTGTTGTTGTTTTTTTTCCGCCGCGAAACCCTGTTTGATGATTATCGCGGGCAGCGGTGATAGGTGGCGGGGAGGTGTTGTCATGCTCTCTGTCACACCCGGCTGTGTCGCACACAAGCTGGATGGATGCCTGTGTCCACTGCAAGCTGCTTGAATGAGGAAGCATATGGGTGTATGAGAACCTCAGCCCACTTCATGAATATTTGATTCATATTTCCTGTGTGTGTGTGTGTGTGTGTGTGTGTGTGTGTGAGGAAGGGAGGAAGGATATTTTTTCCTCTCTCTTTCACTTGTCATTGCAAAAAAAAAGACTCACAAGGCTTACTTTGTGGCATTCTAATCATAATTGCCAATCCTGAATACAAATCTCTCAGCGCTAAACACGTCGAGTGAAATTGAAATGACAAAACGAAGCTCATATAACGGTGTAGTCAAAGATACATTCAGGGAGAGGAAAAAAAAAGTTGAGCCAGTAAGAGATGAGGATCAGGGGCCAGTTATTAGCTGGGCCGGGGGTGTGTGTGTGTGGGGGGGACAAAGAGCCCCAGTGTTGGAGGACAGCTTAACACTGAGCCAGTTACTGTACCTTTCAAAACTAATATGTAACCATATCTGTTTTAAAAGGACGATTCATATTACTGTGAATGCATGAGAAAACTTGTTCCCATCCCTGCGACCCAGGAAACTCGAATCCCACTTGTAATAACCCCCCTAACACACACACACACACACACACACACACACACACTAAATTGCAGGCCTGGCCTTTTGTGGAAAGCATCGGGGACAGAGACGGGGACATTACATTTTTTGTAATGATGGAAAACATCTTCAGCCTTTCTGAAGGGACAAGGCGGCGATTGTGCTTCGTCGTTACTGTGGACCGCTCCAAAGGTCGGCGTGGGCGTGGCGCGGGGCGGACAAGGGCGGCACTGAATGAAAATTGGGTTAAATGTGATCAACTAAGTTATTAATCAGATTAAAATGGATTCCCCTCTGCCTGCTGTTTAGGCAGGAGGGGAGGGGGGAGGGGGGGGGGGGGGGTAAAGACAGAGAGTGGCGAGAAGCAGAACAATAGGCCAGTGTTTACTCACGCAAGAGCAAAAGAAAGTCATTGTTCCGGGGGCTGAAGTCAGTGTGGCAGACGAGTTCCGGTGAGGAGCAGCTCGGAACCGGTCTGCCCTGAAAAGCACGTGCCCTTGCCGTGGATGCCCCCTAGCCTCGTCCAGGTAACCTCTCTAATCCTGATTGAATCACTGTAATTAGAACAAGCAGTGTTCCTCCACCCCCATATTTCCCTAATAAAACAATGCAGCAGTTTAAATCCGGTCGCTGGGATTTGCGACGCAACAATGCAGTTTATATCCATCTCTGCCGAGGAATTAAGTGTATTTTTCTATCCGCTAATGTTATAATGTTGCTGGCTTATTTGTCTCGACACTCGCTATTCTCTTTTTCTTATTCCCCCCGCGGTTTGAGTTCTCTCCCTCTCTCTCCCTCTCTCTCCCTCTCTCTCCCTGTGTTTTCTTTCTGAGCGCAACTTTGTTTATTTGCGTCTTATTTATTTGTTTCTTGACGCCTTTTTTTGATGTTTAAATCAAACACGTTTTTAGTGAGTGGTCGGGATCATCCTCCGCTACGGGAGAAATAATGCAAGTTATTTGTCTTTAATTGCCACAGAGCTTTTTCAAACACGCCGACTTGCTGCCTACGTGTCTATACCTGTGTATGTTTTTTTTTGTTTTGTTTTTATTAGTATCACTGCATGCCTCCATTGATGTGGAATAACAGAGGAAATAAAAGTTGACATAGTTTCTTCATTTTCTCTTTTTTTTTTACCCCCCAACCCCCTGTTTCCTCTCTCTCTGCCATGCTCTCTGTTGTTTTTTTATATATCTGTGTTTTTCCTTGAAGTTGCCGCAGCATTGTCTCATTATGTGTCGACTAGCTGTGTAAGTGTAGTTATTATGCCTGTGTGTCTTTGCCTGCCGGTACTGTTCTCTCTCTCTCTCTCTCTCTCTCTCTCTCCCCCTCGCTGTCTCTCTCTGCCTCTCCCTCGGAGGATGAGGAGGCTTTATGAGTACAACTCCTCTGAGGCGTCCTCCTCACATCTCCGGGGCGCCTGGGGAAGGGGGAACGTTGCATTCTTAAGAGGAGCAACTCAAACTGAACAAAGTCTACAGGAGTCGGGGAAGAAAAGAAACAAACAGCAAACTAACGAGATGGGAAGCAGAGATCATGTCAAATATATCGGGTTGGAAGGCCAATTTATAACCCATTGTTTCATGTTGTGCAATATCGAATGCGATGCGCACCAACGGTGGCTATGAGTGTGTGTGGGGGTGTGTGTGCAGGCTTGCATATATACATAAAAGCACTTGATTTGCAACACACACACACACACACACACACACACACATACATATAGTGTGTGTGTGAATGTGATCCCCAGCTCCCTGTAACCTCCCAGCTCCCACGCTGTCTTCACCCCCGGTTTCCCCATCCTGCTTCTAAAATAATGAATAGAATAATTGTCGTGTAACTTTGCAATCATCCAGCATTTCGTCTCCACTTCCTTTTCAAGGGCAACTCGATACTGCCCCTCCATTCACTGCACTGTACTTCCAGGGAACGTGATGTGGCCAGTATCATCGGTGGTATTAGCGAATAAGTCTGAGAGAGAGAGAGAGAAAGAGAGAAAGAGAGGGAACAACGGGAAGAATAGGAAGCCTTTTTTTTTTTTAAAAAGGGACCTTTCAGTGGGCGCAGCCGCTGATAGCCGGGGAATTAGCGAGGAGGGAAAATATTTTTAGAGTTATCACATCTGCCGAGGAGCCGAGCGAGACAGAGAGTGAGCAACAGGTACCATCCTTGGGGCTTGACAGCAGCTATTACACTTAATTGCTCTTTGAAAACTACACCATTTGCACTTTTGGGTGACAAGGTGATAATTCACCTCCGCACAAGTTAAACTGGTAATGTTGTTGCACATGTGAAATAGCACCTCGCCTTTGCCAGCTGTCAAAGCTGTCATCTCGGCGTGGCGGAGGCACGCAAAGAGAGCCGATGAGGGGGGAAGTGTATCACCAACAGTCGTCTTCCTCTTTTTCTCCTCCTCCTCCTCCTCCTCCTCGGTAAAAAGACGGGCAGACAGGCCCTCCAGACGGCTTAATCACTGGAGGAGCCCGTGCCCTCCAGCAACGAGGAGAGAAAGAAAGACGGAGAGTCGGATATAAAGAAAAAGGGAGGATCCCGGAGTGTGGGAAAGTGAAATGCAGGGCTCTGAGAAGAGAGGAAGGAGCGTTTGGTCTGAACAGAGAAACGTCAGGTGGCTGAGTTTCAGCCGGTCGGATGTTGGGACAAGACTCTGGTTGAAGTTGTCAATCAGGTTAAGCTGTTTACAGGAACCTGGTCCAGTGACACAACAAAGAGTTTCAGGCTGAAGGAAGAAAAAACCACAGAATGTGTGTTTTATAATAATGTTGGAGCTGCATTTCCTCTTATTTATTTCCTCCTATTATTTCTGTCTTAATAATATGATTTCAGTCACACTCAGAGATGTGGATCTGGGAATGCGGCATCATTTTGTAAAAGAAGTGAGACTGGATAATAAAACCCATAATTAGACATTTTTCTTTTCTCTCTGACTTATTCTACCTACTGTGTTCTTTGGCGCAAAGGCAACATTGATACTTTGCCACATGAATATTTCCAATCAGATGCAAAAAAAAAGGGCAAATTGCACAGTCGGCTGCAAAACTTTAAGAGCTGTGATATCTTTTGTGAATCGGACCTTGAGACGGGGCGGATAGCGGTTGCAAGTGATGCGCAAGTCATCGTGCTATCAGCGGGCCGCGATCCATTCCGTGTGAATCGGTGAAACGGTTTACAGCCTCATTGTGCAGCCACAATACAAGATACAAGTATGACAACGAGTGGAGATGTTCATCTTGTTTTGTTTGATGCATTCTTTTAACCACTGCAGGAGTCTACTGCCTTATCGAGCCATCTATCCGTAGCCTATTTGGATCCTCAATATAGATACTAAGTGAGACCGTAAGACCCCACTAGGATTCTCGGGTGTCACCTTTCTGAACTTTCAGCGATACTTTTAAGTGCACAGAATAATTGCCGCTGTGCAGGTAAGCTATCCGTCGAGCTCATTAGTAAACACAGGGGTGTCTGGGAGCAATAAGTACCTCAGGCCTTTTCCACTTGTCAAAGCATTTTGTGTGAGTGTTTATGTGTGTGTGTGTGCACATGTTTGCTGGAGACAAACAGCAACCAAATGCATGCTAATTAACCACCTGATGAGGACAGTATTATTGGCAATTACCAGGTTTTGCATTATCACAAGTTTTAAATGTGTGTGTGTGTGTGTGGGTCTAAGTGTGTATGCATGTCTGCAGGTGTGTGGGCTTAAATATCAATCAGACAGAACAGAAATAAATAAAAAAAGGATGGAGTCAAGTTGTGTGGAGAGAGGAGACTGTCCTCCCCCCACAAACCGACCCAGCAGGTCATTTGTACAAACAACCCCATGTTTACGTTTATTTTTTTACAAATGTGAATCCATTTGTGTAACATACTTAACTTGCGTTACACACTCATTGGAACCCACACCACCATATTTCCCTAAAGCTAACCAAACTGTGACCATTTCACAGCGTTACCACCTGTTCAGATGTGACCCTTACGTTTAGGTACGAGGACGTGTTGGTCAGGTTTAGTAAAACTTCACGGTTTGGACTAAAATAAGTATGTTTGTTACAGACGTAAATCAAGATAAGTGAACGTTTACTTTTTGTTCAACTGCGATACCTTTTTACAGCTCTTTAAAAACAAGAATTTGTCAAATGAAATGTTTCATTTACATAAAAAAGAGGGCCCCAAATGAAGGCATTGTATTCATCCGAATTGTTTTAAAAATCCAATGTAGGAGTCAACAACTTCCTCAGTAGCTTGAAAGACACATTTAGAGGCACATGAGCTACATTCACAGCCAGACAGAGGCAGGGATTCTCTCTGTCTGCCCCACTGACACACAATTTACATTTTATTCAAAGACATGTTTGATTTTTGCATAAAAGCCTCAATATCGCCAGTAGGAATTAAAACATCAAATTAGGAACAATGAAATATGAATGTATAGTATATAATGCTGGGCAACGATTAAACATTTGAATCGCGATTAATCGCATGATTTTTTTATCATTGCATTGTAGTTCAATAATGAATTCAAAAGTAGTGTATTGTGCACTTTTATTTTAAAAGTACTGCTATATGAACAACAGTGCAATAACATTTGGTTTGCAAACACTTTAAACAAATCAGGTTCTTTTTAACAGCAGTATTCCCTTTACACAGCAGCAGTTATAACACAGTTATAATGATTCTGATAATAGATATTCAGCCGGTGTTCACACTGTATCTCCATGTGTGTAAGAGATGCAGTTTGAAATATACACCTTGAAAACTGCAAAACTATCTACGTCATGTTTTTACGTTTGATAAATTCTCAGTAGCGATAACTAAATAATATGCTTATTATACATATTACAAACAAAATCAGTGTGAGCTTTATTCTTGCTGTTTGTAGAGTGAGAGTGATCTAACGTCCTCTCAAAAGTTCAAATCAAATGCAAATAGGAGGCTAGAAATAACCAGTTATGAATTACTGTGAACATTTAGCTTCAGCAACATATTAATCATCATGTCCAATGATATTTGGTACAATCCTTCTGAACCACGTCTCAGATGGTGTGCTGTCATCTAGGATCTATTCTTAAATAATTTAAGAGACGCCAGGAGCTCTCAGAGACTAAATTCATTAGCTTTTATTACTGAGTTTGGGAATCGTAGTAAAAACTTTTCCTTTCTATCTTTCAGTTGAATCCAAATATTCACATTTTAGCAATTTGATAAATGCATGCCCAGGACTCAATAATTCCTTACAACTGTTTGTGTGTACAGACACCAGCCTGTGTGTGTGTGTGTGTGTGTGTGTGTATGGAGAGCTTCATTTGCCATGTCTACCTCTCTTCCACTTAAACCAGATAAAGTCAAAATCACACCACTAATGCCAACTGTGATCCAATACATCTGTACTTCACAGCGAGACCACCTATCCCACCATATGTCTTTAATTGCCACCCACACACACACACACACACACACACACACACACACACACACACACACACACACACATATCTTGTTATTGCACTTTACTCTGCAAGTATGCCTCTGTGTGGTCCGTACATGTCTTGCACATTGTTCTCATATGACCTCAGTACTCATGGGTTCAAATCCCTCACAATGACGGCAGAATAGAGAGCATTAGTTCTGACAGAGGTAATTGGCCACCAGTGACACAAGCAGTGCTGTATTTCAGATGCAACTTCCTTAATCCAGTGCGCACGCACAAGCACACACACACACACACACACACACACACACACACACACACACACACACACACACACACACACACACACACACACACACGAACAGTTACAGTTACAATTTAGGATTGTCGGACAAAAGGGCCAATGATGTCGAAGCAAGACTGCACGGAGGGAAAGTAAAATAGAATATATCTCTCATTATTTACCTTATATATAAAGCAAGGAATCTCTTTCTGTCTTTTGCATGGGTCAAGAACCATTCATCTGATCTACTTCAGACTTAGCATGTGTATCGACAACACTGCAGTCGTACAGAGTTTTACATTTAGAGCCCACGCAAAGTGCCCAGCAATCAAGTCTCAGGGTTTCTCCCCTTTGGCGGACATTGTGTGATTGATTATTACATGTGGTATCTGCGTGTCAATCATCCTGTCAGTGTCTCTGCCTCAACCTCAACGTTTTGTGAGAGCCGTCCTGTATTGAAGAACGTGTTTTGCCAGTAAAGCTGAGCCGCTGCTTCATTTAATTCTTTCATGGTTACATGTTCTCTACATTTCTTAGAATGCCTCTCAACAATCACCGTAAACTATTTTCTTGCGATCAAACAAACACAGGACTTTCACACAGGAGAACGCTGTTTGAGTCCTGTGTGGAACCAAAAGTCAACTTTGACTCGGTTTGCCTTCGTAACTTAAATTATTTAACAAGCACACTTATCTTAAGCCAAACACAGATTTTTGTTACTCAACCTAACAAAGAAGTTTGGTTGCATTTATTTATTGTTTTTCAATATACAACGTTTAAAACTTCGACCATAATCTGGGAGAAACCCCATTTCCATTGAGGCGTAATTGAGGATGCAATTGAGTTGTATGGGAACGTAATTTTGCACAAGACAGGGTTGAACTGAGGCAGCACCATACACACTCATCCTCTCAAAAATAGGCTTCTATTACTGTCATCTAATGTGTGTACAGGAGGTGACTCACTCTGAGCGTTATCCCCAACAAACACCAACAGCACTTATGCGGAGAACTATAGAGCACAATGTGAGAGTACTTGTTAATTGGAAGCAATGGGTCTAATTGATGGGAGAATATACAGCAATCTCCTCTTTCTCTCTCCTATCCACCAACTCCCTGTTTATGTAGCCCACTTCTCAAAATTGCGAGAGGTGCTCGGCTACGAGCTCTGCCATTTTCTCCTCTGGAATCCTCAACGCGCTCATCCAAGTCCTACACCGCTATCAACACTTCCTCTCTCCAGCTTGTCAATCTCAACCTTCCATAGTCCCGGCACACGTTTAATATATTAAATGAACGAGGGGGCTGAGGTAATGTAAGTAATACGATGTGAGGAGCAATGTTCGCAAGCAGTCGTGCCATGTACAGCACTGTTTGAATAATGTAATACTTCAAGTTTGATAATGTATGGCTATAGATAGGTCTCCACTGCAGCCAAGTATTGATTGCGTTAAGCACATCTACAGTACAGCAAATGGTGCGGCTTCGTATCAGTCTTTACACGGTGTACAGTACCTCAGTAACCAGATACCTTGTCTGATTACAGAAACCTCAGGGCCAGTGCTGCTGTTAATGACATTTATTGATAAATCCAATTCCTGAACCAATTTAGGGAGGTGCGCTTTAATACTACAGACGCGTGATTGTGTGTGGATCCTTATATGTGTGTGTATCTGTTGCGTGTCAGAGTGCAACTAGATTCATGTGCATTGTAACCCGTTCCCCCCCTCTTCTGGGTATACTAATGAAGAGACGGCCACTCCAGACGTGCGGCGCGTGCCCTACAACGGCTTCCGCAGATTCGAGGGAGAATTTCGATATTAATGATTTATGCTGTATTTGCATACAAACCTAATGCAAACCCACTCCAGATAATCACATTTTGCCAGGTCTGAATTGGGTTTTGCGGCTGTCTTTGCTGCCCCCACCTTCTCCGCCCACCGAATAACAGTGGAATGTGGGTGACCCCCCCAACACAAGGGGTTTACAAGTGGACACATAAAGAGGGGCTGTAATAGTGCATTTTGCTGTGAAACAAGAGTGTCTATTTTCCCATCCAATCTTTGTGATACACCAGCAGTGTGTGCAGCAGAACTGGCAGCAGTCACAGTGGCAGTGATAGAGGTAACGATGGTCAGCCACACAGCACGCACATACAGACTACAAAGCTCCGTTCCCATACAACTAAAATGCATTCTCAATTGGTTTTGGAGGAGAGCTTATTTTCTCCAGGTTTATGATTGCCGTTTTAAACACGTCGTTAACATTGTAAATTAAAAGAAAAGAAAACTAAAATGTGACAAAATGACTTGGTTATGTTAAGGCCACAAAACCTCTTTGTTTGGTTAAGTCAAAGTTTTCAAAAGTGTGTGGATTTGATCACAGAAAGTCTTCAACCATTGAGCAAAAGTAATAGTCATTACACTCCGAGTGGGAGTCATTTTAGGTAACTGTAGGAATATAAAACTGAGCATCAATAGTTAAAGCTGTTGTAATGGCAGCAAACATATAGTTGTTTTTGTAGTCAGCGTTATGATAGTTATAGGAGCAACAGTACTTGTGGTTTCAGCGGAGAGACTTATATCAATACTAGGAAAAGTAATTGCTAAGAGTTCACATGGGATCTACAGCATGCAATCCATGGACGAGTTAACACACACACACACACAAACAGAGACATATATTTGTTAGCGTGTGGTGAGAAAGACCTCACATATCACTCGAGCCTTTTCCTTTCATAGTGGTTCGTTGTGAATTCACCTTTGCCCTTTACTACACACGTACGACTGCTGAAGGCTTCAGAAGTCGCCCAATGTAACGTCAACCTCAGCACAACAACTCATTCATATTCATTTCCAAGCAGCATGACTTGATTTGACTTGTTTCCTTTAATCTTTTTATATTTTTTCTATGCTATCTAGCTGGAGATCTGAATGGTGAATATCCGTTGCCAAGAAGTTGCACACATAATAACTTGTTGGGTTTTTTAATTACAATCAGATGAGGAGAAACTAACAGAAAGTAAGAAAGGCTTTTGTTCCACAGAGAAAGAGCTTATCTCTAAAGGTCAAGCATTCCTAGTTACAAAGGGAAGTGTCAACATAGCTTAAGACAATAAGTAGCGCGTTCTCACACAAACAGGCACCTCTCTATTAAATCAAACATATAGTTATATATCAATCTTGTACGGTTAAAATGCTTCCATAACGTTAAGCTATGCAGAGAGCCTGGCTCCATGACAACGGACAATATTTTGTCAGATGGAAAGGTCAGATGAACACATGTGGCTGCATTGCTTCATTAGAGGCGTCACTATTATCATAGATTATTGTGTCTACTGTGCCTTTATGAGTGTATGCCTCTAGACATACACTCAACATTTAATTGGCCAAAATGTCACTTGATTTTTGTCATACACAAAATGAAAATTATTTATGATTGTGTCATTGGGCAATACTGAAACTAACAGTGAGGCAAAAAATAGTAAAAAAATCGATTAAATCTGACAAAATAAGCAAAATATGACAATCTGTCTCAGGGACTGCAGTTGAGTAAACATTGTAGCTACAACATACTGTATCTGGCAATTAATGAATGTGAAAAAATAAACCGTATTATGTTTTCTAGTTTGAATCAAATGTGGGCAATTGCTTGCTCACTCTCAACAAATTACTCTCAATCTTCGAACACGAAGGAGTTGTCCCTGACCGGAGCTAAGTAATCTTTCTCTTTGTAATAGTATGTATAAGGTCGACACCAACCATATAGGTTTTAACTTTCTTCCTACAGACAGACTTTAGCAACCAACCCCTAAATAGTGAAAAAGGGTTGTAAAAAAAAAAATTGAGAAATAAGAAAAAAGCATTTCCTTCTCCAGTCTCAAGGAGCGGCTGTAACCTTAGCAGAATCATGAAAGTTGACAGTTCATTTTTCACAGGGTCATAGATCGACGAGTCTTATAAAGTAATGGGCTTTTGGGAGCCGGCTTTATGAGAGCTAAGATAGTTAAGAGACATGTGGAGGAGATGGCAAGGGGAGCTGAGGTCCTGCTCTTACTCATCCAGGGTTATTCCCTCCATGCTGCGGAGCGGGAGGGAGGCGCTGCACTTCCAGTAATATAAACGTGTAATAAAGATTAATCTGTTGCTAGTCGGCAGGCTGATAGCTTCTAAACCTGCTTGAAATAAGGCTGAAATCACTTCAGAGCCAATCTCAAGACCTTTAGTGAGTGTCTGAGATTTCTTTGTGGGTGTCAGGGAAAAAGAATGTATGTGTTCGTCTTGTGTGTTTAGTGTTTATGTGTATGAAGTGCTGGAAAAATTGAATTTGTGTTTCTAACACATGTGTATTCATGACTTTTTGTGTGTGTGGTTTTCGGCTGGTAGAAGTGTCTGGATGTCTGTGTGTGTGTGTGCTTTACAGCTGTTATAGTTCCAGTAGGGGTTAAACACACTCACCAGGTGCATCTGGCCTCTTCATGCCCCCTGTGGGTGCTCCGCCTCCCAGGCCGTTGAATGCGGGGATGTTGTCATTGCTGTAGGCTCTGAGGACAGACAGCATGTTCATCTGCTGCTCTAGGTGGGTGTGCTGCTCAGTCTTCAACAGTCCTGGGGGACCTCCAGGAGAGAGGAGGGCCAGGCCCTGCTGCCACTGCTTCTCCAGGGGCAAAGCTTGGTTCTTGGTTTGGGGAACCAGAGAATATGGTGTCATGGCGGAGGAAGAAGCGGCCAAACCACCTCCACCCCTTGGGGGCAGAGAGGAGTTGTCTTGGAGATGTTTGGAGTGGTTCTGGAAGCGGTCTGAAGTCGGACTTCCGTCTTCCTCTCTCTCCACGTCCATTTGCCCATCCTCATCTCTTTCCTCCTCCTCTTCAGCCACTCCTCTCTCCTCTTCCTCTTCATCGGAGTGATTCTGTTGCTGCTGTCTTTTGGGGGTGGTTGAGGGGGTGTCACTGGCACTGCGTCCCCCAGCCTTTGCAGCCTCATCATCTGATCCAGCCTGGTCCTCTTCGGTGTCTCCACGGGAGCCCCTATCAGCGATCTGGTCATCCCCAGCTGAAGCTGCTGCACCAAAGGCCCGCGTGGGTAGGTCCATACCCTGCTCTGCAGGGGCTAAATACGCTTGAAGGCCCTGGTTGACCCTCTGGGATCCATCATACAAGCCACCAAACCGCCTGTAGAAGTCACTCTGGAAGGGATTGTAGGGCTGGTCGATGTGGTTGTTCCAGCCTCCCTGGATTTTCTCACCATTTCTGTCTCCGTCTTTGTCAAGGGCCACACCAGAGGTCTTGGTGTTGGAGGAGTGAATGATGGAGGTGGTGGGAGAGTTCTCTCCATGAAGCTCCTTGCCCGTATCAGACCGCTGCTGTTGGGCCTTACCCAGGTGGTTGGCCTGGAGGTGCAGAGCCATGAGCTCGAATGAGGAGGTGGAGAAGGAGCAGAAGAGGCAGCCATGCCACGCCACATTATCATGGATGGTGACTGAAGAGCCAGGGAGGGACCCGGATGCAGACTCAGGCCGGACTGACACAGACAGATCAAGTGGTTCATACTGGGACCCGGGTTTACCAGGCTGTGAGTTCTGTTTGGCTTCAGCCTTGTCTTCTCTTTCCTGGTCAGCCGAAACGGCCCGCTTTGCTTTGGGCTCGCCATTGTCATGGTAGCACTGGGCCTGGAGCTGGACTGCACTCTGGTTGTCCTTCATGTCCTTCTTCATGGAGCTGAGGACAAAGCTGTCCATGAAGGCCTGGAGAGAACCTTGAAAGTGGACCCCGTTTCCCATCATGCTTTGGTAAGCCCTGCTTAGGTCGGAGAAGCTATCTGTCCCTGTTGAGACGAGGGCAGACGGGCCGTCAGCAGTCTTCATGTTCTCAGCTGAAGAGGCGGAGTCAAAGCGGCGGTCCCCGCGCTCACGATCTCGGTCATGCGGAGACATCATGCCAGCCGATGCCCACTGATGTGGCAGCATTGGACCTGCCCTGAAGTCTAGGTTGGGAGGCATGCTCTTGAAGACATTACGGAGGACGTCTGGTCGGGCAAAGATGCCGCCACCGGTTGTCTTCCCATGATCCTCTTTGTGGTCAGAAGAAGGGGTGTGGCAAGAGGATGGGCCTGAGGTGGTGGAGCCATTTTGACGCTCGCGGTGGTGGCGCTCCAGGTGGTACTTCAGACTGGCAGACTGGGTGCCGGCATAGTCACAATGAGGGCACCGGTAGGGTTTCTCTCCTGAGAGGCGGAGAACAAGAAAGAGAAACAGAAAGGGAAAGACAGGCAAAACAGTGAATAATTAACCTGATTATTAGATTGACTGGATATCAAAATCTATTTATTGGAGCAGGGAATGTGGACCCTAGGGTCATGTAACCTCCCTGAACAAAGAAAATTAGGTCAAATGGGTAGAGCTCACAAAAAAAGATATGCATTTCATTGACTACTATGGAAAAAGAGGATATTTTGCTATTGCCTTGCTTTTAGTAGGCATAAAAACTATTTTTATTTTTAACTCTTTAAAAGGGGATGCGGGAAGAGAGAAAAATAAATAAATATAGAAAGCAGAAGTTTAGAAATAAAAACAACTAAAGCACAGAATGAAATAAAATACAACACAAAGTGATAATGAACAGTGTTTAGTCTTAAACAGACTGTGTGTGTGTGTGTGTGTGTGTGTGTGTGTATTGTGACGGGGGTAGGGTTGTGGAATAGGCATCTGAATGTGGGTCGATCCAGCTCGATCCAGCCCCGCCAAGTGAGGCATCACTCACATCAACACCGTAAAAAAACAAAACATTTCACCATATGGTGCTTTCAGTCCACTACAAGAGATAATATTTTCAACTGACAACAAACTGTCTCGATGCTATCTGTGTTTGCACGGGTAAGGGCTGGGGCTGAGGGTGCGGCTCGGTCTGTTTGTGTCTGTGTGTGTGTGTGTGTGTGTGTGTGTGCATGCAGTGGGGTCATCATGTCTCTGTTCTGGCCTTGCTTGCTGTCAGGCCTGTGCCTCGGCGATGAGAGTGCAATTTCTGGGTCATTCCCTATTTGCAGTTTATCTTGAGAAGCATAAATCAGCCAGAGCATAGCATCTCCCCGACCACTGCCACACTGTGGAATACAATATGGATGATACGCTACGATGCAAAAATAAGTCATTGAGTATTTGGAAAAAAAAAGGAAAAAAGAAAAGAAATGTGCAGGCGACATATGTGAACCACATGCTTGTTGCAGTGAAGCTGTGAGTTTCCTATGATAAAGAACAATATGGGTCACTACAGGATACACAGATCAAAGAGATTTACACTACGGTAAAAGAGGGGTGAATCCGTGTAACATTTACATATATTTATTTGTGCTGCACATCCATATTAATGAATATTCTTGATAATGGTATAACACCAGCATTATTCTGCCAGAAGTGGATCTTCCATTGGAATGATACTTATGTTGAAATAGAACACATCCTGCTTGCAATTATAATAGGCTTGGAGTCTGAGCCAGATTTGGATTCATTAAACAATGAACAGAGAGGGAAAAAATGCTAAGCTGGATTCTTTTTTTTTTTTTATATATACATATAAAAAGTTCCCAGAGTGGAATTTCTGTTAGAGGGATAACAGTGACTGTGTGAAAAGAGAGGGGGATTGGTGGAAAAAGAACAAAAAAGGATGATTGTAATGTTTTGTGTGTATGCACATTTCTATATACACAGTATAGAGCCATAAACTGTTTAGATTATACACATGGAAACCATTTTATAAAAGGAAAAAAAGGCATTGTTACGCAAGGCTGGTTTGAATGATTTAAGTCGGGCTGTGTAGTAAATCATGGATATAATTAGCAAATGGCATACTGCTCAAGTAATTTATCATTATTTAGAGGGCACCATTCCAGAAAAAGACTGCGATCTGCAGACCTACTGCAGAGTTCTCAAATAAAGGGCCACAAACACCAACTCAATACAATATTGATATAGGAGAGAAACGAACAGGAGGGTGTACAAAAGAAAATTGAAGGTGGAAACGATGAAGAGTAGAGAGAAAGACGAAGAGAGACAAAAAAAAAGAGAGAGCGTGCAGAGAGTCAGATAGCCCTGATATCTTTTATCTTATGCTAGAGTGGCTACGAAGCATAGAGTATATTTAAAATAAACCATACGAGATGAGCTTTTAACCCAATAAGTGCTTCTCCTGTGTGCTGCCGAACAGAGGCTCTGTGCTGATTCAATAAGGAAACGTCCCTGATGCAAATGATCATTCTCAATTCCTCTAACTGGACAAAATGATATTCTAGGAGCCAAATTAGACAGAAATTAGACTGATCTGATCTTTTTTTTTCTGCCTCTGTCTTTTCTTTCCTTGTAAGAGGTTGTTAATGTTCATGTGGTGGGGGGGAGGAGGGGAGGGTTAGATTAATGTACTATCTACAGATCTAAAATGAGAATGAAAAGCATAGAAGAGTTGTGTGTTTGACACTCTCTTTTGATGTTTACTGAGGAAGGCAAACTGAAAATAAATACAAATGCCCTCAGAGAGCCATCAGTTTATTCCACATTTCCATTAAAATTAAGCATTTAAATATATCTGGAGAAAGCGAGACAGACGACAAGTGCATTTCTGCATCTACTTGTGTCTACGTACTTGTGTGTGTGTGTGTGCGCGTGTGCGCCATTTGGAATGTGTGCGAACACATGTTTATGCATGCTTGTCGGCCTGAGTCTGTGTGTATGTATGTGTGTGTGTTTGTGTCTTAGAGGGCCATTTGGACTGGCTAAGACATCTGCTCCATCATACGTCAGGGGCCTGGTGTGACATCTGGGGAATATACTGTATCCTGCCTTGCAACATTACACACAATTTACTGCTAAAGGTCATTATGTACCCGTTAATCCACTTTTAATTGATATCAGCGCAAACAGCACAACCTCCCAGCCACATGACAGATCACTGCCGCCACAAAACCAGAAAATTGCTATTTGGGAGTTAAAAATAGAACGGTAAACTTTTTGCTGATGTCCGTCTTGGCTTTGTTGGACAACTTTGGACATTTTGTTCCTGCCAAAGGTGAACGATAGAAGGGTTAAATAGAATTAATGCACCACTGCGGCTTTCTAGAATTCATAAACATCTAAGTGACACCTTTGTGGCTATAAATCATCCTTCCAATGATTGCTGTACTGGGATCTGCTCCTCCATAGTACGTTTTCCCTTCATGCTGCATATACTGATTTCATCTGGCTTTGTGTGAACTGTGACAGCGCCATAGAAACAAGTAAAGATAAATACCACAGACCTGTAGAGAGAGGCATTTAAAATGGCTTCATAGATATGACATACTGGAAGATGAATTTCCATTTGGCCGGAAGGAAGAAAAAAAAAACACACATGTTTGAGAGAAGTAATAATTGCTAGAAGCTGTTTTACATCTGTTTCAAGTATATGTGCTTAAGTTAGTGGTTAGTGGTTGAGAATGCCTCTAATGCTGTCAGGGTTAGCAGTTCAACTGAGTGGTGAAAGTGCACTTGTACATACACTCAGGAACTTGGGATGGATGTGCCCACCCAATGGCAAATGTGATGCATTAAAAGCATAAGGCTGGAATTACTATTTATTTTTATTATTGTTGATAAATCCTATGACTACGTCATCTTATCACTAAACGTCATCCTTGAAGCCCTCAGCGTCACTATAATTACGTTGGTAGCAGCCTTTAGCGTGATATCTTGATGCTGACTGTTGGTGCAAAATTCACGTAGTGAAACGGTCACGGTTAAAATGACTACACCTGGTTAACGTTGTGAACTAGTCGCTGTTAATGTTGTAATACCTGGTTAACGCTGTTAACCGGTCGCTGTTAACCGGTCGCTGTTAACGTTGTAATACCTGGTTAACGCTGTTAACCGGTCGCTGTTAACCGGTCGCTGTTAACGTTGTAATACCTGGTTAACGTTGTGAAACGGTCGATGTTAACGTTGTAACACTTGGTTAACGCTGTGAAACAGTCGCTGTTAACCGGTCGCTGTTAACGTTGTAACACCTGTTTTACGTTGTGAAACGGTCGATGTTAATGTTGTAACACCTGGTTAACGCTGTTAACCGGTCGCTGTTAACCGGTCGCTGTTAACCGGTCGTTGTTAACGTTGTAATACCTGGTTTACGTTGTGAAATGGTCGATGTTAACATTGTAACACATGGTTTACGTTGTGAAATGGTCACTGTTAACGTTGTAACACGTGGTGGACGTTATACATATTGCCGGCCTCATCCTTTAAGTATGAGGCTCATGCTGATTGCTAGTAACAGTTCAATTGTCACACCATAAATACATAGTATATGGCCACAAGAACACATGTATACATGGATACGGGTCTGTACCAAGTATATTACATGAAGCAGTGTCATTGTATTGAAGATACCGCATGGTAGATATAGGAATTGGAGGAAAAAAGGGAGCACTTAAAAAAAACGTATTAGAAGGGAGAAAGTGGAAGAAAGAGCAGAACAAGGGAGGGAGTGAGAGGAATGGAGGGAGAGATCACAGGTCCCTCTTGATTCATCCTGATTACAAGGTTAGGTTAAGGTTAAGTGACATGGGCAAGTCTTGCCTCTCCTCTTTCTCTCTCTCCCCCTCTTTGTCTCCCCTTCTCCTCGTTTAAAGGTGAGAAGGGACCCTTATTGGTTATGCGGCCCTGCCTGAAGTTATGTGTGGCTATTGTCAAGAGCGAGGACCTTTTTATTTTTTACACACAGCTGCTTACTGCTAAATAGTGCCTTGTCCAGAAGGGGACAATCTGGGCCTCTAATTGCTGTCACTGAAGCCTAGATTCATTATGTGACTTTCCCATTAAAATGTGAGCATTAATTTGTATAATGAAATATCACCCTCTGCAGTGTGTTCATTAGCTGTGGCCCCACACTGTAGCACCACAGCCGCACAATGTTAGCTACCTAGAAAACTGTGGTTAATTTTGCTAATGGATATTTTCCCACTCACTGTTCAAGAGGAAATTAATACTGTAACATTAGCTCTTTAACTTTTGGAGAAATTTAAATTCACTTCATTCCTTTCAAGCTGGCGTTAGCTGCTCATTAATCTCTGCGTCGCGTTGCACAATGCAGCCTCGGCTGGCTTTGGTAAGCAACTCCATTGTGCCGCTCGCATTGCATTAGGATGAAGGGGAGCCCCACTGTCGTCTCGGCATTGTCACGGCAGCACGGAGGGGATCTTTAACCGTTGTAAAAAATAATTTAAAAAAGTAATGTTGTGGATGTAATCAGGATGTCACAGTGATTAGGTTATAGTGATGATTTAAAGGCCACATATTGGGGATGCATCAAGCTGCACAATGCTAAAGCCGTGCTTAGATAGGCCGGCGGCCAGAGATACATTCCGTTCCAACAGACAACATCCTTGCTAACTTTTATCACTTTTGCTCCCACGTGTAGAGGGCTCTGGATTAATTATTTGATTGTACTTCTGAGATACGAATGGATACATGTTAAATATACTGTGTGTGGATGGAATTAGATGGACCTATTTGTCTGTGTGTGTTTTGCCAAATGAGTTAAAGCCAGGCCTAGCTTGAGGTCTCCGCTTCCTTCGTGATAAAATATGGCCCTCATGGGTGTCCTTACTGGACTACTCAAAGCAGACATAACTCAGCTCTCTCACCACCAGATAACAGATGCCCCCAGAAAACCACCGCTATCCCCAGCTACTGTGGATGGCCTGGCCGTGACCTGGATGCGCTGTTCAACATAAGGATCCTAATTATGTGAGCGTACACCAGACGTGTTAGCGTGCTGCAGTTTAAAGCGTTTCCTCTAATTCCTTTTTTCAGATCTGAGGTACAGTACGTGCCTCTTATTAAGGGAAGCGAAAGGGGGTTACAGCGCGGGTGGTCCCTCTGTTCTGCCTTTTAAGTGAATGGAGAAGGATGGAAAAAAAACGAGCCAGAGAAGGAGAATAAGAAGAAAAGCAAGCATTGATTTTTTTTCTTTTTCTGCAGCGTTTTAGCCTCTGCTTCTCTACTGGCACTCAAGGATTACTCCGTTGTGAAGTGTAGAAACTAACAAAAAGGTCAGGGCGGTTGGACTTTGTTATGCATGTGCTTTTCAAGAACATCTAGAGGAATTCAGGGGTGTACAAATCTTTGACTGACAGAAGGGGAAACGACTTTAAGTCATGAAATAATACTTTTTTTCTTGATTTGTTTTCACTTGATAAAGTCGGGTTCAAAAATCTATTATATTTTCAGAAAAGCATAGTTTTATGCATAATGTTTTTAATAGACAATGCGCTTGTTTGACTAAGCCAAATATGACATTACTCACTATGTTATATAGTATTGTGCAGAATATAGAAACCTTAAAGACACCTGCTTTTAGTCCTTATTAAAGCCTTTTTCCCTATAAGTTACAGACATTCAGCTTCACTCTTTCCATAGGGGATCCAGGTAACCTGTCAGTGAGGATCTTAATGCCTTGCTCAAGGACACTTTGATTAGACAAAAGGTGATTACGCGGTTCCTCTCAGTATATATTCAGTAAAGGCACCTAACCAATTCACTCTTTCCAGTTTGGAAACACTACCTCCCTGAGAGATAAACTGAGAGGCAGCGGGGAATCACCTTAAACACTTAACTCAACTTTACATTACGCACCGGGCCCAGCAGCCGGGAGCAGTCCTTGTTGTAAGGTGACCTCTGCATGGTCTAATTGTGACTCTAGCCTGGATAGTCAGTGGGGCGTTCGTACCTTGCAGATTGTTAGGACTCTGGCTACTGTCCACAGTCCACATCATTACTCTGACTGCAGACCAAACCTTCCAGCGATCGGAGGAAGTGGCCGAGCTCCCGGTTTGGTAAGATGTATGGGTGCGGGAGAGTACGCAGCTCGGAGGTTTAGGACGCTGGACTTAAAAAAAAATAAAGCTAAAATCTATTAGGCACATCGTCTCACGCGCATCCCTAAACTGTGGACAGGCCGGCTTTGTTTTGGCTCGAAAGTTATTGAGAGTTAGCGAGTGTGAAATTGCCCTCTGAGTGATGTCATTGGAGGACACTGAACCCTTGTTGTGTTAATTAGAGCTCAATGAAAAAAACAAAACTGAATAATAATGGCCTTAAGCCTCAATGAGGGACACTGTTAGGAAACGCATATTCCTCCTCGTGAATAGTTTATTTATTTGTCTTTATGTCAATTTGAATAAAATGCATTACATCTGATAAGACTGCACGGAAATGTCTCTAGGATTACATCTCGTGGACTAAACAGGATTATGATTTATGAACCGGGATAACAGGGTTTTTACGGTTCTGCTCATTTTCAGGGCATTGTCACACTGTGATTTGGAAAGTTTGACCATCTATGCACTTAATATTGGTGGATGTAGTTTGTCCTGTAAGCAGGTCTTTTTTTTCCTTTTGTCTTTCTAATATAATGTATAGAAATGAATCTTAACAGGCAGTGCTGATTAAATATGAATCAAGATTCTGGTACTAAATTGCCTATTTCTCGCCTCAAATGTTTTTGGAAACACATGTTGGTGTACCGTTCAGCAGTAAAATCCCAAAAGCCAAAACCAACCAGCGCCCAGCGACCGGAGCAAACTTTCTCATTTTAAGTAAATATCAAACTAAAATACGTTTCTGGAAAATTTGAGGTCAGAAATACACAATTCAGCAACAGATTCTTGATTTATATTTGATCAGAGCCGCCCAGTTTGATCGAAGTTGACGAGCTATGATTGACAGCTGCGTTAGAGACTCCTCTGCCCTGATTGGTTATTTTTCTTAGGGCGCGATGGAATCTTGCAAATGCCATTAAGAGCAGAAACAAGAGGCAGTGGAACCTGACTTTTTCACAGATTATCAGTCTCATGTGCTTCTTTCAGGATAAAGCAAATATGACAGAAAATATTTTATTAACCAACTTCAGTTACCAACTGTAGCTTTCAGGTCTTCTCAACTAAAGTATTATCAATTACCAAATCAATAAGCTATCCATGAATCTGCATCATATCCATCAATTCCGAGGCAGATTGACTCCAATATGTGATTAGGCCAACCTTCATATGCCAGTCTAACCCCAGAAGGAATGTCAGTACATGTGGTAAAGTAAATTTTGCATGAAGCATAATGAATGTTTGATTACTTGGAGAAATGCACTCTTGTGTGCCCGCACTTGGCTGGTGGAAAAGGGGTGAGTGCACTCTACTGACCTGTGTGTATCCGCAGGTGGACTTTGAGATGGTGGGAGGTGCGGAAGGACTTGCCGCAGTAGGGGCAGTCCTTGGAGGACGAGCCCACGCTCCGCTCGCGATGCTGGGACAGCGACGGCTGAACGCTCCCCGCCGCCTTCCCCGAGTCCTCCCCGACATCTGGAGCGCACGCCGAGACGGCACAAGGAGGGAGAGACAAATGGAAAGGTGTGTTGAGTGCCACTTCAAACCCAGCCCTCCACACATCATACAACAACACGTTTTTTCTTTTTTTTCTCCCCTCTTTCTCCTCTGTCTGTCAGTCATTGTCCCTCGTTTTTTCCCCTCGCTCGAATGTGCGAACGCCACACAAAGTCAAACGCATCAAAACGGGCTCACGGGCCGTGATGTTCTCCTCCTCTGACAGAACGCTGACAGTTCATAAGCTTTTCAGCTTCTTTAGAAACACCATAGTCCTGAGATATCACCCCCCCTTTCAATTCACACACACACACACACACACACACACACACACACACACACACACACACACACACACACACACACACACACACACACACACACACACACACACACACACACACACACACACACACACACACACTCAACACCG
The DNA here is from genome assembly GCF_910591455.1 of Pholis gunnellus. Lineage (NCBI taxonomy): Eukaryota > Metazoa > Chordata > Actinopteri > Perciformes > Pholidae > Pholis > Pholis gunnellus. The sequence goes on from NC_136528.1 coordinate 2,701,146, forward strand.
CCACCTGCACCACCACCGCCACCACCGCCTCTCTTTTTTTTATCCTTGCTATCATCATCATTCCTATTAAGCATATGCTTGATTGCAGTGAAAATTAACAATGCAAAATAAGACAGAAAGAAGAAAAAAAGAAATAAGGGAGAGAGAGAGAGAGAGATTCGGCTAAGTCAGCATCGCAGGATCTCCTCGCATCTCTCCCTGCGACCTGATTTTGACAGGTAGCTGTCACAGATATGATAGGGTGATAACGGTTTTGACCCCGCCCTCCGCCACTTCCTCCGCACCCCACCTCCCCCCCCAAAAAACCGATGATGCACAGTTTAGCGCAACAACACCAGTCTGTTATCAACGCGATCACCTTCTGAATACGATTCCGAAGATGAGTGACGACAACCTGGGAATGTGTTGACAGCAGCACAATCCGAGGTGAGGGTGTCGCCGTCAGACTGAACACGAGCGCCGGCCCCGTTGTGCGGTCGGTTAAGAGCCTGTGATGTGCTGACAGTCGCGGAATTTAAAAAGGTCTGAGCAACGTAGTTAAGTAAAAAAAAAAAAAAAAAGGAAACTTGAAAAGGAACAAAAAGGGAACGCGCACACAACAGATGCTTGATATGTCTTGTGTCGTGAAGCTGTTAAATTAAAAATATCTGTACTTGTTCCAATAGCACTTGACGGGGCGTCGCTGTGCTGGAGGTTCAACGTCAGCGCAGAACTGTCACCACAGATTTACGGATTTCGCAGCAAAGTTTCCAAAAAATCATGTGAAAATGTTGTTTCTTTTTTTTCTATTTTGGTGCCTTTTTAGTTTTTGTGCAGGCTGCCATATCTATATCCACATGTATTCATCTGATATTGTGTATAGTTCGGGGAGATTTAGTGCGGGGAAATCATGAACGTCGCGCTCGTGAGCAACAGTGAGCCTCATCGCTTCTTCGCCGGGGTCAGAGAAAGAGAGAGCTACAGAAAAAAACAAGTCCAAGTCAGTGGCCTCCATGGTAAAAGTGTCAGTGTGCGCGTGACCCAAAGAGGCGCAAACACAGTTCAAAAAAGTTATTTATTTTTTAATCTGGCACATGATTTGGTACGAGCGTGGAGAGGAGGGGCGGGGGAGCCGGGAAGAAAGAAAAAGAATCAAAATCGAGCAACCCACTAAGGCAACCACGCTGTACAATAAGGACGGTTTCTTTTTTTTAACATTAGCCTAATCTTTTCTTTTCTGCCGCTTCCCATTCCACACCCCCTCCTCCTCCTCCTCCTCCTCCTCTGTCGGGGGAGTCAAATAAGGTTTTTACAGAATGGAAAGGCCCAAGTCAGCAAGTCCTCTTCCGCGCTGACACTAAACACACGACTCCATTCAGCAAACACTCGCTATCGGGGCTGAGGGCTATTTATCACAAGTGAAACTGAAAGGCAACCTAAATGTAAGTCTGTGACAATGCGCAGATACTAAATACCAGCTGCTTCTACTTGGGCTTGGCAACTGCGCGGTTTAATTCTGTGTGCTAGCGAGGGGGAGAGAAGCCCGCAGACAGTTTTTCTTTTCTTTTTTTTTTAAAGCAGATGTTGAACTGTGGATCTTGGTTTTAACATCATTTTGCTTTTCACATTGTTTTTTAAACGTGATATTAAACAGAGAGGACGATGAGTGGAAACAGAAAGCATGCAAGACAATAACAATAAATCTCTACAGAGAGGCTTTCAACTAAGGGGGTCCAATATTTCCACTGGAACTCCAAAAATGAAATCTAATGAAATGTGTTGGATTGTTTGAAATGGAAATTGAAAACAGTCCTTCATTTTATTAAATCCACTTTGAAAAAAATGTTTCGAGGAATTTTCCGAACAAAGATTGTGACCTTTACGACACAACGTATTGCTTAGCTTGATGCAAATCCTACAAAGCGCAAATTGCATGTATAATATATCACAGGTGGAAATGTACGATTCCCCGCATAATTCCACACACACACCTTTCGCATTCTTAATGTGAACGCCATTTAAAAGACAGCCTGTGGACAGGAAATAAATAAATAAATCAAAGCGACGACAATCC
>NC_136528.1:2708198-2846244 GCF_910591455.1 Pholis gunnellus
CTTGTGTGCTCATTCTAAATGCACAGCCTTAAATACTCGCTGCTTAGGAAATCTGTCGAGGGCGATAGCATTTGTGAAGGGGGCCAAACCTCCACCCCCCCCACAGGTGGAAATGATGGACAGGATGCTTTACGCTCTCCATTCGTCTCTTTCCTCTTCTCTCAGTCTCATCTCTCTCTCCACCCTCTCTTCCTCCTCCTCCCCCCTCCACCCAGACTGACAGAAGGTGGCTCTCTCCCTCAGTAAAGGCTATGCCTCTGCCCAGCTAGGGGAAGAGGAATGGTGCCATAAGTTTCTCCCTGGCACCGGCCCACCTTTGTTCCCCCCCCCCACCCCCACACACCACCCTCCTCAAGTCTGTTTCAGGCTTCAAAGAGCATTGGAGAAAGACATACACACACACACACACACATACACACAAAGTCACACACATACAAATGTTTGAGGGAGCACTGATGTCTCACTAACTTTATCATTCTAGCAGGGTGATCATAGCCCCGTTGAGAGGCTCTGGAAGATGCTTGAGGGTGTATGAGTGTGTGTGTGTGAGTGCGCGTTTATATGTGTGTGTGTGTTGTCCACCACTGTCTGTATGTATGCATGAGAGCACAAAAGGCAGATGGGGACAGAGGTGGGTGTCTTTTAGGACAAGAAGACAAGAGCAATTACTAATGTGTTTGTCTGTGCGTTTATGTACACACACACACACACACACACACACACACCCTTGCCAATGTGTGTGTGTGTGTGTGTGTTGGTAGTGCTATAATAATCAGGGTGTATATTCATCATGCCCCCTCTCTGTCTGCGTTGGCAGGAAGTGGTGTGGTTACCATTAGTGAAGGATGACTAGGTCGCCGTCTCTTTTACTGGGATGCTGCCGGGTTTCTATGGGTCGAGAAATGTGAGGAGATGAAGGAAGAGGATTTAAGATAGGAGAAGTGACAAAGGTGAAAAAAACAGAGAAAAGAAATTAAGGGAAAAGGAAAGGTGGAGAGGACATTACAGGAGAGGAGGGGATGGACTTATGGGAAGAGACACTAGAGGGGCGCAAACTAATGGAAAAGAAGAGAAGGAAATGAAACAAAATGATGTAGAAAGGACAAAAGACAAGAACGTTACAAAGGAGGGGGAAGAAGGGAGGCAAAAAGATGACACATGGCAGTGTCGGGGAAAAGGAGGGAATATTTGGAAAGAATGTAAGGAGCTTCATACGGGAGAAGGGAAGAGGTGAGGAAATGATAGAACGAGAAAAGCGGACAGAGGGAAGGAGCGGAACAAGCAGCGGTCACAGTATACAAACTCCTGTCCAGCTGCTTATCTGACCTAAAGATGACGACCGTCCCGTGAAGCACTGCCCCTTTAACGGCGAATGAAGTAGAACGCCATTGATTTCCTATTCATTCCCGTGCATGCTAAATCAACAGCGAGCACAATAGGCCAATCATCAAACTCAAGCTACGGTACCAGCATCCCCATCCCACCCTCGATCCACCTGGCCCTTTGCCGGAGTCCATACTGTACCGTGGCATCGATGCCCTGCACACCGCAGCCATTAGTGGCGTTATTCTCCATCAATGAAAATGAATCAATTAAGCCTCATTAAGGGTGCATATTAAGGTGGAGTAATTATCGAGTGGGGAGCGCGCGGTGATCGATAGCTCGGGAGCATAAATGTGCACTTAAAGACATATATTACCACAAGGGGCGATGAACACTTTTAACAAGGCCACCGTGGTGGAGGGGGGGGGCTAAAGTGGGTAAATCTGCTTCACGTCATGCATACATGCTGTGCCTGTGTGTGCGTGTGTGTGCGTGTGTGTGCATGTGTGTGTGTGTGTGTGTGTGTGTGTGCGGGTTATTGAGAGAGAGAATATAGCTGCCCAACATAGCCTGGTCAGGCAGTAAATCCAAGAGACCAAGGACATGTCCCGTTTTCCTCTTCTATGAACTTGTCCAGCGTCTCGGAAAATGAAATAAAAAGATTTATACTGTAGCTGCAAACATCCCCGCCCGTGTGTGTGCGTCTGTGTGTGTGTGTGTGTGTCCACCAGACCACGAGAGATAGAGCAACACTTTAAGAATAAATGAGAGAAAGGCCCCCAATTTTAGTGAGGGGGGGAGAGAGGGAGGAGTTTTTAAATGCTAGAGGCCGTCACCCTCTGGCCACCCGCTTGCCAACACACACACACACACACACACACACACACACACACACACACACACACACACGTGTGCACACAGTGACATGCACGCACACAATCCCATGCATAACGCCTATTAAAGAGCACGCTCTGTCCCAGTCGCATAATTTTAATTTGTTATGAAGGTCATTGACAGCAAGTAATAATCACCATTGGGGATCTAACAATTTGCCATTTCGGAACATTGAGGCACTGATGACTCAACTATTAATAGACTGAAGGCCCCCCCCCCCCCCCAAACCCTCGCCCACCCTGCCTCTACAACCCCCCTGTCCTCTTAAATGACTTAAAACTATTGCAGTATGTTTTACACTCTCACACAGCCTTAAAGCCCATATGTCACCATCCCATTCACCGGTTTAGTTTTTTTTATCAGCGGAGGGATATGTAACATTTGGAGGCAGATTAATGGGAAGCCTAAAAAGACACCCGCAAGAATTACATTGTTTAAAAAAAAGGTAGACAGCGTTTTAGTTCTGCTTTGGTTTTTTACTTGATGCTTTTACAGCGATGTCTTTCGCGGAGAAAACGTGAGGGCTGCCTGTGCGGAGCTGATGAATTGTGAGACCACCCCCCCCCGTTTTTGCAAACAAACGCGCGGAGAGACACAATGACAAGTTTTATTTTAGACCAACTCATTTATTTCTCTGCTTTAGCGTCGCCCGGGCCATTCAGACATATGTGTCTGGCATTTGTCGGCAAACAAATAAGTCCGAGCTTAAGCTATTTTTATCAAGCGCGCGAGAGCGTTTGCTCTTTTTAAGTGATCATCAGTGTTTGGGGCGAATAGAATGGGAGTTGGAATCCTTTATCTTTCAGAGGCTCAACAACTCAAGACTAATTACAAATTAATCTGGATCTGGATATCTGCAATGAGAGGGCCCCAATAGGAACTTGTGGTGTGCTAAGAGGAACTATCTGTTATATATTTATAGGGGAGCTCAACGCATGGAGAGGGAGGCCGGAGATGGAGGCGGCCAAAAACCCAAAGAAGAGAGTGGCGCATAATTGCCTGCCTTCTATTTCCAAGCAGCCACATCAAGGCTGAGGATTGTGGATATTAATAATTGATCATTAGCCTGATAGGGAAGAGCATGCTCAAGTCTTTAGCGGTGGAAGTTTTGATGGCCGTTCTAGGTCCCTCCCAGGGGCCTCGAGCACTGTCGCTGTACTTGTAGAGAAGGTCAAGTGGGCTCATTGTTATAAATGGAGCACTATTGCCCCAAACAAAAAGTAGGGTAATCTGTTGTTTATTTAACTGCATTGTTTTGTTCAATTTCTCTTCTTAGTTTCTTAAAGTTTTTGAAGTTCCTGCAGGAACATTTTAGGAACCAAAAAACCTCATGATGGATCTCAGAACTAAATTAATTTCAGAGTGATGCCCATGAAGTGCAAAGGACCAACAGTGCAATTAATACTTGTTACTACTCAACACATCCCATCGAGTTTCTCCCAAATGCAACATTATATCACGTAACTCAGAAGTTGAAAGGGGAAGTCGTTTTGTCAAAAGAAATGTTTCATCCTTGGTATCGGTGTTGTAGTTAAGACCACCTAAACCAAGACCAAGTCAAGATCAAGACCGGTGTGTATCGAGACCAAGACAAGACCAAGTCAGGGCGAGATCGAGTCAAGACCAAGACACGAGTCCCACACGGCATTACAGACTTACCATAACATGTGGAACATGCAAACCATGTAGACAGCCCTCACATTGGTCTTGAAGATCTAAACTCCCATAAAAACACCCAAAGAAAACAAATGTGTACCATGAGAAATGTATTGGTAAAATATTCAAAAGGTATCGCAGAGGTGCATTTCATTTGTGGGAATTTTGAATTATGGGCATTAACACTAATGATGGGAACAAATAATTCAGACAAGCGAGTAAAAAACGGGGTTGACGAGGCAAAACGAGGACTTTCAAAAAGGGGCTTTTGAGACCATGATCGATCTTGAGTTCTACAAGACTGCTTGGAATGCTGAGAATGATCCCGCAGCCAAATGTAGTAAAGAGTCTTCTGCCCTCAGCTTGCTGCTCTTTATAATGCATGTAGCTTGGAGGAGCTTTAGGTAAACTGTGACTGATTTAGCGTCCGGATTGACTCTTCATAGTACACCTAAAATAAAGCAGTGGCGGTTGCTATCAGTTTCAGGAAGATGTCATCTATTTTGAATGACATCTGTGTTCATGATACAAGTACGGACTTGTAAATAACCAAATACCAGCGCTTCTTCAGAATGTATTAGCGTCATTAAAGTGGACGGGAGGCCATCATTCCTAAGTCTGTTGTCCGTTGCGATTGCTTTTGGGAAACTAGGTCCCGTTCAGTTTTTATCCAATTGCCATTGATCAAGTCGAGGAGAAGTTTGTCACAGAAAAAGGAATGTCTCCACGTCGAATAGCCTCAGTGGAGAGGAACACTATGCATCCATAAAACTTTTGAGTTTCTTCACTGGAAAAAAAAAATAAAAACATACAAGCTCCTCTACCTGCGCTGGATGCAACAAGTGGAGCCACTTGGCTACATCAAACGAAGACAAATTCATACACTTGATTCCAGAATGACACCAGTAAAGCTCTGAACGTCTGACTTGAGACTGTGGTGGGTGCTACAGTAGTTAACTTCCTGTTGTGGAAATGGGCTTTGATTTGCTGCCTGGTACTCGGGGTATGTCACTCTCTATTACTCACTCCGTCTCTGCAGCTAGTGTACTCAGTACTCCCCCTGGTCCCATGGTAGGGAACCTCTGGGCACCTTGACTGTCGTTTAACTGCTTGTGGCACGAGGCAGCTGAGGAAATGGGTCATTAAATCCAACGGGCTGGGGCGAGCCCCCCCAGTGCCCCAGATCTGTTTCCAATCAGATAGCCTTCTTTTACAGGAGAGACAGAAAGAAGCCTAGCACAGCAGCCCAAGGCAGACATTAGTGTCATGTGCAGCCCGGCACTACTAATAGTAGTGGCTAACAAGGACCGAGGTATTTATTTATTTATGTATTGTCATCCCAAAGGTATCTTAGCGGTGAGATCATCCCAGTCCCTCTGTGGATTTCATGGAAAATTTGCTCCACACCTGGTTTCAAGCACAGTCCCTAAAAATGTGTGAAATATGCACTTGACCATGAGTCACACATGCATTAATTGCTCCTAAAAAATGCATAGGCTATCCACACTTCATAGTATATTGAAAATCAATGGAATATAATAGAATACTGTAACGTAGATGGTTTAATGTTCTTTTGATACTGCATATGAGATAAAGAGAGTGTATAGCCAGGCTAGCAGCATGGCTGTAGGTGATGGAGATGTCAGTATGTCTGTCGTTCCAGGCTGATGGATTGCAGTGGGAATCTGCACAGCCCAATGGCTTTGGTGGAACCTTGGCTTTTCATCTTGAGCAACCAGCAGGTCAAAATCCTCACTTCGCCAGTGAAATATATCTACACATTTCCCCCAGAAGATGATTTCTTAAGACTTTTGTGTCGTTCTCCTGTGATTCCTTAATATTGGTAATACCTGTGAGTATTGAGTTGAGTTGCATAGTATGACTTATTACACACATGTATTTAACTTAGCGGTTTCCAAACCAGCCTCAAGGAAATTAACAGCCCAGGAAATGTTTTGGCATTTTATGTTCCTGCAAAGCACAGATGCGTCGAATGTCAACGTTTTGTGCATTTAGACAGGGCATTTGACAACAGTCCGCTATGGGAGGTTGTCGTTTTTTAAGGTAGTGAGGTTGTTACGTTATCATTCGCATACAAACCATGATCTTTTTTTCTTCTTTTGTTTTGTTTTAACCTTAACGAAGTCGTTTTGTTGGCAAGAGCGATACAAAGCCGACAGGAAACATATTTATGAAACATATCTTTGGTTCAGATACGTCGCATTCATCGCATCACGTGGTTTGCAGAAAGGTACAATGCCAACCATTTTTTTTTCTGGCAAATGGGTTGAAATCAAACCTTTATGGGGAAAAAGGTCAATTACATGGAATCAGTCCTGTTTTGAAAAGTCATGGAAATACAGCGATGGGAAAAGTTGAGTAGTTTTCAATAAGTGAGATCACAACGAAAATACTGTGCAACTTTAGATGACATGACTGAATGAAGGGAAAATATTAACAGAAAAACACTGTTATTAGATAGTCACCTCTGTTGATATATGTGTTTTCCTTTTAATAACCACATTCAAAGACGTGTGGCTCAGCACTCCACAATAGTTTTCAGTTAAAGTGGAAAAAACTACCCTGCACTCCGATTTCTGTTAGAAATCCTTAGTCATCCATAGGGGGAAAAGCTCATTACACAGACCCTGATCCCTCCCGTTTTGACATAAGGTCTTCCGCTGGATCTCTGTGACTTTCCATGACTGTGACTGATCTCATCTACAAAGGAAAAGGGCAGACGTTTTGCAGGAAGGTAAATACTTCAAATGTTAGCATGGGGAGTGTCTTCGATTTGTCCTTTAGGAAGATGCTAACGTGTGATACACCGTGCCCTCGCATCTTCCCTCCCCCTCCTCCTCCTCCTGCTCTCTCATTCACAGGCCTCGCTAACTCATCTCCCTCTCCTCCCTTTTCTTCCTCTGTCATTGCAAAATGCACGGCCAGCGATATGAAGGAGAAAAAAAAGAAAATACTACACACACTTGTTGCCCGGACTTTATCGCTACATTATTCTCGCTGCTCCTTCCGTTCATTTCAGAGAAAAAGATAAATGAACGACGTACATTTTTTGCACCTGTCCTCCCCTCCCCACCTTCCCCTTCCCCTAACGATAAGGGATTTCATTAACGTGAGAATGCTTGGGCTGAAAGAAACATAATTGCTTCAGTGTTGTTGTCCTCTCTGCTGCCGACGCCCTAATTTCCTCCTTGCCTTACTCTTGACTGTTAAGTGATCATTATATCAACACAGGGGATGGGCCAAGGGTAAAATATTGACAAACTGCGGTCATGTTCATGCAAAACATTAGGAGAGGAGGCGTGCGTTTGCGTGTGGCAGAGGGTGATGAAATATTAGAAATAAAAGAAATAACAAGCGCGAGGGGGGGCGAGAGAGGGGATGATGGGTGAGGCAGGAATGTAAGGTGCTAATAGAGTGACAGCAAGGACACAAAGTGATATGATCACAGGGGCCGGTAATAATTTAAACACCGACGGGGTCCCGATCCGTCACCCGTCCACCTCCTCCCCCGTCCCTGATGGATAACTGTATGTAAAAGACACATCATTTTTCTTTGGACTTGCCATTTACACGGCATAGCACCGGAAAGCCAGGCGGCACGATAGACAGTTTAAAATGTCAGGGAACTAAGTAAGTAAGAGAGACGGGTTGACCGGCGGAATCTTAATTAAGAGGAGCTCTGTCTAACGCACACTTGCTGACATAAACACATACGTGTGCATAAATCCACACGGGCTTATTGGCATACTGTTACTCCAGGCAGACGAATGTGCACGGACAGACATTAACATAAAGGAGACAGAGGAACGCGCGGGACACAATTTGTGGCACTTCTCGGCGTGAGAGCAGGGACCAAAAAACACACGGTTAAATCATTTCGATTGCGCGAGGAAAAACATATCTGAAATGCGCACGCACACACGCAAAAACCTACAAGTTCAACATCAGTGCAATTAAGCGAAAGATCCCCGTTACGACCTTCATTTTCGTGCCCACAGCTGACCAGTCGGCGGCCGAGTCCGTCTAGTTGTGGCGCGACATCACAAAGAACATTCGGTGGTAGTCTGGAAACGCATGTATGGGATTTACCTATCTATCACCGAGCAGACCTGGCTGTTGAGCCCGAGCCAGCGCCACATGATTGTGTTAATTAATCTGCCATTGTGAGCGTGGGGAACAGCTGCACGGGCTCTCGTGGCTGCGTTGTCAGAGCAAAACAATGCAATGTTAAGCTTCCCCCACTGAATCTTCCATTACAAAGGAGCCCCAACAACAGGGCTAAATTCATGAATCCACAGATCAATTTTTACCAGCACTAATGTCTGACCTTTAAAGCGAAAAAAAAGGGATTCCTTTTTTTTTTCCTCTCTCTTTTTTTTTTAAACATGCTTCATTTGGATTTGAAATATGGTCAGATATGTGATACCTAGGATTTGGGCCAAATGTCCACCCCCCCCCCTCCCCCCTCCCTCCCTCCCTCCCTCCCTCCTTCCAGCCTGGAAAGCAAACGCACTGTGGAGAGATAGAGATGCTGAGAGAGGAAAGGAAAGGAGGGAGGGGTGGATGGATGGACAGAGGTGGAAAATGAGCAACAGAGAGATGGAGGAAGGAGAGGGGAGAAAGAGAGACGGAGATCAGCGCAACAGAGACAAACAGATGAGTGCTAGGAGTCACCAGCTGGGAGCTGGTATTTTAAAACAAAACGTCTAACGCGATTAGCGGGGATCCATCGATCGGTGTTATGTGGCGTTAATTTAGACTGGGGAGAGGGGGAGGGGGGGGAGGAGAGGGGAAAAAAGGAGGTGAAATAAGCTTTGTGTGTGCTTTACGGGTCACATCATAGGTGGATAGAGCTGCTCATGTAAGACATTTGAAATTCATAATTTTTGACAATACATCAGTACGGAAAACCCGAGCAGACAGTTTAATTTGCACTTATTTAAATCGATGCGTGTTTTTATGTGACTAGTATTCAGTAAACTGAATGGATTGGTTAATCTTGTAACTCTTTTTATTTTTTGGGTTACAAACAGAATCCTCGCATTCGTGTTCACAATGAGCCCAAGCTCTCACATTCATTTAGGCACAACGTTGACCGAGGGAATACATAAATAAAATTAGGTAAACCCGGCTGCCACCACAAATTACGTCCGCAATAAAAGACTTCACAAATAAATGGTTTAGCGCCTCTAATTGAGTTCACGAAATGTTTCACTAGACAACCATTTCACTGCATTCATTACGCCGCCGCTGAATTACAATGGCAGCGCTCGCAGGAATCACAGCGTTCTTCGCTTTTAATGCGGCGACCAGATTCATCTCGGGTTTTCTTCCGAGGGGGGCGCGAGATGCCTGGAAGAGATGGGAGACGGCGTGCCCCCTGTCACACGCTCTCTACAGCGAATGGCATGGCCTTGGTGCACACTTGGCACTTCCAGAGAGATGGTGATGCACCCCGAGAAAAAAAAAATCATCAAGATGCCTGGCTCTCGGCCCCGCTCTGCAGCCGAGCCCTTCTGTCTTGCAGAAAGCCCTCCAACAGCCCACTGAGCATGCAAGACATCGGGGAAGGGGAGTCATACGCAAGCGCTGAGATGTGCGGACAGCGTCAGTGGTGGTTGTGCTTCGTGTCGAGCGGGAGGTGAATGTGACCCTGTTGTTTCTTCCAGGTTTGAGTAAAAAAGGGAAAGCAATCCGTGGACGCAATCTGAATGGCAGAAGAAGGAGGCGAGGCACTTCCTTCTCCCTGTGACACTGTCTCTCAATCTGCACCCTGTTTTAGCCTGCCAAACACCGAGTCAAACAGTGACGCTGAATATGGCAGTGAATTCCAAATCAGTTGTTTAGTTGCCATCTTCTTGATAGACTGCACAAATGTTCTTTTTTTTTTTTTTATAAGAGTTTTTTTTACTAGAATTCTTGGACACAGAGTGTTAAAAAAACAGTTTGAATTACTTCAGACTTCCCTGAAACGTGCTCACACACGCACACGGCGGCACGAACATGCGGCGGTGAAAGCTTGCAGATGGGGAAGGGTGACACGGCGCTAACTCGCATCTCAAAAGTGACGCTCGCCGCAGCATCTCACCTGTCCAACGCGGCGGATTTTCGGGAGAGCCATCAGATGTTGCGTTTACCGCAACACTGAGCAGCGGAGAGCATCCGATCAGAAGACGCGCGCAGCCTGAGGGGTTTTGGTGCACTTACACTTGACAACTCAACAGGACACTTAGTTAAGCTGGAAATGGGGAATTTGTGACGCCAGACAAAGGAGGTTGATATCTTGTCATTATCTTCTCCCTCATGGCTTTGTTAGTATTTACAGCTAAAATGTTACAGAGGGTGTATCGAATTGGAAGAAAAACTCGTCTTTTCTTTTTTTTCCCTTCCTCCTGTGGTACTGTGCTGTCGGCTCCCTGATTGTTGGAGTATAAAAATAATCGTCATGGAAATAGATCTCATTGACAACGTGCCATGTTCACACTGTGAGCAGCTTGTGCTTCGTGAACATAATCCAGAAACGTCCTCCAAAAACTTTCCTCCACAAACTTTCAATCCCTCATCCTCGTTTCTGCCCTTCTCTCCAACAGATGAAAAGAGGGGATGCCAGGGAAGACAAAATCCGGTCTTGTCAAGTACCAGCAAAACAGGTAGAAATGTGAAGCATGGGGGGGGTAGGCTCAAGGATCAAGAGGCAAGGGAGGGGGGTAGGGAGGTTGAGAACATGAGTGAAGAGGATCGAGATATTGAAAGGGAGGGAAGATTGACCGAAACAGCTTTCCCATCCTCCTCCTCCTCCTCCCGAAAATCCACATCCTCATCTCTGTGTCTAATAGGAAATACCTGATTCTGGTCCTGAGAGTACTGCGCCGGCACGATTACACCTTACCTGCGAGCCCTGCCAGGAGAGGTGGCATTTGGCTGATCTGCCACCCCCATGAGGGGCTTGTGGCTTAGCCTCAACTTAGCTCCGTGTCGTGAGACGGAGGATGGGAGAGAATGAGGAAGGGCCGCTGGGGAGGAATGAGAGTCTCCCCTCCCCGAAAGCCCAGGATAAACCCTGTGTCCTCGGGAGGGAAGAGGCTAACTTCTCGCAGCTGGATGGAGGCCCAGAGGGTTAAAAGATGATACCTCCAAATGTGGCTTTTCTAAAAGTCTTAAACCGGGGGTACCTTTGTGTCCTTGGTAAGAACATTCGGTGAGGCACGACACTGCAAATTTGTTGATCCAGCTGAAAGGCTGAAAGTTTTCTAGACATCACTTTAGACGTCCTCAACGCAATGTAAGGTCCTTGTGAACGTCCTTGAACAAAGTGCGCGCTCCAGCAAAACCCCCATTCTCTAAGTGCTTTCTGATTTAGTGACGATCTAGACCATCCAGGTGCATCATGTGCAGGGATCCGAAGGCCTTAATTGAGGCCTGGGAATGACTCCGTCTGAGATCCTCCACATGGAGGTTTACGCTTCGCACGCCGACACCGAGAGGATAAGCGAGACACTCCACTTTCGCTATAACAACCTTATCATCAACATAAACATATGCTCACTGTGTGGGCCGTCGGGCGATGCTAACTCGAGGGCAGATAAAAAAATATAAGGGGACTTGGCAGACATGACGAGACGGTGGTTCATTAGGAGAGCTGCAAATGAAAGTGGGGAAGGCATCTCATCAAGCACATGTTCAACACTCGGTCCATAAGGGAGCTATACCTGGGGCTGTCGCATTCGGAAGGTGTTACTCTAATAAGACAAACAGTCGCTTTTATTTACAGCGAGCACGAGATGACATGAAACATGCATTAACACGTCTTCTGTTGTGCCTTTGGTTAAACGAACACCTTTGTTACAGCCCCTTTTGTGAGTTAAGATACATTCAAACAACATATGCTCTTGAAAAAAAAAAAAAAGGAAAAAGAGCACAATAGGTGTAAACCGTCTAAATTGCAATTGCAGCGCATCTTGGAAAAACAAACACTTTGCTTTGTTACCAAGACAACTAAGATAATGTGATTCCTGCGGCATTGTCGGGACTGCTACTTGCTACATTATGTGTGACAAGCTTAAGAGTAGATCTAGGAGCGTGAACGCACAGAATCGGGCTCCAGCCTATTGCGGATTGGAGATAGTCCGGCGAACCATATTTGCATGTGTGCCCTTGCCAAAGAGTTAAGCTCAGCGGGCTAACATTGTCTCCACGCTTGCAAAACACCCTGGTTTGAAGTCAGCACTGATGTATAAGACCCCGTAATGCTTGCTGTGATTTGACAGTTTGTGTGTTACTGTTACTTCCCGTGCTAATGCTAAGCCCGGTGAAGAGATGCAGTTCCATTCTGTCGGAGGATTTATATGCGATCACCCCCAACATTTGTTTTTTAATATATATATATATATATATATATATATATATATACTGTATATGGGTAAAAATTGGCAAAAAAAAAAGCAAATCATAATGGAGCCTGCAGCCTATATCCTCCTCTTTCCTCTTTCTCTCTTTGCCTTCCATGGCGACAAAACGAGTTCAGCTCTGAACCTAATTAATCCACAAAGGTTTCATGTCTTAATCCCCAAAGTCAAGGGGGTTATTGTCCTCACAAATGAGGTCAGTGTTCCTCCCAGTGGAAATAAGGGGAAGAAGGAGCAAAACACATGGAGTAAAGGGAGGGACCGGGGATGCTTGCAGAGTGGCTTTTCTTTCTCTGCAGCTCTCCTGGTGAATAGAGGTGTGATACGGCGGCAAGAGGCCCCGCAGACGGGGACCGGAGTCGCCTGCTATCTGCGCAGGGGCGACTACATGCACAGAGGCATCGCAATGCGAAAAGGGGACTGAATGGGCTCCCAACGCCACTACGGAAAGAAGCGGAGCAGATAGAAACATAAAGCGGAGACGTGAAAGAAGTGGCACAGCATGACAGCAGTGGGGCGATGGGAAAATTGAAACGCCTGCCAATCTCCAGCACACAGACCTTTTGAACCAGGTGGATAAGAAAGCTGGTTCTGATGCTAATTGTCACTAAGGCAAGTCACTTGTCAAACTCCGAGGCAAGGAAGCGTCATCCAAGTGTGACAGGACGATAGCCATGATACAGCCCTCCGTCTGGTGGGATGACTAGGGGGGAGGTGACACACATGGCCACGCCATGCTGCCTGAAGCACAGTCACCACCAGCGGCCCACACAGGGTCTCTGCGGGGGAAAAACCCTGGGAACATAGCAAACGAGCGGGCCAAATGCTCGCCCGGCATCGGCGTACTGCGGGCCCCGTCTCCGCGGACCAAATGGCGGCCAGGGAGCGAGTGCGGACCATCCGCGAAGACGGTCCACGTCCCTACTCGTTTAGACCATCCTGACGAGAGCCTTCCAGAGATCTTTCGAGTCATCCAATCAAGGCTTGGCTCGAGGCAGGGGGGCCCCGAGTTGCTGGCCAATGAGAACTCGGTTGAGCGGAGGGTCGGCCAATAGCAGGCGTGTTGAGCGGAGGGTCAGCCATGATGGAGGCTCGACGGAGGGAACGGAGTCCAAGATGACGCAATCAACAGCTTGGCGAAATCTGTCGCAGTCAAAAGTCCGGCCACTGCATGCAGCAAGCGTGGCGGACGGGTGAGCGTCTAGAGAGCGGCGGGCTGAGCGAGAAACCTTCCGACAGGCTGCGCTATCCTACATGAAGCACGGCCGACACAGTTTGTCATCGTCTGCAGCGGGCGTGAAGATGATCATTACTTTTGTCACAATCTGGGGAACGTACTGCAACCCGTCTCCAAAAGGATCTGCTAAAGCGTGCTCGGCAGAAGGCTGATTTCCCCACAAATTGCTTGCTTTCCCGTGTGACTGATGATGTGGCGACACACAATGTCATGCATACATCAAACGCATCAGCAGAAAAAAAACCTGCGCTGTTTTTGATCACTGATAATTACTGTATCTGCACTCCAAGAAGACTCGAGGAGTAAACAAAGTGAGAAGTTGGAAAACGGGGGAGAGAAAAACACCAAGGAAGGAAGGGGGGGGGGGGGGGCACACAGCTTTGTAGCAGACATTCTAATTTCCAACTTCTCTGTGACTGCTGGAATAAAGAGAAGTTTATATTGTCATCTCCCCACTGCTGGGTTTTGAAATATGAGTTTAAACTGACAGAGGGAATTAAAATCTGTAAACGCCACATTTCTTGATGTCTAATTTGAAAAATCAGCTGTCAGGAGTTGGTGTTTGTTGATTTTTATCAACTCAAGGGTTATTACATTTCGAGAATGTGACAATTAAAAATCCCTCAATCATTCCCGTGAGCGTTCTATAATCGCGCCAACTTGAAAAGTGATATAAAGTGATGGGGCAGAATGAAAAAAAACTCCAGTTGGACATTTTGAACCTCATCTGGTAGAGTGAGGTCAAAATACGAATGGGAGAATTGAGGTACAATGTAGCGTATACAGTACACAACCACAAATATCTGTTCATTTCCCTGTCTGCAGACAAGGCTTCTTTTAGCGAAACCAAAGTGTGCACTCATGTGTGCTTCAGAGGTGCCCTTTCCCACCACTATGTTTTAGTGCAAATGATAGATCTGAGGGTCAGAACCAGGTCTACAAAGCTCACAGCTGGAATAGACACAATTGGATAATAACTGACATGGACACTAAAAACTCACTTGACTTCAAGATTTTGAAAGCAAGGGGTTACTGAGCTGTGTTTCTCTTTTCTTTTTTTCTTTTCCACCCGGCGCTCTCCGCCTGCATGCCTCCCCTTCATCTCAGAGGATATATAGAGGAGAAAAAAGATTTAAAAGGACTGGGAAAAAAAAAAGGAAAAAAAAAAGCTCAATTGTTTATTGATTTTATAATAGGCTTAGTGCAAGAGAAATAAAGTGAGGGGGCCTGGTGGGGCGGCGTGGTCAACCAGAGGCGATGGCGTGACAAACACGCGGCTTACGAGCAGGTAACAGCGGCTTGAGTCCAAATGCCGGGATATTGGCTTGAGCCCTTTTTTTCTTTTCTTTTTTCTCAAATGCCCGTTTGTGGCATTGTTATCCTTGCTTTTAAACCAGTGTAGACATAATCGCTCCTCTCGCAAACAGGGCACGGCCTTGTGGGTTTGAAAGTGCGTGCAGAGGGAGGGGGGGGGGGGCACACTTCGGGATGAAATGGCTCTGTAAGAGAGTGTGGACGCATAGGTCGAGACAATCGAAATCACAAAGGAATGAACCTGTGATGGTTAAATTCCGTCTTTTTAAAAAAAAAGAGCAAAACTAAATTTTATTAAGCTTGCGTACAGAAAAGTAAATGGAATAGACGGAATAAAAAAAACAGGCTTTTTTGGCGAGTGCGTACAGCGGAGTGTGGATGTGTCTGCCGGAGAACGCATGGGTGTGTGTAGGGTCTGATATATGGATGATAACACTAATTAGCTCGTTTTGTTTGGGGCACAACACTCATTAAAAACCCAGTGGGGCCATTAAAGTTACCGTCCCTCCAAACCATCGCCGCCGCCGTATCCATCTCGGCTGCTATCTCGCCCGGCTCTCCCTGCCTTTTAATGGCCTCTGCTTCAGGTTGTTGGGTTGAGCAAAGATTTGTGGGACTTGGATCACTCCTCTTTCTCCCCTCTCACCCCAGCTTCAGCTCTCGCTCTCTCTCTCTTTCTCTCTCCCCACTCCTCCCTCTCACGCTGTCTCTCTTCCTCCGCGTCACTCTACTTTCTCCGTCTTTGTCTCTATCTGTCTCGCTCTCCCACACATACCAATTACTACATCCACTACCTCCACTGCAGTCTACACGCTCCATCCGTGTACACTAATAGCTGTTTGCCTAAAAGAAAAACCCAAGGAGGAGGGGGGGGGTACGGGCTCTTCAGTCCCGCCGAGGAGGGGAGGGGGGGTTGTTTCCAAGCTTTACACAGCTATGTCGCTGTAATGCCGATAAAACCTCCGTGCGTTTCAGCGCGGCTTCCCGTGCCATAAGGCGCCCGTTGCTCCGCAGCCGGAGAGACTGGAGGCGGAGGCCTGCCAGGATTAGATGAGCAGGTGTAGCATCCCGCTAACGGATACAGCACAAAGCCCGTGCTCTCTGGGGCTAGCTGCGCTAAAGCTAACGGCTTCTGCTCAACTAAAAGAAGGGTTCAAGTCAATCCGCTGCACATATTACTGTCACGATAATGTTTCGGATTGGAAGACGACCAGAATAGCGTCTGGAGAATTTGCTTCATTTGGGAAGTCTGCGTGCAACGACGTCAGCTTAACCTCCACTGCTGAAACAGTTGGAAACTGGAAGAATGGGTCTGCATTTTTCTTATTGTCGACAAAGAAAAATAAAATAAACTGCAACCACAATGAATTTATCCTTCTTACGCGTATTGACTGTGTATCGAAAGCCAGATACATCTTCCACCTCTGTGCCACAGAGCTCCATTGTTGTCCAAAATCTATTACGAACACACCAGTGAGCCCCAGCAACATGGGGGACATGTTACTTCACAACCATGAATATGAGCATTGTAATCACTCATGTATACCAGTTTTCTGCAACTAAATGTGGGCGGTGCTCAGCAGGTGATACTAAATGGACAAATCAACGGTAACTGACAAACATGACTTGAAATACTTAAAAAAGAAATGCTTATTGGACATAAAAAGACGCATTTTAGTATTTGGACAGAGAAGGCCATTCATAGAAAACTGTTTAGAAACAAAAAAAATGATGGTCTGGAAGATTTTGTTGTTGTTATTATGGCAAAAATGTGGAACAAACAATGCAGGAAAAACCTTATTTTTAAAGATTTAAAAAAAAATGTATGGTAAAATTAGGAATTAGTGGAAGATTGTACCTGCTGACAATAAATAATTAGTTCAACCAAATGTATATATATATTCACCGCTGAATATAGTCCCGCTATTCAAACGTACTATCCACTTGCATAGGAGTAATAGTTGCTAAAAACTATACTGCCAGCTGTTTTAGGAAATGATCTTGCTTCTCTTTTTTTATATAATCATTTTCATACCCTGTTTTTCTTTCTTCTAGATTTACATCTTCAGTAGGAGCTAATGTGCTCGGGGGCTGAGAGGCTGAGTGGGGAAGATTAACGCGTTGTTGATCTTGGTCTTTACATACGAGTCGTTGAGAATAAGAGAACTATAGAATGATGCCGGCGTTATCCGTAAAGATGAACGTATACGTACACAGTACGCACCACTACCCTGTAACCCGTGTGCCAACACACTCCTGGTGCCTGGTCGTATCCCCGTACACTCCCTTTTGCCATGTTGTTGAAAAGTAAGACTCAGATATCCTGGGTCTCAGGTCTGGATATTAAGAGTGTTGATTAGATATATGAGTTTGCCATTTGCCCACGGAGCGTAGAGTGTCTCCGACAGAACTGGGGACCATATGGCTGGTGAGAGATTTCCCCCCTCTCTTCCTCTTCGCGCAGCCTGACAGCTGGATGGCTGCTAACTGGGGACGAGGAAGCTTGGCAGCTGCAGCTGAGAGCAACGCTTTGATGCCGCTCGCCCTTTTTCACTTGTCTCTCTCTCTGTCTCTCTCTCTCTCTCTCACACACACACACTCAGACAAACCCAGATACCCACAACCAACCAGCGTTAACTAACGCAAACTTTCTACAGGTTGGACAAAGAGGGGCAAGAGAAACGTGAGGGTGTACGGTAACGAGTCATGAACCCTGATGGTCTCTTCGTGGATTTATGGCGGCGTTCTCCTTTATTTTGACTGCGTACAACTAGTTTTACTTGTTTACAGAGTTTTACAAATAACGACAAAGGTTGAAAAACACACGTCTTCTGCTTTCTAAGACGTGTAAATCTACTGTAGAAAAGATGGCAGCGCGAGGGATGGGGGAGGGCACCCATGGGTGGGATGTGGTGGTGTGTGTGTGTGTGTAAAGAAGATTTTCGATTTACTCCATCTATGTTTGTTTGTTTTTTGAGTAAAAAGGATCTTTCATCATTTCTTCAACAACAACAACACAAACCTGAAAGATGCAGATACCTGGATGCTTTGTGCTTTGTGAAAGAAACTCTTTGAAATTCTTTTGAATAACAGTGTAACAGCAGGAATGTGTTTTTGTGTGTTTTTCACTGCACTGTGAGGCACGGCAATATGTTTTAGCGCACCGCTTCTCTGTAATGAAAATAGCTTTAAGTACAGAGTGTATGATGTTTTCTAATTGAGGTCACTCGAGACAATTTTGAAAGAAAAGAACACTTCTCAGCACGATTACATCTTTTGAAGCGGCTTTTCTTCTGCACTCCTGCCAACGTGTTTTAAATCACTTGATTAGCAAAACTACATACTACACAACAAGGTAAAATGCAAGATAACTTATTACCATAAACCTCAAGTAGGTTTGATGAATGTAACGCTAAGTGTAAGTAGAAGGCTTGACCCTCTTTTTCCTCCGTCTGTGATGCTCACCGTGTTCTCCACTTTCAAAGGCTCCATCTCTAACGCGCCATCTCTCAGACTGCTCGTCTAAACTACGGTATCAGATCATCTCTGTCCTCCCTTCCTCTTTCACTCTTCCCATGCTCCCCCTTGCGTTCAGTCGCCGCCTGATCCGAGCGTGCCCACTCCCTCGTACCGCTTGCCCCTCTTTTCTTTTCTTTTTTCTCCACATCCTCCTCCCCTCGCTCATTTGCCTTTACTGTATTCCCTCACTCTCTAGCTATATCCATCTCACTCTCTCCTCCTTTCTTTACCCCGAGCCAGCTCCTCCCATCACTCCTCTTGCTGAAGGCCCCCTGTTGCTGCCTGCTATCAACCAGCTCTGAACTGGTGAACGTGGTGCGGGCGAGGAGGGGGGGAGAGGAGAGAAGAGGAGAGGAGAGGAGAGGAGAGGAGAGGAGCAGTAGGGGAAGGGAGAGAGCAGAGCGGAGTTTGGCTGGAGCCAAGAGGAGAGCAGCTGGGCACGGCTAACAGGGAATGATAATGACCTCAGAAATCTGCTGTTCGCTCCACAACAATAGGGTGCTCAGTCGCCTGGAAAATTGTGTTCATCAGCTAGCTCTGCTCACTTACTAATTGACATTGCCAAATATTTTAAGAACAATTGGAATGTGGCAGGGGGAGAGAGTGAAAAAAAAACAAAAACGAAAGCTCAGAGATCTTAATCCCTAGACTTAATTCCTCCCTCACTTTTCCACCCTTCTCCCTCTCCCTTCCCTTCTCCCTCCCTTTTGTGACGAGGAGGTAGCTACAAGTAAGAAAAACAGCGTATTTTTCATGTCGCTTTCTGCTCTCGTGTCAGCGCCCTGATGTTGACACAAAAGGCTTTTTATGTGACCTGTCAATGGGGTTAAGAGGAGGAGATTGAGAGGGGAAGGAGGGGGGGCAAAATGAGAGAATGACAGAGCGAGGAGAGAGAGAGAGAAGAGGAGAAAGTGGGGAGGATGAGTGGGGGGGGGGGGAATAAAAAAAAACAGCAAGCGAGAGATTCCTCGCTCATGGCATCACATGCCTGGCCCCTCCATTTTTAATGAGGCAAAGGTCAATGTATTCTCTTGCTCTTTCATACACAGGAGGAACCCCAATCACGCCCAAGTTAACTTGTTCAAACACCCCCCCCCCCCCCCCCCCCCCCACACACACACACACACAACCCCTCAATCCCCCCCCCCCCCCCCCCATCCACGCCGCTGACCGTCCACCGCCGTCCATTTGCATTCCCTGACCGAGAGAGCCCTGCCTCATTTCACAGGAATTCCACATTGACGGAGTCAGGCAGCTGTCAGCCGACAGAGAAAAGGGAACTTGGCATTCGCCCTCGTTGAGCTTCGCCCTCCCCTCCGTCCCTCCAACCCCGCTGTTAAGCACACACATGAAAACAATCGAAAAGAAGAGAAACTTTTTCTTTTTTTTCCCAGCTTGGTAGTTTTGACTGAAGGAGGAACAAACGCGCATTTAGTCAGTGCATTTACATGTGCATCCTGAGGTCGAGGCTGGGTAAACACTCCAGCGCAAGTTTGCAACAGTGATGTTAATTCACGTCTTTCTGTCTCTTGGCTTTTTCTTCTTCATTTCTTTTCTTTTTAAGGCTCTCCGTGTTACTTTTGAGTCTCTTCTCCCGCATGTTTAATCAAGTTGAGTTTCCACCAGCATTTCAAAAAGTGTAGTAAAAAGGAGCTGCGTTTGAGTGAGTCACCTTCTCTTCCTCCACTCTCGCTCCGTTTTAGCAATGACACCGGAGAAGATAGCTTGTTGATGTATTAAGAATATTAATATGCAAACAGTCTACCTGACGGAGTAAGGCAGCCTTCTGTTATGGAAAGATAAATATTATGTTTTAATTATAAAAACATAAAAAGGAATGGGGGAGACAGAAGAAGAGGGAGGAGGGTGTGTGTGTGTGTGTGTGTGAGAGAGAGCCAGCTTGTTCCAGGAGAAAGGTAAGCTATGTTTTGGCAAAGATTTGGAGTTGAAAAGAGTGGATGGCATAATGTGATGCTGTTTACTGAGGAATGTGATGCCCTGTCATCTTCCTTTTTCTCACTCCGCTCAGTCTCTCCCTTCTGGATTGCCTGTTTTCTTTTTTTCATCGCCTCTCCTTCACTCTCTCAACAGTCCATTTTTCCCTCTCTTTTCTTTTTTTTTTTCACTGTCCCGGCTTCATAACCAAGCGGGGAATCGTAACGTGATCATTAAGACATAAAACGGGCTGATAAATGTTTCATAAGGACACGGCTAGCCACTGATAGCCACCCAGGAATACTGAGGAGCAAACCCAGGCTCGCAGTCCTTCCCCTCGATCAAACACACTCGTTGGAATACAATTGGAATTGTAAAATATCTAAAAAGCCTGGGCTAATTCCCACCATGGGTAATATTTACAAATTGAGTCTGAAAGACGGGGCAGGGGAACGAGAGAGAGAGAGAGAGAGAGAGAGAGAGAGAGAGGGAGGGAGGGAGGGAGCAAGAAAGGAAGAGAGAAATCAAATGAACTGTGCGAGGAATAAGAGAAAGAAGAACAGAGAAATAAATTGGCCTTTTATATTGTGCAAGCGTGTACAAAAATACTAAGTCTGCATTTATCCGAGACATGTCAATCAGCGCGGCACACTGACAATTAGTGCGTTTGAATAGAACTTTTATCATTTACCAGACACCAGAGTCCTGACCTACTGTACAAAAATGCAGCTCGGGGAATGATTGTGCCTGTAACACAATGACTGTCTATTTAAGTTTGGTGACACATAAAAAAATACAGATATGACAGGCCAGACTCCTACAAATGAGTGGGGGGTAGAAAGCTCAGGGTTTGTAACCACTGAGTTCCCTGATTATAGAGAAAAGAAGAATGGTGCGAGGGGTGGGGGAGCAGCAGAGGAACGGATGTCAATTACAAAGAAAAAGTAATTTATGCAGAGAGGAGAAAACGAGGGAAAAAAAAGGAGACAAAATTCTTTTTTTTTAATGCACACAGTTTTACACTCGTATATTATGGCGCGCACGCCAGCGGAGGGCCGGCCTCCTTTTCAAAGTGCTGGCTGCAGTGTGAGGCGGTAGGTATTCTGGCTTCTCGTCGTGAGTAAACGGTATGCTAAATGTGGCTCAGTTTGACAATAGGTAAGCTTTACCCACCCTGGTTGATCTGTTGATTCAACAGTTGTAACTAATCCCATGCGGATGCTTGGTCAGGACCCCTTGGCATTACTTTTGAAACACACTGGGTATCCCCTTAGTGAGGTATTTCAACGGGCAGTGTGATAGACTTCGACACGTTGTGAATTCAAACAAAGCAACTTGGTCAGGTTTATGAAAAGATCGTGGTTCTGGTTCGAAGGGCTATGTTTGTTATGGAAATTGAGTCACGTACGTAAGTTAAGCACATTATGTATGAGACACAAATTAAGTATGTTTCACATGTGAGGTAAGTTAAGTAACCTAAGTTAAGACTTTTGGTTTCACACGGGACATGGACAGCGGTCTCCTGGGTGCAAGTCCCGCGTTTGTGCCTTAATTACGTTAAACACGTGAACTAAATTAAGCTCGTTGCATTTGTGACATAAGTTATGTACATTATGTAAGTTAACTTACGTATGTAGGTCAGGGGGAGGGAGGGGGGTCGGGCTATGATTTATGGTATGCAATGCTACTCTCTTCATCGTCACTTCATTCTCACTAACACTACTTTAAGTTCGGGCGTGGCTCCAGAATGAACTAGAACTGTAAACAACTCATTTCACTGTAGGTGAAACCTACGTGAGCAAACACACTTTTAAGTCACCGTGGAGGAAGAGAGAAAGAAAGACAGCAGATGTGTGACATATAGTGGTATTTGGACTGACATAGACAATAAAACAACATCAATAAATATCCTTAAAAGGTAATCCTCTTTGATGTTTGCCAGTTGACAACTCAAATTATCTCATATTAGCAGATAATAGCTAGCGAGATCGGGTTCGTCACCATGCATATTCATAGCAGTCTGGATCTTGTTCAACTCTACTTTATTCCCTGTTAATGACACAGTAATTACACTGTAACAGTTTGTCCGCATGTGTAATTACGCCCCCATTGTACCGACGCAATTAGATGAATATCCATGCTTTATAACCTAAGGCGTCAAGTTGGCAAATCCAATTTCAATTTGTATGGAGCATTTCGCCTGCTTGTTTGAGCCGCGGTAAAGACCAGGGATATGCAGGCTAATCCTTGCCATGTTAAAACGCTGTTCCTCTTAAAAAAAATGTAGACACGGGGGATTCTCTGGAGAGAGAGAGAGAGAGAGAGAGAGAGAGAGAGAGAGAAGCAGAGGGAGTGTATAGAGTCTTTTACAGCCGGGAGCCAAGAGGTGGGAGAGGGGTTTAGGGGTAGAGTGGGAAGGTTGTGGAGGTGCATGTAAGAAGAACTGCTTTAGGCCTTACATGCGTGCAGCAAAGCCTATTTTTTACATATTTAGCTACATTTTTCCTACATTGTTGCAGCAGAATGGAGAGACGCAATCGTGGAAAATTAGGATTTTCAATGGTGGGGTTATTTGCATGTAAGAGTTAGCCAAAAACAACAAAAAAAAGGCTTTTTCCTAAGCAGCGGGTCTTTGCACATGCGTTCACATCAAGTACCTGTTGCCGAACATTCCTAACGTTACTACTACACTGCACAGTGTGTTTTCTCTCCTTTGAGGCGGGATAAGCGGGGAAACAATAACGCTGAGGTGAAGACAGTCCAAGGATAAGAACATTTAAAAAAACAAAAATGGTGATGGGCATAAATGTAATTACCTCTTTTGTTTTCTTGAAAGAAATCAAGCATTTGATTGAATGAGAAACATGCTGGAGGTTAGCTGTGGAGCCATATTGTAGTACGGAAGGTCTTTAAAGGACATCTCTGACAGGCCTTTGTTTTTTCTGCTCTTTTCTTCCTCCGTTCTCCCTTTTTTCACTCCTTGCCTTTTAAACAAGCGCCATCTCAAAAGACAAAAGCGGTGGTGTTGACCTTCTTTCACAGTTGAGATGTTATTTTTGATTACTATAATTCAAGTTTAAACTCAGAATCGCTGTGGGAAGGTGGCGGGGCAGCGGCTCACACATACACAGATACACACACACACACACACACACACACCTACACACTTTGAGAGTTGTGATGAGCCCTTTTTTTTCAAACCTGAGATATTAAGATAAAGACAATGGTACGGTAGCCACATCCTGTTCACTACAGAACAGTGTGATATGAACACATACTGTAAAGCGCGCACACACACACACATATACAACAAACATGCAGAGGAGAAACATGACACCTTTCTTCACATGAGACACTTTTTTTCTCACACATCAAAGCTTCTAATTTGAGAGTCCCTGAGCTCCAAACGTGAATCACATTGTGTAAGTTGCGAAGAAAGACAAGTTGCGCTACTTCCGATAAAATAAAGAAAGACTAAAAAGCAGGAAGTAGCAAAACCAGCATATTTATCAATTTTTGATGTCAAATGTGTTTACTTCTCACATTTTTGTACAGTAGAACTGCACCCCGGTCTGTTCAGATCAGGGCATGCCTCACCATTTTATTATATTACGAATCTATTTTCCACT
The DNA here is from genome assembly GCF_910591455.1 of Pholis gunnellus. Lineage (NCBI taxonomy): Eukaryota > Metazoa > Chordata > Actinopteri > Perciformes > Pholidae > Pholis > Pholis gunnellus. The sequence continues at coordinate 2,732,132 of NC_136528.1, forward strand.
TCTGCCATGCTCCCCAGCAGTTAACTACGGCTTGACATCCTATTTTGGCACACACACTCACAAAGCTGTGCGATAACAATGTGAGGACATGGCTTTCAGATATGACAGTGGCATATTGACAAAGCCTGAATAGAGCCGCTGTATCAAGCAGTGTAGCCTATGACTCAAGGTGAGACACACTACCAGTACACAAACAACACAAAGAATGGCAACATTAAGGCCTTGTGGAAAGCAGCAGGGTCTTCTTTTTTTTTCTTGTGCAAAGTTGTCGATACACTATTTTAATTTTGTATTTATAGTTTTCTTTAATCCTACGCCCCCTCCTCCAAAGATGGTGCCCAGGGGGCGAGATTTAACCACTCAGCTAAATCAAATGTATTTCTTCGTGCTTTGTTAGCATTTGGCGGTAAATGCTATTGGTTTTTATTCCTCAATTATTATTTTACTGTAATTCGCTTGTTTTATTTTGTATACCGCACACTGGATGTTACTTCTGAAGTTGTTGAAACGCCACCAGCTCTACTCATCGGATTCAAAGTGCTTGAGTCAAAAGAGACAGACAGAGAGAGAAAGAGAGAGAGAGAGAGAGAAGGGGGAGAGAGAGAGAGAGAGAGAGAGAGAGAGAAACTTCCAGCATTAAAATTCAGAAGATAATTACATCCGCTACACCCCCACCCTGTTGAGAAAGTGTAATGTTTAATAGTCTCTATAAAGAAAATAGGTTTTTATCTCACTCTCATTTTCATTAATTCCTAATTGGGGTGGGGGGTTGTCTGTTATTATTTCTTAGATTAAAATAAACATAGCCTGTCCCGTGTTCAAACCCATCACACTACACGGGCACGATAAGGACTTCATGCCTCTGTGAATAAATAAACAATTTTGTCTCCACTGGTGGAATTAAGTTGCTTAGAGCCTTAAGCTAAGCCACTCTGATTTATATTTATATTTATTTATATTTTTCTCCTTCTCAAAAGACTTAAAAGCACATCCTCGCTTTTGCAAATGAAGTTCACTGTTTTTTTGACCTGCTTTATATGTATATCTTTAATTAGTGTCTTGTTTAGCTTAAACCGACTGATTATCGCGTAGTCGTGACCTAATTACCGCGCGAGCTTCTTAACGCTAGCATAGTGCCCTGAGGAGCAAGCGAAAGTTACCTTTAAAAACTTGTGTAATCATTAGCAACGAGCCTCCCTTAATCCCACTAAACATACACTTATCTAGTCCCGGCCGGCCTGTGTTTGCTGGGTGTGGAGAGGGGAGGGGTATGGTTGACTCCAACATGTTTATTAGAGACATTTATTAATCGCTGTGGTTAAAACGAGTTTGTCCCTACGCTTCCCTTCTTTACTCTCGTTCCGCAGGGATACAGACTGCTAACCTGCACATGTGAATGCTATGGTGAGTGCAACTATTCCTGTATTGAGTCCTCTAGCGTCTTCTGTTTGGCTCAATGTAAATGGTAGCAACAACACAGCAGTGTCAGGGGGCAATTGTTTCTATGTCAAGTGATACAACACATACCTGAGTATATATATATGTGCAGTACAGGGTTTACTTCAACTCAATAAATCTCTGTATCTGTATTTACTCCCGTTGTATGTGTGTGTGTGTGTGTCAAGTAAACCACTCTGTGGGTGTGTGAGGGTGTGTGGTTATTTGAACAAAGACATTATGTATCCGAGTAATGTGAGGAATGTGTGGCTTTAATTCTTTGGTAGGTATTTGGGTTATTTTGCATTCCATTTTAAAGAGAAAATGGAATGCTATCTTTGTGTCATGGAGTTGACACAAAGATAGACACACACACACACATCTATACACGCTTAAAAGGGATTCTTATTGGGAACTATGTAGGTAGAATTCTAGAACAGTGACAGTAACATTGAATTAAAGAAGGAAACATAATTCCCAAGTGTGGATCAAATTTGGATCCCTTCATCTACAGACTGACCAAAGAAAAAGTCATTCATCGTCTGATTCTATTTTTTCTTACCTGAAGATGGTGAGGAGGGATGTGGGCTGTCATCCTGGACGCTTCCTGTCTGGGAGTGTCCTCCTCCAGCTCCGCTTTCCTCCGTCACATTGGATGAGCCAGGAGTGGTGGAGCGGCTGATGGACTGGGACTCGGGGTCACTGGCTGATCCACGCCGTTCGTCCAGACCTTGTTGCTGGATCGCTTCTTCAATGCCTCTCCTGTCTTTGCCATGAATGCGGGAGTGGACGACCATTTGATGGTAGGTTCTGAAGACCCGGCCACAGTCGGGGCATTCTGAAGGCTTCTCCTTCAGCACGGAGAGGCTGTAGTCAATGTTTGGGCTTCCCAAGCCAGCCAGGGCTCCGGGAGCCTCGGAACTACCGTGCACAGACATTATGTCACGGTGACTGTCAAAGCCTCTTCCATCCTCCTTCATGGACATCATGGCTCCGCCACCGGCCTTGGATCCCTGCAAGGCCTCCGAGAGCTGCTTCTGCTTGGAGCTATCATTGGAAGCAATCAAGTAGTCTTGTTTATCCTTTGAGTAGGATGCCAAGGCTCCAGCACCACCCATCTCATCTTCCTGCCCTGGGGGTAAATGATGCTGGTGTTGCTCCTTCGGCATGAAGGCCCTGTCCATAGCCATGCCACGAGCCATTATCTGCCAGGCTTGGTAGCTATTGAGGGAGTCCATCTCTGCCACTTTTGCAGCCGCTTGGAGGCGCTCCATGCAGCTCGACTTCAGTGGTGGCACAAGGTTGAGACAACCCAGGAGTGAGCGCTTCTCATTTTCTCCCAGCCCATGACCCATACCTCCTGCCATTGGCCCCAGCAGCTTCCCTAGCATCTCCTTTTCCTTCATGGCTATCCCTGCTTTAGCCAACATTTGATGCTGCTCACTCAGGCCCTGTTTGTCTGGTGAGAGGAAGCCTCCCTGAAGACAGGAGATGTAGCGGGAGTAAAGGTTGGCATGAGCTTCCTGAGCTAGATTGCTCATGCTATTGACGGCAGCCATGTCCTGCTCACTGGGCTGGTGTGGCTTGTTCTTGATGGCCAGCTTGTTGAGATGCACCTTCATATGGTTCTTGAGGAACCAGGGCTCCTTAAAGCGACGGCCACAGATTTGGCAGCAGTGTTCAAAGGAGTCCTTGTGCTTGCGCATGTGGCCCTTAAGGAACCAAGCTTGGCTGAACACCTGGCTACACACTTCACAGCGGAATTCAGTGGCCACCTGCGTGCCACCGGCACCACCAACACCCTGGCCCTGTGTGTTCTCGGCTGTGATGTGGGCCTTCTCCACATGACTTATCAGATCCTCTTCATGGGAGGCAGCAAACTCACACAGGGTACATTTGTAGGGTTTGTGGAGTATGCGGATGTGGCGGTCCAGTTCTTCACGCTTCTTGAACTTCCCTTTACAGAAGGTACAGCGGAAGCCTGTAGTGGGGTTCAAGGACTGTTCATCCTGGGTGCCAGCCGGCTTGGGTGAAGAAGAGGGTTGGGGAATTGGGTCTGGAGTGGCAAGGCCAGAGGGGGGGAGCAGGAGGCCACAGGCCGAGCCTAGTTGCTGCTGATGGGTGTTAGAGCTGCTATTGAGGCTCAAATGGGGTGTTGGGGGTGTCTGGAGGAGACTGCCGCTCCCTCTCATCTGCTTGTCCCTAAGGATGGCCCTCTCCTCTAGCTCATGCAGCAGCCTATTCTCCTCTCTGACACGGCCGCGACCTTTACCAAGATTCCCCAGCTTGTGGGTGCGGAGGTGAATCTTCAAGTTGCCCTTTTGAGCCGCTCGGTGGTCACAGTAGGGGCACTTGAAGGGCTTCTCTCCTGTGTGTGTGCGCATATGCAGTGACAGGATGCTGTTAAAACGGAAGCGCTTGCCGCACAGTGGACAGGGATACTTCCTGTTCTTGCGGGCGTCATCTTCGATATCGTTCATCTGGGACATGATGCCCAAGTTCTGGCCGTTGAGAAACTGCTGCAGGTCAACACGCCCGTTCAACCCACTTAGTGCCCCCGCGTCAATGTCTCGGTTGAGCTGATTGGCGAGCAGGGCCATCTGACTGCTGATAGGTTGACTGGCCAGGGCCGCGTGGTGGGTCTTCTCGTCCAAAGGCGTGGCTGCTTTCTCTTCAGGGATCTGCTGTGGGCGGTGTAGGTCAGGAAAGGCGTGTCCTAGCTGGGCAGTAAGCTGGTGAAGCTTTTGACTGATGGGGTAGCGGCCATTTAACACAGCATTGCTCAGATGGGCATCAGCGTCAGGCACCGCTGACGACACACCAAGACACAAACTAGAGTCCTCCATCCTGTAAAACCAGACAGAAAGAAGGAAACATTTTAGAATTAATATAACTAGAAATATTTTAAAACAATGGAGGTTTCAGGAGAAAACATTTGAAAAATACTTTGGCACGGTGCTCTTTGTATTTGCTTCCCAGATTGCAAATATGATATTATCCATCCACATGTTCAGGACTAATGTGATTCTTCTCTTCGGAAAAACAACACCTGTGCTGTGTCACCCAGTGAAGGGAAATCAAATGTATTAACTTTGATGCATAGAGCACTGCAAGAATTGTCAGCTCCAAGGGCCTGGAGAAATGCTGTGACTCCATATAACTTTTTTCAAAATGTAACATCATTTTGGATGAAATAATTACTCCGTAAACACAGTGAGCAGTGTATAATTAAGCTACTTGTGCCCATCCTATCAGAATTCCTCCAATTACACGCCTTAATGAAACGGAGCAACGGCATTGTCGGGGAGCCACCGCAATACTACAATTATGATATTAACAATAGCACTTAAAGCCAAGGGGTTACTCCAGTAAACACAACAGTCTTATCTTGTTGCCACGACACTTGTCTTGGCGCAAAATTCCATTAAAGATGCGCACTACATTTGATGTGAATCACTCTGCTTCTTTCTATTCCCCCAATTCTCTCTCTCTCTCTGCCTGTCTTCATCTCTCTACCTCGATCTTTTTCTAGGATGGAGAGAACAACAGTTGGCTGTGTTGAACGGGTTGGCAAAGTTGTATTGGTTGACACACGGTTGAGAAGAAAAAGCAGGTAGCGTTTCCTGTATTTGTTCTGCCTGCTGTGCGACACGGAGCAGCGTTGTAGTCCATGGTTGCTGTAACGCAACCAAAACATACCAATGTTTTCTGTTGTACTGTCAGTGAAAGTGAATCCTTTTCATATGTGTAACATCAGTGAACAAATAACCCCCCCTCAAAATAATAATAACATTGCTTTTAATGCAGATCCATCTGCTCTCCAGATGGAGAGGTTTAAACATCTATCTGCACACTTCCTCTGGCTGCTGGCAGGGGTCAAACCCTCAGAAACAATAACCACGGTTCTGCTTTGGTCAACAAAATATTGTATAATATCTCATTAAGCTGATTAGTATGCCGTGGAAGCCACTGTGCTATAACGCATGATTATAATCATCAAAAAAAAATTCCTTTCATGGAGAGGCAGTGTAAAGCACTGGCAGTAGGTGAGTTCACTTTAGAGAAAAGTGGGATCATTTTATTCAGCTTATGGACACAATCTGGCAGCAATGGGGCACACCCACATTAAAAATATGTGCACACATGTTCGGTATACACTTTACAGGCAAAAAGGGCAACTGAGGTTCTTCAAGACTGTCTCTCTCTCTCTCTCTCTCTCTCTCTCTCTCTCCACCTACAGTGTGTGTCGAAAAACAGGGAGGACTCCACATTGTGCTTGGCTCATTTGTTTTCTCCTTCATTTGAATTTTTGCCCTCTTCCGTCACTATCGCCCGTCAGTAGGAGGTTTGGTAGACATAAGGGGTGCCTGTTCTTTTAGCCACCGGCCCCTCCAACACACTGTCGATGGTGGATTCTTATCTTGCGGACATGAATTAGACACTGTGAGCAGCTTCCACTTGTGTTTAAAGGAATGTGACACTTGTGGGCTGCCCTTTGAATTCTCCTTGTTTTTCTTCCCCCCGCAAGTATCTTAAGCAATTTTACTGAATTCATCAAGAATATAATGGGCATGCTATGTTCTGCCGGCTTATGGGGAACAGCGAGATATGCCCCTGTCAAAGCCCACTTAAATTTACGACTGATGTTATGGTCGTGCTCTCATGTGACTTGAATAATGCTGCGCTCATCTAAGAAATAAAGCATCGTAAAAAGACTAATAATAAAAAAAATGTATACTTGATTGAAGATATATACGTATACGTGCTGTATATGTGTACATTTATGGTGAGAATAATATTGGGAGAGAATTGCTAAGAAAGATAAAACTTTGTTAGACTGCTTTGAATGGCTTGGGTTTTAAATTGTATTTATGTGACACCCCCAGCTTCCATCACGGGGTGTGCATATATCGGAGGAGACCTTATTTGAATGGGCCCTTTTTACGGAGGCGGCTGCCTTTTGGAATAGAAATCTGTGATTTAAACTAGGCTGATGAGCTGTTGCTCATTTGGGGAGATAGCAGCTTGCCCTTTTCTTCAATTTGATTTCTGCCTTTATCTTTAACATATAACAAAGGCAGATAGACAATGGAATAATGTGAAGCGAACTGACGAATCCAGTTTGTGTTTTTTTATAAACGTATCCTGGCTGACGAGCGTATGCAAATGAGACACATTAATATGCTCGCCCCGCTCCCCAGTCATTTTATATTTTTTCCCCCTGATTAAAAAGGACATTTCTTATGTGACATCCTCCCTCTGCTCATATCAACACACACACACACACACACACATACGAGGAATTTGAGGGTGATGTACAAGTACATACACACACACACACACACACACACACACACACACACAGGCAAAGACACGCACTCATACACAGCCCTTTGACTACAGACAACAATTCAATATGCGCATGCCCTCTAAAAGACACTAGTGCGACTCACCCGGCGCTGTCAAATGGCTGCCCACAGATATCACAACAACAGCTCACCCTGACTGTTACGACTCCAAAGCAGAAGTACACATCAAATGCACGGAAGAACAACAACTGTACGCAGTATTAATGTACTCTGCTTTTAGAAGATAGAGGCTCAGGTTTTGTCATTCTTACCCGTTGTATTAAGGAAAGACTTGGTGCCACTTTGTCCCCATTATGCCTCAGTGTCTCTGCCGTGGCAGTGTCGACTCCGATGTGAACAACACATCCACTCTGTAGCTCTACGCCGGTACAGTATCTGTCGGCCGTTACTCTAACCTGTATAACCTTATCATTTCCTGGCATGTACAGCAATGCTGCCTCATTAAAAACTATTGGCTCCCTCTGATACCTTCTGAAACCACAAAGACTTCCTTTAGCATTTTTCTCACGACAGTTCAGTTGTTGTCTTTATAGTTTGTGGTTTAATATTCAGCAAAGCGCCACGTGCACCCGTAAACACACACAATCCTCCGCGCGGTCGCGCACACGCACAGAAACTGATTTCACTCAGTTTCTCTAAATGCATTTTTCTCCTCTGCTCTTTTTTCTTTCTTTTTTCTCGTCGAGCCTCAGCTTAATTATAAGTGGTATCTGTAACACAATGGAAGTGTATTTCAGTCAGCATTTGAATGTGCTCAGTTCATTTCGGTCTTATCAATGGTACCATGCATCATAAATGCATAAGGGATTTGTATGTGTTTCTCCCTAATTGTAACCACATAAAGTATATGAAAGACAGCGTCAATATTAGGAATAGCTACCTATTATGAATTCATATTTAAATAAACAACTTCAAGCAAATACACTTCCTGAATTAACTTTCAGGGCCCGAGTTTTGTCATAAAACTTTGCTGTGACATTTAAGACAAGATGGAGAGAAATTGAAGGATCGAAAAGCCATTAGTTGGACTTTACTTTGTTATTTTGACATGTATCGACACGGATCCCATCGACTAATCACAATGCAATACCTCATTAAGTCCTAATGAAGTAATTCATTGCATTAAACAAATCAATCATTATTCACAATGCGCTGAAGTCCATCATATTTGCACCAAATCGTTAATGTGACGGGGACGGGGGGGGGTTGCAGCTGCACTGGTCTGTGGTTGAAGGGACAATGTGGGTGTTTACCATGTGTTACATAAAGAGTTGAATGCTAAATATTAAACATAAGCTGGAGGGACAATCCAACTGATTTCCAAAGCTGCGAGTATGTTTTCAAAGTACAACTTCCTCGTCAAATTCCGACACCAAGAGCCTAAAAGTGGGTTTGGTTGGAGTTAGAGGTAGAACAGAGTTTCTACCTGGCTTGGGTTTTGTTTCCATTGCAGGTGGTCTTTGCGAGGCGTCTAATTAATTCAATAAAGAAGCTGCCTTGTTTTCCTTCCTCTCGCTCTCTCGCTCTTTGACTTCACTGCTTTATTACTTTCTGTAATGAGGCGAAAACACTCTGAACTGCACATGGAAGACAGTCACACAACCCCTTTGCCAGATCCAATCCGAACTCCATCCCATCCCTGGAGCCTCTTGATCAAAACGCGCAACTCCGCAACGGCAAAAAAAAAAAGAAAGATGTGAAGCTTCAGAGATGGATTGTCGTGTCTTTAAAGGAGGAAAGAAGAAGAGGTGCAGACACGGCCCAGTTCAGATCTCGTCTCAATTTGATTTGAAATATGGGGACATTTTTTTTACAAATATGAACAGACACGCACTTACTTTTATGCGATTCCTTTTTTTTCAATACATATATTTCCAATCATTTGTAAACTACTACTACGACATGGAGCCTGAAAGAGCCAGAGCTGTGATTGGCTGGCCAAAAGCACCAACCCGCATTCTTATGCACCAATTTGTAGCAGACAAATTCTAAAACAAAACACAAGAAAGACCAAAAAATCGATATCTTTTTCCTTCTTTGTTTTCCACAAAAACAACATCCAACATTTTCAAACTTATAAAAAAAACATAGGATTAACATAACCCCCTGAACATATGAGCAAGGACTTCATGAGAGCACGATAGATCAGTGACAAATATGAATGAACAGGAGCCCCCCCCCCCCCCCCCCGCTCCCGCTTTCTCTCGCACAATATGTCATTGAGGGCTGTTTAAGAGCTCCTGTCAACAGGTAGTTCAACTTTCAGCTCATCCCCGCTGATCAGTGGGAGCCCCCCCCCCCCCACTCCGACAGAGAGAAAAGAAAAACACCGGGAGGGAGCGAGAGCGGGGGAAAGAAAAATGTTGTGGGCCTTTTTATCCGCCCATCGCTCTGACAGCCTTGCAGGGGATGCCATGGGAGGAAGATCAATGCAGGACAAGCGGATTCCCACAGTTCATTGTTCCGGGCCAGCCAAATCATCTTCCCAAGACGGCCGGGAGCTCAAAGCTTCCCTTTATGATAACCATCCCTGGTATTATTCCCACTATGATGATGGTGACCCGCAGATGTCTCTGTCTGTGTGTGTGTGTGTGTGTGTGTGTGTGTGTGTGTGCATATACATCTGTGAGCACCTCTCCCCTCCCGAGTGCTCCACAATAGCGGTCACAGCAGCGTGGACGGACCCCTGCTGCAGCGAATAAAGCGGCGAGCGCGGGATTAATAGCGCCAAACATTTGTTAAGCAGTCCCTGTTTTACCGAAGTTCAGTGACAAATAAAAAGAAATACATTTCATAGGAATCGGCACGATATGGATCGCAAACGCACTTCATCTTGTACTTACTCCGTCACTCCTGATTATATACTGCAACTAATGCAGCTGATTTGTTTCTTACTGTTGTTGTGTATCCTTGAACTGGCAATGACTCGAGATATTGAACAGATATTTATCATTGAAGTTAGCATATTGGAGGAAGGAAGTGCTTCTTTAACAGATCCAAGGGTAAAACCTGTTTCCTTGTAAAGCACCTGTGCGCTCCGGTCTCACTCCGTGTCTGGTGACTAAACTCCTCTCCCTGTCAAATCAGTCAGAAAACCAGGACACACAACACTGTGTGCGCGAGTGCATCTGTGTGTGTGTGAGTGTGTGTGTGTGCGAGACGACAAACATGGCGGCGCGGAGCACTCACGCATGGTTAGGCCGCGGGAAGAAAGAGGTCAGAGAGACAATGACCACAGTGTATCTGTCACAGCTTACATCACTGGTCACCCTCTGCGCTGCAAACAGACACACACACATAGAAATCTGTGGGTCACATTATGGGGCCGGCGCTGCCTTTGTCTCTTGCGGAGTGACTGCAGTGATGACATACACGACTCAAGGCTGAGACTAAAAACCTGAGTGGAGTCTCACTCGGTTTCTCAGGTGGCGGCAGCGAGACGGAGACAAACAGAGAGGGAGAGAAAGTAGTTGAATGTCAATACGGCCTAAATAACAGAATATCAGAAATAATTGCTGTTTTCTTCCGCTCATGCTGGGCGCATTCTGGTAGAGTTTTGCATAATGACTACAGTCAAGGGGTGGTGGGGGGGGTTGGAGGTAATAGTGGAGGGTGTGTGGCGGCTGTGGAGGTGGTGGTAAAGGGAGGGGTTGTTGTGACAGGTGCTGAAATCAAACTAGGGAGGCAAAGGGAGACAAAGGTTCAATTTACTAAGAGGAGACTTTAATTGTTACACAGCTAATTAAGAGAAGAAGGATCTATTTTTTTTGCACTCTCGACTATTTACCGAGAGCTGTGTGTGCATACATTGGAAGGTAAATTGTGCCTTCAAGCCAAGTGAGCCTATAGTGAAGAGTCAGTGTGTGCGTGTGCGTGTGCGTGTGCGTGTGTGAGAATGGATGAGGTGCTACCTCGACATACAACATTTCTTTTCACAGCTTCTCTGCAGTTGGGAGTTTGGGACTTTCTCTCTAAAACAAAAGTCTATGGCTAATTAGCAGCACTCATTACAGGAAGCGAGTCAGGTAATTATTTTACATCATGCTGCCGATAATTGAATGATTCTTCAATGTCTGAATGTCTGTTTGAAAGTATCTCTTTTCTTTTTTTTTCCCCTCCCTCGCTCCCTTCTTCTCCCCTTTGTCTTTGACGGAGATAAGAGAGAGAGGCTGGATACAGGTACTGCTGCCATATGCTCTTGAATGAAAAAGCTCTTCTGTCGAAGCAAATGGGATTTTTAAATATTGAAACTGCTGCATGTCTTTTTAATATGACCGTGTTAAATCTCTCTTTATTCCATCACTTTGATAAACTCCCCCTTTCTATCTCTCTCCTCTCCCACTTTCTGCGTCTCTTCTTTTCGCCGTTAATCTGAAGAGTTTGAAGGGAACTTCAGCTCTCTGAGAAGTAGTTAAACTTATTACGCAACCAGGCTGTGTCTTTTTTTTTTCTTTTTTTCTTTAAGCAGCACACTTCCTGTTTAAGAAAGCAAACTAATCTTATCAAAGCCATCAAGAAGCTCAGACTGGAGTGGAAATGCTTGCGACTCTCTCCGCATGTGTGTTACAATATCTCTTAGTGGCCTTATGACGGCTATTGTTCTCACGCACTTTCGTCGGCGTGCCTGGGGAGGAAGAGGGAAGAGAAAAAAGAAGAAAAAAAAAATCACCGCACTCTTCTTTCTCTCCTTTCGCTGCAGAAAGTCAGATATGTACGGCGAGCTAATGTGGCACTCAATGTGAAAGGAAAGAAAGAGTGGGAGTGAATTGTGCATTATCTACTTTAAGGCTAGGGTGTATTTATTACAGACTAATTGTAGCAGAGGAAGTGCTTTGGAGGGGTGTGCTCTCGGGAGAGAGGGCGGAGGGCCTCGGGGACGTAAGAGAGCATGTTTATCTATCAGACTTTATCAGAAAAACACCGTGGCGACTGCTCTTAAGATCAGAGGGGGGGGGGTTTGGAGGGGAATAAAGGAAATGAAAGAGGGATGAAGAGGAAAAAAGGAGCGAGAGAGGAAGAGACATGTCAGCGTTTGCGTCGATGCCAACGCCTCAGTGAAGGCAGCCGTGATTAAAGCAGGAAGGAGAAGTTGGGTGAAACATTTCTTTTTTTTTCTTGAAGGCCTCTCTGTGATCCGGACTACAAAACACACTGTTACACACACAAAACACACACACACACACACGCACACACATATGTTCAGAGTGTGATCCACGCAAAACGGATGCAGACACACCTGGGCACTCGCAAGAGCTCACACACTGTGTGTGTGTGTGTGTGAAGATAATTCATACATGTGCAAAACGGACAGAAAATGAAGTTGAATCCAAACAGCCTGTCTGTGTGTGAGGGTGTGTACGTGTGTGTGTGAACATCTTGTCCTCACAGCACATGACATATAAGTCCTCGTAGGCCGTGATTCCTGACCAGGATGCTTGTACTCAAGGTGGAACATGTTTAGAGTAACTCAGCTAATTCCGACAAAACACAGCAATAAACAGGTTAGGTTATTAGACGGTCAGAGCAACTGACGAAGTATAAAGAGCTAGAAAGTCAGAGTAGGGAAGAGGTCGAGGTGGATTGACTTTCACCCAGGAGACTGTCCTTTACCCTACTTTTGTTACCCGACACCGCATACGTCACTCACATGAACGTACTTATCGTAAATGACGGCCGCACCAAGCCACGATCTAAGGAGACCTTACGTTGGAAGTTCATTTTGAAAAGACACTTGAAAACTGACACACCGTCCCCGACAGGTATAAAAGTGATGCTAGAGCGTCCGCAGGGCCACTGATAAAGCCTCTATATTTGACTAGTTTAAATAGCTATAAGTAAAATATTATGATTACGATGAAGATGTTTGCTCTAGATTGATATTTTGTGCAAATTAAATTCAGTCAGTATCCAAACCAAGAAGTATATCTATTGTATGTGTGTGCGTGTGAGTGTCAGAAGTCTCAGAAGGTATGCTGTGGCCGTGTTCCAGGACTCCCTGCGTCTGTCTACACCATGAGCATCAGCTCGGAGCTGTCTGTCCCGGCCAACACTGCATTTCTCTCATTCTTCTCTGCCCTGCCTGACCTTCAGCATCGTCAGACTTATCTCCCACAACAAAGGCTACAGTACACACCCTCATTAAAAAGACACACACACACACACACACACACACAGACACACACACACACACACATACACATACGCACACATACATATACGCACACACTTTTGTACATGCGTGCTCTGGCTAAGTTCATTAAGGCAGTGGATGGTTATAATGAAAAATGACCTCTCTGTAGTACACTGTCTGAACTTGTCCCTCGAGACACACGTACACACACACACACACACACGCATGTGGGCACACAAAAAACAATCTCCTGTAACTGTCCCTTTACACTGTCCCACTACACACACACACACACACGTCTGTGTATGTAGATTATGTTATGACTTGAAAAAAATGTAAAACAAACACGTAAAATAGCCGCGCAGGGAAGATAATGCTTTATGTTTTCCCATCTGATCAGGTGCTAACCTAAAAGAACGCATTCCTAAAATCCCAAACAGCGCAGCTGTGGCCTTTTGGGAGGAGCGGCTTCGTATTCACAAGAAGCACAACAGCCGCTGCCGTTCGTGTCTGAGGGGCTGCTTGCTCGGGAACCTTGCATTTTCTTATTGTTCCTGACAGGAATAGCTTGACGCCCATGGAAACGTCTTGACACCAGCGGCCTGGCCGAGGCTCGCTAGCTCACTAGCTAGCTCGCTTTGTGCCTGCCACTTGACGGAGCGCTGAAGAGGCTACAGCCCTGACATTCCCCCCTCTCTCCAAACACACACACACACACACACACACACACATGCAGCGGCTCCTCCATGAGTTCCAGAGCAGCCCCGGGGTGTTGGATGTGGGCAGTTGTTGGGAGGTGGAGTCGGGGTGGTTATAATCTGTGCACCCTCTTCTGCCGTCTCTCCCATCGCCGCTAAAATAAAAAAAAAAAAAACCCTCTTCCTTTCTGCCTCACCTCCTTGGCAATCTCCCCCCCACCCTCCCCTTCAAACCCACCGCACTCCTCCCATCCCTCTCCATATTTTCTCCCCCTGCATCTGATTAAGTTAACAATGTGGTGTTATTTGCATGCTGATTTTGCACACCCCGAACCCCCCCCCCCCCCCACACCACCACCGCCGCCACCCTCTCTCTCTCTCTCTCGCTCGCTCGCTCTCTCCTCAATTCTCTGACAAACAAGAGAGGCAGGATCACAGTAATGTGATAGCACAGCAGCCAGCCAACGCAATCTGCCTCAAAGACCAGGTGTTCGCAATCCACCTCCCTCTTAATTCCTGCCCCCATCATTTCTCCTGTTTTTATTCCTGTTATTCTTCTCTCTTTTTCCTCCCTCCCCTTCTTCTTCTTCTCCCCTCGTCTCCTCTCATCTATCCCTGGTGTGTTTATAAGGTTGTATTATAATCAAATCTGGAGCGAGGGAGGCCTGTCTTTTTTTATTAATTATAGGCCACAGTTGATGCGAATGTATTCCGAAAGCATCTTCAAAATAGGTCGGCGGTACAGTTTGCTATTCTTATCACATTTAAATGTCAACATGGTGCAAAGCCCTACAAATTAGTTCAGGCAGGCTTCAACCCCCATTTAACATTTAAAGCGCCATTCTGTAAGGCTCAAAGAGCGATTTAAATCAGTTTACACACACACACACACACATATATATAAATACAGAGATAGCGCTTCGTCTTTCAAACTTCTCATTTCAACACAGACATTTAACTGCCAACCTTTGCCTGAGAGAATGCAGTGCGCCATCGAGAAGATGGGAGGGGGGGCGGGGGGGGGGGAGAAAAAAGAGCAGGATGAGAGAACCCCCAAAAAAATAAAAAGATATAAAGCAACAGAAACAATGCATTAGTTTCATGAATAATAAATCTGCCCATCTATCCATGCAGAAAAGATCCAGGTTTCCAGCATCTCTGCGTAAATCCACTGTCCGAATGAATAAATCAGGACAGGGGGACATTTTCTTGAGCTCCAGCCTATCACTGGTAAATAACAACAATGATTTGAAACACATCTGTTCGTAAGCAGTGCCAGCTAACCCCCATAGAGCAGCACGAGACAATGGAAGCCTAGCGCTGTTGTTCTCCATATCGGTGGCTGGGCATATCAAATAGAGTTTACCCATCTTATACACACACACACACACACACACACACATACTCACAAATCTATTGATACAAACAAACATCATCAACAAATAGGAATCACGTACAACCCATCATAAAACAGTCGACATTAGTATCCTCAACAAAAACACAACTGTATTATTCCTTTCTTCAATAGGAAATCTGAGATGAATTAAAAGCCTGATCCGTGGAACGTGACAGTTGGACATAATTGAAGGAATACAATATGAGTGAAGTTAAGAACCATGGCCTGAGTCCAGGTATTGAAAATGTCTTTTTCAAACTTTTCTAAAAAAGTCCCCTGTTGAGTTTTAACTAGGAAATCCTAAGACCGTCTTAGCACATTGGAAGCAGTTTGCTTGACTTCCCAAAATGGACCCAAACTGCTTTTGGTTTGATTGATTTGGCCGGGTCATTATGATTAATGAAAGTCTGGAGGAGCCACATGGTCACACTCTCAGGCCTCTGTAGTGTGGCGCAGAAAGAATGAAAACGGAATATACAACCCTGTTGCCTGGGAGAACCTCGAGAACCGGTAAAACTTCAGGTTACATTCATTGAAAGCATTTTTATAGTTCACTTTAAAAAAAATATATATATATTTCCAAATATCTTTGTATGTCAATTACACAATATGTTCGGTGCTATCGGTCGGTATCAGCAATCCTAATTACATTCTGAATTTCTACAGTGAAGAAAAGATACTGGGAGATATTGCTATATCTTCACAGCACAAATGCATTCATGGTGGATGGATGCATTTAAATGTATTCATGTTGTGAAGAAGGGCGGCGGAAGTAGGGGGGTCCCACAACTTGTAAAATGCCTCGCCACGCACAAGCTTCGACGCTCACAGCTGGCCTCACGCTATGTGGAAACGGCCAAAGCCAGTCCACACGCTTACATGTGAGATTGTTGGTTTAAGGGAAGCGTACTGTGTGTGTGTGTGTGTGTGTGTGTAGCGAGTGTGCGGTTGAGCGGCAGAGGGAGGGCGACTGAGGAACGCGCTCACATCGTAACCCACTTCGGAAACTGACGAGATTAGTAGAAGATTGGGGTTACAGGGGGGGAGAGATGGTTGGGGCTAATGGTTGAGGTATGCAATGCCATCTGAGCTACAATGTCTTAACATAATAATAAGTAAACACTGTTAATAAATGATTATGATAAAGTCACAACATGTTGAGGCTGAATACATGGGTAAACTGATAAACGCCAACACCGGCCTCCAACGGCAAAATCCCGTCCTTCACACCGACTATCCGTAAACGTGCATTGTAAGTATTGTAGTAAAACTTCCTTCACATGAAACAATGAAGAAACCCAAGCAGCGGTTTTGTGTTTCTCCACAATGTAATTGTGTGAAAATGTGCACCATGTAAACTTCTAGGAAGCAGGGCCGTCATCGGTTGTCACCAGTGGTTTGTCAACATGAATGTAATTAGTAGTGATGCTGGATCGTAACCCGTCTACGGTCAAGGACGGTCATTGATGTGACGTGAGAATACGGATATGGTTGAAAGATTTGTCAAACTGCTTCCGTGTCATTTATTTGCAGGCGACCAAAGTGAAACTTTCAACTGCGGCTTGAAAAGAAAAAAACAACCGTACTCTTTAATCGTCACCCTCTTAACGTAATAAATCCTTCAGCGTGACACGACTGTGACAATAAAAACCGACTGGAGTGAAACACTTCTGACTCTTAACTGGGCACGGAGTTGCCTTCGAGGTACGCACACATCAAAGTAAGATGATGATGTTCAGCCTCGAGGAGAAGTTGGCCCTGTAAAGCTGTTCCGTGCCATCAAGATGCAGGATCAACTACGAGCCGAGGGGGAACACACACACACACACACACACACACACACACACACACACACACACACAGAGCCCCGCAGCAGTAGGCTTGTTATGAGACTTGCTTTGCATCGTTACACTGCTGACCCCAGTTGTTCCAATGACTATACGAATGTCTAGGAGGGACCAACTGAAGCAAGCAAAGCAGACAAATCTCAGATTGGGATAAGGACGGAGGATAATAAAAGTCCCGAGACAGACGTTCTAAAAAAGAATCTAAGAAGCCTAAATGGGGATCCATAACACTAATACACTCCTCAATTGAGTTCAGTCCATTTTGGTTATGTATTAGTCTACCGTTACACTATATACGCATAAGTATATATTAGGTAGCCTAATATGAGAAGAAGAGCCAGTAAAGGGGTCACAGAGAGACTTCAGTATCAGCTTACAATTGCCCTATTACATCAGCATAAGTAACTGAATCCAAAGAGCTAACTAGCTTATCAGAGACCCAATCCCTCTGACTGGCTATCCTCTACCTCTAGGCTTTGGCTATGACTCTTCCCCAGTCCAGCTCAAAGCAGAATGCTCTGTGGGTGTGCCTAATGCGGACGCGGCGAAATGTCAAAGCATTACATATCCCTTTTTTTCGCGCAGAGTGGCCCCCGAGGGATTAATTGACTACGCGGTAAAGTAAGTCGGAGAGCCGCGAGAGGAGTGTGATGAAGATGAATCTGTTTCATTAGAGGGCAAACACAGGGCCTGATGGCGGCGATTGGCATCGAGAGAAGAGGGAAAATGTCTCACGCGGACGCATTTGTCCAGTCGCGGTCCGCAGCGCCGCGCACCGGCGTCGGCTGTCCGCTCCTTGACTGATCGCCTTCGGCCGACTCGTATTTGCTGTGTTCTTTTCGCTTCCTTTTCCTCCGGTTGGCCTCCGTCTTTCTCTGAACCAAACCAGGAGGGAGCGAGCTTCCCGACGACTTCAAATACTCGTCAAACCAAGAACAGAGCAGAAGACAGAGAGAAGGGAAGGGGCCCCGCTACTATCCCGCGGCCTTCGTTTACCAATTACACTGAGTACCTGCTGACAGGTGGGTTGTCACAGTCTCTGCTTAGCCACCCAACCCCCCCCCCCCCCCCCCCCCCACCACCACACCTCTCAACATCCCGTCTCTTTCCATCCCGCTCTGTTACAGGAAGTTCCTCGCACCTCCAGGCAAAGAGAGACAAATGAACATGAGGATGAAGAGGAGATGGAGGATAGTGGAGAGTTTGGCTTCAAGACTCTTTTGATTCGGGATTCAACCGCTGAACCCCGAGCAGTTTTTGGGTCGTTTCTTTTTTTATTTCTTTTTTTACTCACTGATTTTCACTTCACCATATAAAGTCCGGCCTCTCTATAGAAACGGCACAACCATGGCCTCCCAATTGCACTGACAAGAATTTAACTTTTTTTTTAAGAATCCGGGTAGTGCAAACACTTGATTTTTGGTAAGAGTAGAGTAAAGTATAGCGTAAAGTGATTTTTAAGGTTGCTTTGTCTGCCGAGTTTCAAAAGAAAACATGTTTTACAAACCCGCCGGCGTGTTTTGGGGTTCAGAGGTTAGATGATGGACACTTTATCAGAGTTACGGTGAGGAGTTAAGTGACCTAGCTCTCTAGTTTAACATGAGTTTTTGAGGGAAAGTGGTGACATTGTTGCTCTTAATTTGTCAAAGTCATTAAGATCGTAATGAAACAAGATGGCTGCTGGTGATTTCATTGGTCATAGTTGTCGGGAACAGTGTCCTAATACTTTCCTTTGAAGCCATCGACAATGAACCTACAACATCAGGAGTGGAACACATTAACCGGCTCAGGTCTTTGATAAAATATCAATATGTTGGTACGTGTCTTTTCTCTCTCGTTTCCACCGACTGTCTCTTTCAAAGAAGCACTACAAGGAGGTGTGGAGACAGGGGGCCTCCCACCCTCCGCGGCCCCCCTACCCACTTCTCCTGCGTCTTGCCGTCTCAGAAACTCAGCCAGCCAACGAACACAACTGAGACAAAACATAACCATAATGGCTCATTAAAGGGAATGGAGACGACTTAGGCAAACAAAGCAGCCTTCACTGGGCTGTCACCGAAACTCCTGTGATGGTGCGTCCAAACTCGCGCTGGTGACAAGGAGGCAAAAGTGTCATCCTCCCACCAGAACTCGCGATGGTTTGGAGTGTTTTGACTGCGCTCGTCGCGTCTCTGTATTTGTTCAGTGACAAATCGAATGTGTGCACAGCAGAGTGACGGGCCTCTGTGCTCCGGAGAGAGGAGAAAAGTGGGTGTTTCACCCACTTTTGCTCTACTTTATTAGAGACGAGGTACGACTCTGTTAGTGTGCAAAACTGTCCCACTTCTACAGGCAGTTTTTAGAGTTAGAATCAGGGTAGGTTAAAGATCAGCTAATAGTTTAGCTTAAACACAGTCAGGATAAGAACTTGGGAGGATGGTTATCAATTGGGTTACTGCCTCAAGTTCTTTAAATAAAAATGGGTGACAAAAAAACTACAAAAAGTCTCAGTGTGCTGGTCCAACACAAGCCTAAAGGACAGCTACAGTGCTCATTGTCATGCATCGCAAAGGACCTGACAGTCACCACAGACCAGCAAGCATCAACAGAGTCAAGGGCAGCTAGCACAGCCGATATGCATATAGAGCATCTTGGGTTCAAATATGTACGTATGTTACGTAAAATAACTACGCTTCGCTACTGGTGTTAGTCACGTCCAGAAATGAAGTGACAAAACAACAGTGAAATAACTCAACGTTGACTTTCACACAGGACACAAATAGTGGTCTCCTGGGTGAAAGTCCTGTGTTTGTTTGACTCATCCGCCACCCCTTCCCCCCCCCGCCCTACATCAACATCGGTGGTTGGCATTGCAGACACGTTACTAATGACAGCTCTCTTTCACTCCATCACACACAGACACACACACACAAAATCCTGTTTCATGTCTTTACTATTCTTTTAAATGACAAAGACAAGATAGTTCAAGTCCCATGTGTGTCACATCCAAAGGACTCTTTGAAAAAATAAGAGGCTGCTTCTCACACAGTGAGTTTCTTTACTGCAGCCAATAAAAGTGTTACAGAGTGAAGACAGAAAGCTTTTTCTTTTTTTTTGTAGATATTGGAGGCAACTGGGGAGCACAGGCCTTTATACATATTCACACTTTTTCGTGACAGAAATATTGAGAGACATTTTTTTTTTCTCATACCAAACTCGTGACGCTGAATGAATGGGAAGTGAGCGGCAATCAATCAGTAGCGCGGCGCATTTCGGTTAACTCCACCCAGTCGCTTTACACTTCTGTCGGGAACACGTTTTTTTAAGTTCTTTTTATGACTGATTCTAGTGTGTACGGCTAATCTCATAGGCCGCCACTGACCCAGCAGTGAAAGCACAGTCGTATCTGCTTAGCAATCCCCCAGTAATTAAGGAAGGCCCGCACCATGCCTAAACCTCTCCCTGACACAGTGTTGTGTCTGCGCTGCATGGAGACAAGGAGTCATAAGAGGCTTAAGGCTCATGTACCTGCCGCTCTGTGCTCGCGCGTGTGTGTCTTTCAAGAATAGCGGGACAGGAGATTAAAACAGTGATCAGAAAAGTAGAATTAACCACCTTTGCTGCTTTCTTAATTAATGTGAAGTCCACCTCTGTGTGAGCAGCACTATAAATACCTTCCAACTCCCAAGAGGCCTTGCAAATCCAACTTGTAAATGAAGGAACACACACACACACACACACACATCCTTTTCACAGAATGACCAAAAACTGAACCCGCCACTTCTCAGAAACTGGGCCAAACCATATGTCCTTGTGCGTATTTCGGGATCAGGCTAATTCATTTTGATGATGGCATAAAAAATGATATCTTCAAAAAGACAAAAAAAAATGAGGAAATGTGGGGAAAAAAAGCAAGAACAGACAGATCTGTTAAGAGACAGAGAAGAAGAAGAAAAAAAAAGAAAAGAAAGCGAAGCAGGAGGGAGGGCCGTGGGGAGTACGTGTGATGAATCCAGGTCTTATGGGGAGTTCCAGGGGAGTAAAATAAGGTTGAACCTCAGTAGGATCAGCATCCAGGGCAACAATACAGTGAGAGTAGATTATTTGACGGGGATAAAATGATCTGTAATTAAGACAAACTGCACTCAAAGCAAGTTCAAAGCCTGTTTTTTTTTTTTTAAACTGGTTTGGATGTGTGAGTGGTTTTTGTGGATTCCCAGGATGGCAGGAGTTAAAAGAGAGAACAAAAAGAAAAGAACAAGAGATGTAAAGAAAGTTCTTTAAGGGAGATAACTGAGGAATCTGAATGTTGAGACAATGGATCGGAGAGAGAGAGAGAGAGATGTGGGAAAGTGACCTGTGAGAAAGGTTCAACGGTTAAGAGAAAGTAGACAAGGTGAAGCCTGCTGTTGGTGTTTAGAACAGCGGGGGAGAGAGCGAAAGAAAGAGAGAAAGGGGGAGAGTAACAAAGCAAACCCCCCGCAGGAATGAGCCGCGATCCATCATAGGCAAAAAAAAAAAACAAGTGTTCACCAACACACTTATCCCTTCATGCAGCTCACCAAAAAGACATCTATAGCGCTGTCTTTTTACATCGCTCAGGCCTTTAATAGAGCTGAAAACTGGGCAAACTGGGCCCAGAGAGAAGCCCAGTGGAGCTCAGAAAGATGGAAAGCAAGGGTGCATGGGAAGAAACAGGAGAAAACCAAGTAACACAAACAGCTGAGGGGAGCTGGTGTGAGGAGCTTGGTTTTATAAGGTCGGGTTGCAGGAAATGTAGCCGTGTTGACACTTCTGGCTTCCCTTTACACAAAGACAATTCAAACAGGAACGTCTCATTTCTATACGGCATGCCGTTCAGCTCTACATTACAGTCATTTAGCAGACGCTTTTATCCAAGGCGACTTACAATTCAGATTATATTTTACTCCGTACACCGTACGGCACAGTTACGGGAGAAATGTTGGGTTTATGTGTCTTGCTCAAGGACAAATCGAACACGCGACCAGCGGAGCCGCGGATCCTCTGGTTGAAGGACGGCCCTGCTCTCCACTTAGCCACACTCGCCCTTGCCACAGATCTACTCTCTAAAAAGTGATATAATTCACTGTTTACGTCACTATGCATGTACGTGCACAGCTATGCAGTGAGCTAAACACATTCCCAATAAAGGTAGGACAGCTGAGTGCCGTTGGAGAAAACAAAACCAATGATAGCAATTACAAATCAGAAGATGATGAGATTCCATGAACAACAGTTCGACCAAAGGTATCCCAAAAATGAGTTCCAACAGAAACGGGATAACTTGACTCCAAAAGCATAAACTCAAATTAAGAGCTGTTGAAGAAGGGTGGTAGTGTTTTAAAAAGCCTTGAATAACTCATGGCTGTTTAGTCACGGCAGCAGTGAAAACATGCCCATGAGTTATTAAAGGCTTGTTAAAGCACTACCCTCCTCAGTGCTTCAGACTTTCACTCGTACTGCAGTGGGATCCCCACACTGGAGAGCACCAGAGGTCAGCTCTTTCACACCCGAGCAGCACTCCGCGTAGACTTTTTTTTCCCCGCAGCTGTCAAATGAGTTCTATTGTGCTTCATGGCAGGAGGAAGCAAAGTATCGCTAGTGAAGGATTAACATTAAGTTCCAATAAGGAAACACACTGGTTATTAATCCAGGAAAAGTACGCATGAAGCCAATAAGAGTAAAAGGTAAAAAGAAGTGTAAAGAGTTAAATGGACAAGTTATTCCCAGAGTGTCCCGACATTAACTCAACAGCCATTTAGAATGATGCGTTATTAACACATGAGCTCCAAATAGCTACTGTCATGGCTAGCTTAGTTAAGAATCGCCAAACAACTGTGGTAACAGGACAGCTAATGCTCGACAAACGGCATTTGGAGAGAAGATAAAAGATCCAATGAAAGGTTGTACTTTGTACTTTACTCCACTCCAGTTATCTGACAGCTATAGTTACTTTGCACATTAACTTTTTACATACGGAACATATACTTAGCACATCAAATATGACGTCTTCTTACAGATTACACTAACCAGCAAATAGTTCAAATGTCTCCTCTTCAGCCAATCTCAACATCAAAATGTGTTGTTGTCTTACACATTAAGACATGAGTTAAATAATGTAATAATATAGCATATTACACTCTGCAGAATGAGCACTTTTACTGACTGTAAAAACACTAAACTGCCACTAAAACACCACAAACAATAAGAAATTAAAAAAAAGACTGGTGGATTTGATCTAGAGATTCCAATTGTGTCTAATTCATTCTTCTCCGATCTGAAGTCGCTGCCGTTACGTCAAAAAAAAACAACATGACTGTCTTTCAGTTGACGAGAACTAAAAATACACAGACAATAGCTTTGAGATGAGCAGTGACAAAAAAATAAAGAGGAGAAAAAATGTTTTGTCCTTCAGCCATGTTTGCACTCCACTTTCCCACCCCATGCCAGTGACTGCAGAATAAACGGATATGTGAATTAAACCCCATTGTTTTAAAAAAAGATCTGCCGCTAAATTTAGGCGCCGCTCTTGTTCTCCCCTCAATGTGAAAAGAATGTGCCGGTTATGTTTGTGTGTTTTATTTTCTTCCTCTCCTTTATCCCTCGCCGTAATCTCGGGCTACATACATCTCGTGTTGTTTGAACAAGTGCGAAGCGGTGTATCTGTGCATGTGTCAAGGCAAAAAGAGGAAGGGGGAAAAAAATAAACACACACACACACACACATATAGTTCAGCCATGCGATTTTTGCAATTAGAAAAGACACAAAAATAATTATTCTGCCGCGCAGTCAGTCGACATATCCTGAGTCGATGATGCACGGATCACGTGTTTAATAAAAAAGGTTAATCAGTTGTTAATCAGAGGATTAATAACTTGTTATTTTCTTTACAAAACCATTAATATTATGCCATAAATATTTAATGTTGATAGGTCTTTTTTTTTTCCTTTTTTTTGGGTGGGAGAGACAGGGTTTTGGGGGGGGGGGGGGGGGGGGGGGGGGGGGATATGTGCTTTGTGATGCAGGGCAGAGTGAGCAATATCCAGGCATTAATGTGCATTAATCATGCTTTGGTGAAGACAAATAAATTCATTCATGTTTATTAATACAACCTTGGAGAAAACAATACTCTTTACATTATTCACTGAGTTATTAATAAAGGATTTATGAACAGGAGCACCACAGGACAGACACTCTGGCTCAGGGAGGGAGAAAGGCAGACGAAAAAGAATAAGACGATAAAAAAGAGAGCAGAAGAGGGAGGTCAGAGTCACAAAGCCAGGAGCAAAAGTTCATTAATGTTTAGGACGGAAGGGGCACAGGCGTTTAGGGAGGGTAAGAAGTGTGTGTGTGTGAGTGTGTGTGTGTGTGTGTGTGTGTAGAGAAAGTAGTCCACCACTGGAAAGCTGGGGGTTAAACAGACATTTTCTGCCCTCGCTCATTCTCTCCTTAACAAATTACCCTGCCCGTTTGCTAATCAAAGCAAAACAAATATTGCTTTTCATTCGCTCCATTTGTTTGAATGAACATACAGACATTCCCAAAATACTCATTCCCAGCTCAGATGTAATTAAATTGTGCCTTTAGTGAAAACATGCAGTGGTACTCCAATTAGTTGTGTTTTTGTCGTCGGGTAAAGACGGAGATTGGCAGTGGGCGCGCCTCGGGCACCTCGGTGTCCCGAAATGGAAGTATGTCTTGGCGGGCGGGGCGGGGCGGGGTGGGGGGGTTGGGGGGGGGGGGTATGTTTGTTAGACAATGTTTGGGTGCACAAGGCTGACTGCGATGACGGAAAGAAAAGTGTTTACAGAGTTGGTGGATGATTTAGTGGTCTGATGATGATGTATTATTTGCTGTATTACTAAACAGTGATTAAAAAAAAAAAAAGTATTCTTGACCCGGGAGACCTTTCCCCACAAGACAAATGGTAGCATAAGTTGTTTT
This sequence comes from Pholis gunnellus, assembly GCF_910591455.1. Lineage (NCBI taxonomy): Eukaryota > Metazoa > Chordata > Actinopteri > Perciformes > Pholidae > Pholis > Pholis gunnellus. The sequence goes on from NC_136528.1 coordinate 2,756,954, forward strand.
TTTAGTGCCTGAATACGACTAAAGTTAGATTATGCTTTAGTTACCTTGAGCCCCCCATCAGACAGCGGTCAGTAGAGACCTGGCAGGAGATGAAGGGAGAAAGGCCAGCCCCCTAAACCAACAAACGTTACCCCCAAACCACCATCTTTCCCTTACCAAGTACATGTCATGCAGTCTTTAACCATAGTAGTGACAAATATCATATTTGTTATCGGTAATTTGTAACCGTAACTCTGGTAAAACGATCAAGCTATGTTCAATAATGAGACTTTTTCCAATGCCAACATTTTTACACACACACACACACACACACACACACACACACACACACATCATATATAAATATTACGGTGTGATTCAAGCTATAACTAGGAACTTTTTTCTCGTGATTTTGGCGGTCCCTGTGGACAGAAGTGGTAGTGTTTCCGAGCACCAGAGTCCCTTATTAAGGAAACCTCTCATCTTACTGCGGCAGAGTCTGACAGAAGTCCTGGTTCTGGGTCTCTGTCACTCTCCATCCAACAGCTGCTGCTGTCCATCCGACAAACAGCGATATTTCAGCCAGGAGACAGCTGTTCGCCCCCCCATGTGACCAGAAGTCAACATTGATGTTTTTGTCAAGTAACTTTCGTAACGTAGTTATGGCCGTTCCGTGGTCAACGATTTTTTTCCCAAACCTATCGAAGCGGTTTTGTTGCCTAAACTTAACTAAGTTCATCACAATCTATTTCTATTTGTTGCTTAAAACCAACTGTGTTTCCTGTGAAGACGGAAGTTTATTTTGAAAAGACCGGATGCATGTAACGAGTGAAATGAAGACGTGTTGTTGGACTTTTGTAGGAAAACGCATGAAAAATGAGGAGTAACTTTTCTCAGGATATCATACAAACCAATGTATGAGGATACGTTGAAAAACATTGTATTAAGCTTGCGGACTCTAGTTTGAGCTTTGTTGCTGGTGGCGCACCACATGTGGCACTGGATTAAAGTATGTAGGGTTAGGCTGCAAAAACACTTAGAGTTTGTGGTTACATAATTAATTACAGGTCTGTGATGGGAAGCAAACTCCCAGGCCTTCCCACCACATTGACCCCTGCACTGTTACATTCTGCATAGAGCTGCATAAAGGGTGAACGTCCTGCATAGGCACTGAATTCACACATTCAAACCCATGCGTCCTTTAATTAGCTTTAATTGGGATTGCTAATCGACTGTCAGATAACGGCAACGTTTCAAAAAGTGGTGACAATGGGCAGCTTTTGTAAATCACTTTGGTGAGTTTTTGAGTGAAGCTACCAGTGTACCATGTTAACATCAGTCAAAACTGGGTTGGATGTGTGTAAGATTGTGTCAAAGTGTTAATGCACAGTGGTTGTGAAAATGGGTTTTGTGTACTGCTGTAAATCCATCTTCTAATCACCGTATTGCTCCCCTTCTCCGTCGTAAATGCCTTCTTTGCTTTTCTTTTCCCTTTTTTTCCCCTCTCTTCTTTGTCTTAAGCTCCAAATTGTGTTTTTATTGAAGGGCTATATGGATCGCTCTGCAAAATGTCATCCGTCAAGCTGTCGATGAATCCATCCTTTCATTTAATGATCAGCCTACCTGATATGCATTTTACACGGCTCCATATGCCTTTTAATGGGAATCAATGGAAAGCAAATAACGCTGGAAGCCAGTAAGCTGCACGACGGACGGATGTGGACGCTCCATTCTTAGCCGTGTACGCCTGGGTGGATGTGGCCGTGAAAGGTGGCTCACTGTGGGTTAGAGACCGGCTCGCATGCGTTCGTGCGATTGCGCCGCTACATTCTCCCACTTGCTTTTTCCTCATAAAGTAAGAGAGGGGAAGAGATTGAGCGAAAGAGACAGAAAGAAAAGGGGAAGGTGGAAATGATGAAGGCAGAGAGAGAGAAAGACAATTAATGAAAGAGGAGGAGGAGGAGATGGAGAGCGGGAGGCTTTCAACAAAAAAAAAGGATGACGTGAAAGGGCCAAGAAGGGAGAGGGAAGGAGGGACAGCCATTCGTCGACTGGTGGTTTCAGTTAAATACTGATTTCATCATACGATTGGGGAGGAGGGGGAGGGTGGGGGGGGGAGGTGCAGCAACGGTGGCTGTGGCAGCTCTAAAACACATAACTTTTTACGAAGTGAAAATCAAATATTAAAAATGACAGGCCTTATAAGTGTGCTGAGTGAGCTCGGGTCACGGAGGGAGGGAGGCGCGGGCGGCTTGTCAGCTACTATCTGTCAGGGCGAATTAGAAACAATCAGGGCCGAGTGAAAGGGAAGGTGATTGTTATTAAGCGGCGGGGCCTTGCGAGCGGGCGCCCCAGATGTGGCCGTGCATATAAAAGAACAGGAAGCCGGCAGTTTAATTCAGGAAGCTTGCCGAGGCGAGCGAGCGGTGCCACAAAGGGGGAGAGGGAGGCGGTGGGCGCTGGGGGGGGGACAGAGGATATGAGGGGGTTGGCGCTAATATGCTGGAAGTTACTTTGATAACACATTAGGTCTTTTGTGGAATTGTGGAATGAAGCAACTTATTGCTTTTTTTCCCGTGCGTATAGACAGGTCGCTGGGAAGAACTGTAAGCGAAGTCAACCTCAACACACACACACACACACACACAAAACAGTGAGGTTGGGAGAGACAGCTGAGCCCATATATCAATTACAACCTGATATCCTGGGAGGATGATGGGACGGAGAGGGAGAAACCCCTGAACGTGTGTGTGTGTGTGTGTGTGTCTCAGCGCCCAATCCCCCTGAACGCTCTCTTTTTCTTCTTTCTTCTTATAATCACCTGACAGTGTCCGTGTCCCCCGTGCTTGTGGACACGGACACGTCTCGGCTTTGGTAGTCCTGTTGTCTGTCAGGTTGGAGGTGGGGGGAGGAGTTGGGTGCAGAACGGGGGGTGAAAGGGGGTCGGAGGGGCTGGTTCATGTGTACAATATGTTAGTCAGGGGAGGCCGGGGGCACATGAATGACAGAGAGCGACGGTAATTCGCTGCAAACTCAAAAAGGCACATTGGCTGTAGTGACATTAAGAAAGCTGCACTCAAAGGGAACTTAACTTGATGTCTCAATTGAACTTTCAAATTTGTCGAATGGATATCAAACAGAAGTCTGATCACATAATTAAGAATAACAGAAACACAAGTACTACCAAAGATAGATTAGCTTTATTTGACCGCGCTGGCAGCCAATCACTGCCTGCCTTACGAGACAGAAAGTCAAGTGGCTCCATTGCCTCTCAAATAGTTTCACTTAACACCGGTTACGTGAAATCAATGGGAAGTACAGACGGAAAAAAAGAGCCGAAATGAAGGAGGTTGTTAAGACAGTTTCTTTCATATAGTGCTTCTGCCTCGGAGCGTGAGGGGCTTTGATTTCTATTTACTTTGTAGTGAGAGATATCGCAAGAAATGTTCCCTCTCCTTAAGAATCACTGATCATCCAATAGGTTGAAATAAAGCGGGCTTGTCACATGCTCCCTCTCTCTCTCTCTCTCTCTCTCTCTCTCTCGCTTCCCCCCCCCCCCCCCTCTCTCTCTCTCACTTGTCGTCTTTATCGTGGTGATCAGTCAAACACTCACCTAACACAAGCCGTCTCTGGTTTCTACCTCCCAGGTTTTTCCCTGCGTTGCCGCCGCTGATGTAGCGGAGGTTATATGGTGTTAAACACAGAGCTGCTAAACGTTCCCCAAGGTAATAACCGTCAGTGTATATACAGTGCTGTGCAGTGCCGCGACGGGAAGTTGCTGCCAAGTGGGGAAGCAATGGAGATGGAGAGAAAGAGGGCGCAAGGGGAGGGTGGAAGTGGAAGAAAGGAAATCAAATAATTAGCAGACAAAGAGGTGAAAAGGGGAGAAACAAAGGGCGGAAGGGAAGATGGGTACTTGCTAAACCAGAGGTATAAATAAAGACAACGAGAAGTGATACCGTCGTGACGCCGTTACATGCTGGTTGGTGAATTAGCGCAGGTGCAAGCACTGTGGTTATGATTACACGGGTTTAAATCCAGCCTTGAGTCATGTCTGCCCATTCATCTAATTAGCCGACGTGCTTTCACTTCACTTTTGGGGTCAGTTGAGGGTGAAAATTATTGCTGGTCCTTGAAAATAATACTTTGCCAAAGTAACCTTGACTAAAGTTCCACTTACTAGCTTTGGTGAAGGTTTCAACCCCGCTCTCAGGGTCTTCCCCGGCAAATTGAAACCTGCTCGTGGAGTTTTTTTCGTACCGTTTCTCTGACGTCATCGACCACGAGTCAGTGGATGGCCAGAGATGGTTTACGACGCCATAAACTATGCTTGGGCAGAGACGGAGATTGCGATTGGAAGTTCTGATGAAAAAAAAAAAGCTAGTAAGTGAACCTTGAGTTAAGATATGTTTTGTCAAATACATTCACTTTGATTAAATAATGGTTTACAAAAGGTCAAAGCACGGCTCCGCGGCATCCTCCCTTCACAGTGGCGAATCCCTGATCGTATGCAGTGCTTATGCAGGGCACCAACAGATCATCCAGGTCGTGACCTGTGAAGTCATCCCTGAGTACAGACGGGTTTCCTGGATGTCACTTATTGGTTGCCCCTTGCCGTTCCTCAGGTGATTTTGTTGCACTGTATCAAAGTCAGTTTCTTTCTATTTTTAAAAGAGGAGGTCCCATTTCAAGAATAACCTAAACAGTTTGAATGAACAACCAAACAGTGAGTTATTTTGGATGAGAACGGGTTTCAGAATGAAGATTGATTCAAAGTCTATTTTAGAAAACAGGTGCCAGGAATACTTTTTAGACTAATTTGGGTTTTTCTTCGTGGGCTCTCAACTCTCTTGAGCCTGCCGACCAGTTTGATAATTACATCCACTAAGGAGGTTATGTTTCCAGTTTGTTTGTCTGTTGGTCAGAATTATGATTTGTGGAAGGTCGTTTAATGAAGTTCCATCAACTGATGGCAAGAAGGAAAGAGTCTCTCACCCTTAACGAACAACGTGTACAAATATGTGCTAATGCATTCGAATAAAGGGAAGCAATGGCATATCAAGGAAGAAGAAAGTCAAAGGTGATATGGATGCTGTGGGAGGGGGAACTTGCCCTTCAATCCAACCCCCCCCCCCTCCCTTTCTCCAGGAGGCCAAATCCAGGCCATGTCTAAGATTTCACAACGATTAGCGAGGGAGGGATGAGGAGGGATATAGAGATGTACTCGAGCAGCATTAGCCATTAATCACTAAGGGGGGGGGAGTGATGAAGAGAGGACTGCCCTGGCATGGCTCAGCACGGGACTTGTACTTTTGCTGTCTGGACCTCCGGGAGTCAGTGGCTCAGTAGCGGTGGAGGAGCTTCCTGATCCCGGGCCGTCGGCGAGGAGTCAGTGATTCAAGACCGAAATGTATAAATAACATAAAACCCCGTCGTATCAATTCATTGCCAAAATGAGAGATTTCTCTGTGTATGGTGTATTTTGCAGCGGAATTGCATTTAATCATGTTTATAATTGAACAGAATGTAAAGTTTGCATTGCTGAGTATTGTGTGTGTAATGACAGCTGGCGTTTAACTTTTCTAATCTAGATAAAAGAGAATACTGGATATCGCTACTCTACTACAGTATTCCTTTCTTCCTCTTCAACATGCAACTCAACTGTTCCGTACATCTTGTTTTTTTTTCCCATTTTTACAGAAATGTTCACACTGTGTCCTCGTCTTGGAATTGAGATATGAAGTCTGGGAATGAGTGTTGTTCTTACACATTCTAAAAGACTCGATAGTTCATGATGAACCATCTTGCAACGGCTGTAGTGATGAGTTTTATAGTTTTATAGTCGGGTAAAGAATGTGGGCATAGTTAAAAGAAACCAACGTTGACGGTTGAAAAAAAAAAAAGAACAAAGAAACAAAGTCAAAGTCGCACGCTTGGGTGAGCAAACCATTCACCCGACCTCCTTCTGAAGAGGTGTTGTGGTTAAGTCACGCTACTTCAACTTCAAAAGGTGATTACTCTAATGGCAGCAGGAGTTTCGCTCGTCAGGGAAATGTAAATGTACATTTTACTGTACGTTGTCATCACTGGGTGCACTTACTAACACGTGACCACATGTGTCTTTATATCTCCATAGTCTTACTGTTCCAAGATGCACAGGGGTCGACATCGTCCCCGTGTACGACCATCTGTCGAAGGACTAAATGACGCACATACCTCACATGATAACAATTAAACCGTCTCCATGACAACTGAACAATTCCGTCCACTGAGGAAGGCCATGGAATTTGTCTGAAAGCTTGAGAAGCGCTACATCAGCGGAACACAGAACAATCAACACATTCCCAACTTCTGACATACGGAGGTCAGGTTGGTGAGGTTTAGTAACAGATCCTGCTTTGGGTCAGAAGAAGTATATTTGTTGCCGAGCTTCATTTGAAGTCCACGTTAGACGTGTGACGTATGTTTAGTACTTTCCATTATTAATTTAAGTTCCGCATATACGGAACTATAAATGAAGTCAATGCTGACTTTTGGTTACGCACGGGACCAAACATCGGTATTTCGCGATCTGCGAACGAGACCAGGCAGGAAAATACTCCCAATGTTCTGTTGAGATCAGCCTCCAATACCAATGTTTCCTTTAAAAGAAATGTATATTAAAATATCCTGAATATGAAAAAGAACTAAATACACAATCGGTTTGGAATACTGTGGTAATAGATATCAGGAAGTCATATAAGTATTGATTGGAGCAGTGGAAGAGGACTACGAGTACAGGGAATTATTTTATTATTATTTTATTATTTTGCTTTCACTTATCTTTTGAGCTAGACCTTCCATGTGCAGATAACAAAGTGTGGGAGTTTTCCACTTGTGTGCAACGTAATCAGTGCTACCAGCCAGTGTCATATTCTGCTGTGAAGCATATACATATAAGGAGTAGTCAAACACACCCCACCCTCAGTGTGGTGGGAAGGTGAAACAGGGTGAGCATGAAGACGGAATGGCCTTCAGTTTGCATTCTATCGACACCCACGCCACCCCCCCCACCCCCACCCATTCCTCTCTTCTTATTTTTTTTTTTTTTTTTCTGTACTATGAATAAATTGAGTCTGTCCCGGACATGAAAATGTCAAATACCTAAAATACACCTAGGCTAAATAGCATATTAATTTTTAATGCCTGCTCATCCTATGCTGCTATTCTCATATCAGGCCTGTCTGCCAACAGCTGTTGCTGGCTCTCTGGCTGGGAATTTATCATCCATCTAGCTAAAGTAGGGGAGAGAGGGGAAGAATAAAAAAAAAAGATGGGAGACATTGTTCGGAAGACAAGGGAAAAAGGGGAGGGAAGGATCCGTGTTTTCACGGATCCCTACCTCGTATTTATATCACCAACCACCTCGCAACTTTCTTACTTTGATATACGAGTGGGATTCAATTACACTAATGCCAAACATAAATTGTTCAAAATCCCCCCCCCCCCCCCCCCCCTCATTCGTGGCGTGTTGTCGTGCGAGTCTCCTCATACATAAAAGAGAAATAAGGAGCAGAGTGGTGACATTGACGCTGGAGGTAGTGACATTGGGGAGAGCGGCAGAGGGAGGCGAGATGCACCGAAGCAATGTGCCAGTGTGGGTGTTGAATGCCACCCATGTGCGTTTTTTAGGTGGCATGTGGTGGATGATTATCATAGATTATCACAATCCAGATTGTTACAAGTTCTGTCTGCGCACATAGCAGCAGTGTACTGTAGCCGTGTGACTGTCTGTGTGTGTGTGTGTGTGTGTTTTGGTTTAAGACAGAGTGCCTTTGGGGATAAGACTAAATGGTGAGCGAATGACGAACAGTTGGAGTGTGTGAGCGTATGTGTGCATTTACTGGTGTGTATGTGCCTTGTTGTTTTTATGGTCACAGTGTGAGAAGCAGATACCATGAAGGGTTTGGGGGGGAATGTGGTAGAATTGTCAAAGTTGAGGACATTTTGCTACTGGGGTTGAGGTGTGAATCGCTCGTGGGCTCACCTTAACACACCAACTGCATACTGGAGTGCAACCCGTTTGTTAGGATCAAGTGGCCCCTCGCCGTCACTCCCGACTGACTACTGCTTACTGGAATGGCCACCTAGAGGGAGAAACGGAGGAGTGGAGAGAAAGCAAAAGATTAGAAGAGGAGGCGATGATGAAATATAGACCTGAAGGAGGAAGACGGACGGGGGGGGACGCAGGCTGGCGGAGGAGACAGTGATGGGTGGCGAGGAGGAAGAAGATGAGGTGGGGGGAGGGACGGGGGGTGGGTGTCCATGCCAAGATGAAGATCTAACAAATTCAGCGGGGGCGACACTGCAGAGGTCAAGGGAGCGCAGTCGAAAAAGGTTAAAGATGAAATCAAAGCCAGCGGGCGCGCCGCGGTGCCCGGAGGCACGGCTGAAAATCTATCCCTCCAGGGCAAGGCCACCGCTGACACGAGGCAGACAAGAAGCTAAATACTGCACGCCACTCGGGGATCTTTCATTTTCAGCCGATCAATAAGGGCTTATATTTATCAGGGCCTCCAAGCAGCTGCCAACGTCTGACAACCTCCACTTCATTTTTGCACTCCTCCTCCTCCTCCTCCTCCTCTCTCTTCTCTTCTCTTCCTCCTCCTCCTCGCACGCTAAATTGAGACCCATCGACCATGAAAAGGGGCAGAGACCCTGGATTGCCATTAACCCCCCTCGTGTCACTAGACTGTCTAGCGCGCACACACACACACACACACACACACACAAATGCCCTGGAGATACAATTCGGCTGAAGGTCTGTCTCCCCCCCTTCTTTAAAGAAACATGCCTTATCATTATGGCCTTGGCACAGACACCGGCACCTCTTCAGGTCTTTTGTTCCTCAAGCTGCCCATGCCACCCAAGACACACACACACACACACACACACACACACACACACACACACACGTAGACAAATGCCGCCCTGCCACAACCTGATTTCACTTTTAATTTCCACCATTTGGAAGCACGTCTTTCTTGCCAAATTTATTTCAAATAACAAAAATATCAAATCCCAAATTACCGCCCATAAATCTGAGGAGCATTACGAGAAGCGGAAGATTGGGTTTAGGGGGTCTGAGTTAAAATAACTGGCAGTCTAATCATCTGCACAACAATATTTGCTGTGAGGCATTCTAAATAGATTATCGCTAGTCCATCTGTGTCATCATTGATTTATAAGGCATTAAGCTGCTTGGGGAAGAGAGAGGGCCTTGCCTTCTCTGCTGTTAAAGGGGCTTCTTGTCGAAATCAGGGGCACGGCAATGGAACAACTGTGGCAACTCGTCTAACCTCCCCTTTAATCGTCAGGCGAGAGGAAGTGAAAATAGGACGGGAGTATGTGGTAGTTTTTTTTTTTCCAAAAAAGGGGAAGTATGAATCCAAATTTTCTGCATCTCTTTTTGTTTGGCGATACAAAGAGCCTGGGAGGAGGGGAGGAAGTACAGGGAAAAAAAATACACACAGAGAGAAACACACAAACACACATGCACATATGCAGAAAAAAAAACCAAAAAAAAAACAAGGGACATCATTAACATATGAATGCTATATGCAAATGGTAGGGAGAGAGCAGATGTTGTTGCATTTAATTGACCTATATGTGAATTGCATCCAAACCTTTCAGTGTTGTTTTTTTCTGGGCCCGCTACAGTTTTGACTGGCTTTCTGGTAACACTCAACATAGGAGTTTTGAGCGATTTTAGCGGTGTTCAAACATAAAGAGGATGACTAAAATTAGAATAGAGCAGAATTGTGGGAAGAAACTGTCTTTGCTGAAAAATCGTGAAAACACATCATTTGTCCGTGATTCTTCCCTCACAGGTGACATATCTGCCAAAACTCATTGTACTGTGCTTACTAACAGGTGGTGGTGGAAAGCACATTTACTCAAGGACTGTATTTTGAGGTACTTTAGGTAAAGGGAACTACTGTACTTTGTACGCTACTACATCTATTTGACAGCTGTGGTTACTTTGGAGATTTGACATCAAATCATATGACAAGCTAATAAAATAAATATTTTGTTACAGAGCGCCACCATAAACAATGACACTATTGAAATGTTGCTTAAATGTGAGTAAAATTAAATAAAGAAATGAATAATTCAATTTGCTGTATATAGCACTGTGTCGCTGAAAGGGGGACATTGTGTCTAATATGTTTTCTCATTTAAGTTCATGCTAGGATTCTTAAAATGTCGGTCCTGGTTGATTTTGTAGTACTTTTGGTTACTGGTAGTAATAGCAGCAGCAGTGTGTTGTATTCCTTATGCAGGTCCCATCAACCCTGTTTCCTAATTACTAGCTCTAAAATCAGGCGGCAACAACCGGGTCTGAAAAGTGAAGTGCTTTACACGTGCATTCTCTCTGCTGACCACCAGGGGGCGACTCCTCCGGTTGTATAGAAGTCTATGAGAAAATGACTCTACTTCTCACTCTATTTATTACCTCAGTAAACATTGTAAACATGAGTTTATGGTCTCAATCTCTAGTTTCAAGTCTTCTTCAATACAGCATGATGTTCATTGAGTAAACTATGGTCCCTTATACAGTAAAAATAGACCATAAAGCAGAGTATGCTTTAGGGGGGCGGCTACCTTGCGATTAACATGTCGCTACGACGGCGTCTGGGAGTGGTCTGTGTTTTAGTATTAGAACTTTAGTCACTATCGTTTGTATTGTCATTTACCAACATATCCTCATACGTAGGTTTGTATGATGTCATACATTTTTCGTTCGTTCTCCTACGAAAGCCAGCAGCACGTGTCAATTTTGCGCTCGTCACATGCATACTGTCTTTTCAAAATAACTATAGAGTTAGGAAAAGATTGCGCATTTGGGTTAAAATAACTAGGAAGTGCTGTAAGTCACATAGCAAATTAACCTGTTGGTTGTTGGTGCTGTCTTCTGCACCTTTTTTACTCCCATCGTCTTTAGTTAAATTGAGGCCGGATCACGAGTACAAGTGCCCATTAGGAAAGATAATACAAAATAAAATATTATCTCAATGTATATCTCAACTTGAAGTCGTGTAACAATGCTTAAAAAGCAAAAAACTGTTCCAATTGTTCATTTCAAATATTTGATTGTAGTTATTTTGCTTGCTGATTAATGTAGCTTTGTGGCTGGTGGGGCTTCTCCATTGACCCGACCTCCATTGATACCGATGAGACAATTACTTTCCAGGAGCAGTTTTGAAAATACATTCAGTATGAGAATGTAAATTGGATGTCTGTTTCTTTTTAAATTTTTTTTTTTCAATTGGTTACATTACGTTTTTATTCAAACCACATTTACTGTTCCAAATGTGCACGTACATGCACATTTCTTATGAAGACATTGTCAGGCCAAATGCAGAGTTCTGTGATAATGTACAGGAAATAGAATGAAGGGCTACAAAGACTGATTATGAATAGTACACAAGATGGAGTTTGATATCATGAGAATTTGAAAGGTTACACCTCTGACTTATAGATGACGACCTACCTACCTGCAGAATAACACTACGTGGTATTCTGCAGGTAGAGACAAAAACAGAGACGTAGAAACACAGAGACAGAGCGAGAGAGAGGAGGGAAAGTCATTTTACTCTGCAATGTTTGCATGGGCGAGCCATGAAAAACACAGATGCTATTTTCATCTGGGCCTCTGCCTTTCTTTTTTATTCTCCTCTTCCCCCTTCCCTCCCTCCCTCTCTCTTTTATTCTCTTACTCTATCCCTCACTTCCCCCCCCCCCTCCTTCATTCTTGGGAATGTCATTAAATTGTATTAAATAGCCTTTTGTCCAGGGGGCAAGGACCACCCGATATATGATAATACATTAAGGCCCCAGTGTAGCAGCCACTGAGCCGAGACCATCTTAAGAACAAGCACGGTGTGTGCCATTGTGCGTGTGTGTGTCTGTGTGTGTGTGTGTGTATGCTAAGAAAAAAATGCAGGGAGAAAAAAAAACAAAAAACAAAAAATAAAACATGGAGAAAAAAAAGGAGGATGAGGCAGGTTTGAGGGAGAGAAAGAGTGAGATATTAGGGGGGGAGGGAGGGAGAAGAGAACGAGGTGGCTGCCTGCCTGCGCATGTGGCTCCCTAACAACTGTGACACATACTAATAGAAACATACCTAATAAATTACAAGCTTTCAGGGTCTGGCAAGCTGACATTTTCTCTGTGCGCGGGACAATTTCATATCTGCGGCGCGCAAAGTCGAGGGGGCTGCTGGACCAAATTGCATCACACGGAGATGCCAGAAGATTAGCATAAAAATTAACACTTATATTTCGGCTTATTGTCAACCCCACTCCTGCACCGGCTGCCTCGCAACAATCAATTCCTCTTAGAAATCTGATTAGATTCCATGACGCTTATTATCCCAGTCATGTCTGCCTGGCCCCTTCACTTGCACCTCCACCACACACACACACACACACACATTGTGGGCATAGTCAGAGCACTGGCTGTCATGACTGCCCAGACCGTTTGTTTAAAATGGAATTAGGGAGAAAATAAATCTACAGGTGTGGCATTTCTTTTGACAGACGATGCCTCATTCTCTATCTGAGTGTTTAGCGTTTGTGTCGTCCCCCTGCGTAGAAATCAATCCCGATATTGTATCTTTTGCACGTCAAGTTCATTTAAAGTCTCTTGAAAGCTGGTGGACACAACCACAAATTATGAGCTAGTTATTATTCACAGCTTTCTTCAGATTTTTTTGTAGGTATTTAGATTATGATCTTACTCATTTGCCTCAGTCTTATTTATAATCAAAAGCCACCATGGTTTAATGTCTCCCCTTTCAAAATGAACTTCTCTGCATCTCATCCATCCTCAAGTACGCAGCCGTCACAAATGCTTTATGTTTACAGCAAAAAGATGGAATGATGCAAAAAAAAAAAAAAAAAAAAGATCTTGTTTTGAGATCCCACGAGGCTGTCGCAATGAAATATTTGTCAATAACGCTCTCTGTTCGAAGCTCAGTTGCACAAGTATGTACTAAAAAGCACAGCGGCACGTTGGGTGGCTTTGGTAAGACTCTTGATTGTTTAGACAAATGGCATTTCATCGCATCCAGATGTCTTTAAGCTGTGCTCGACTACCATCGCCGCTTTCCAAGGCGCGGGCTGAATGTATACAAACATCTCCTCATAACTGCATTCCTCATCTGGGCCTGCGAGCGTCACGGCGCTCGGCACTGAGAGCTCACATTTTCATATTTGGATTTTTGAGGTAGAATCTTTTCACCAGGACGGGGGGGGGGGGGGTGGATTTAAAGCTTTGGCTCAGTCAGAGGTAAAAGTCGTTCAACTGAAATAACTTTCTTTTTTAATTCTTAAATCGGAGATGGAGGTTCTCCGGAGCAAACCCAGATTTAAAAGTCTTTTTTTTTTTAAGCAAAATTTTAAAAAAGCAGAGAAGAAAAATCAAACAAGTGGCAGGGAATGAGGTGCACTCTGGGCTGGGACAGGAGTTATAACGCAGGAGTTATACCGGTGTCACAAAGGGTCCCGAGTAAAGACGCCCACAGGGTTGAGAGAGGGAGAGAGAGGAGAGAGAGAGAGGGAACAAATCATCTGATGTTCTAAGTGGATAACAACAGCTCCTGCTATGCAGCAGCGGAGGCGCAGAATAATTTAAACCAGCTACCCGGCTACCCCCTCCCTCACCCCACCCCCCTGGCCACCCCTCTATTCTTATGTTAACACGGCTAAAGAGGAGTGGGCCACCCAGCAGCAGAGAGCCGAAACTTAAGTCCACGCTTCAGGAAAAATAATCCATCTCTCTGCCTCTCCGCGATGTAACTTTACTCACTTTACACACACACACATACCGCTCTGGTGAGGGAAAGGGCTGAAAGAGATACAGAGCAGGGGAGCACCAGTACATTTACCCTGCCTTTAAAGCATATTACTTCTCAGACACGAGCTTGAAGAATAATAAACCCGGGGTGCTTAACTGGGCTGTTTTCCCTTTTCAGTCAATGCCACGCAACGGCAGGGCGGGGGCGAGAAGAATTCATAAGTCTTTAAATGCAGAGTAAACACTGCTTTCTTTGTTGATTGTAGAGCTCTGTTGTGTTTTTTTGTGGATCGTGCTGCCCCCCCCCCCCCCCCCCCCCCCCCCCCCCCCCCCTCCTCCTTTTTTCCTGTCTTTCTCCTTCTTTGTCTATCCCTCTCTGTCTCCAATCTCCGACCAGAAGGGCTGCTGTTGTGTTTGGTCTCCAAACAGCACATCTGAGGTGCACACCTCGCTGACATTTTATAGGTTCAAAATCCCCGAGAACGGGAGAGGGAGAGTCATATTTTACGCCGGCGGTTTATTTTAACGGGCGCTTGTAATTAACGCAGCATGTCCTCTATCTCCCGGCCATCTATGCCAAGGCCTTTATTTAAACAACTTTATTGTGAAATGTTTGCGTTCTCAGCGTTCGGCCGGGGCCCACACAGAATATTATTTCATACTTCAAGGGGAGGGTGAGGGAGGGAGAGAGAGAGAGAGAGAGAGAGAAGGGGGCTTTGGAAGAGTTTATGCTTTGAGCGGTTATTGTTTTTGATTACAGCAAGGCTCTTTTTAAAAATGGATCAAGCCCGGTAACCTTGCGCGCACACACACACACACACACACACACGCACGCACAGAACCAGAGAGTCTCACACATTTGCCGACTCACGCTGAAGTTGCGAGGGGCCGAGGGAGAACCTGTTTACAGAAGGGGTGTGCGAACCTGGAGCCCCTGCCTGGGCCAAATGCACAATCTCCGCGTGATTTACGAGTAAGATCGCACTATTTATGTCCAAACGAGAGCACTTGTTTAATGCTGCTGCTTGGGGGCTTCTCTCTCCGAGTGTGTGTGTTTGTGTTCGTACGGGGTTTTAATGGAATTTGATGGGGGAGATTGAGTGTTTACACTCATCAAAATGACCCGGAGTTAACAATCCGCGCTCGACGCACACAGGCGTTTCTCTCGCGGGGCCGCCGATGCAACGTGGACGATCGGACCGCGCGATACGGGCGGCCCCGCTCAAAGACCCACATGTGTCGAGCATGCTGTTGCATTTTGTGATTGCCTCCTTCTACAGCAACGCTCTCGTGGCGAACGTGATTCCACAATATTGCAACATTACCTTATAAAGACGTGGATTTGATAACTTGGGTCGACAGGAAGTCACACGTGGTGTGAGCTGTCAGCACTCTAGCAGCGACACCTCTGACTTGCCTCTGTTGCTCTCTGCATGTGATTGAAAAGTAGACAATAAGGTGGATGTTTATCTTATCTTCATGTGGTCTTGTGCGCTTTTTAGTTAGCGTCCAAACGAGAACACGAACCATACATGCGTATTAAACCACACCCAGGCGACGTTGTGGGTTTTAAAATGAGAATGCAACCCATGTGATAATGTGATCATATGCAAAGCAGTCGAGGTCGGCGTTGAGCTACTTCTGATTCAATTCTTTGACCTTCATAAAACACTGCACAGCAGATATTCTATTCTTATCATCTAATAATAGAGCATCCATGCCTATAATATATTATCTTACAGTGCCAGTACATTACCATGCCTGCTGTCCAGCGCATCAGATGGATCACAGATTGCCTCGGGGAAGCTAAGTTTAGCATAGTGTGCTTTTAGCACGCGGAGGAGATTGACAGAACAAGCGCGCGGGAAAGAGAGAGTGGCGCGTGGCGAACACTGCCAGCAGGTATATAGAGCGACATCAATGAATGGATTTCAATGGAGGGTTGGTGAGGGCTGCTGTGGGCTCTGCTGTGTACAAAGACCAGGGGCCTCAAGAATCAATGAGTTGCATTGGAAAGGGTCGGTCACACTTCACCAGTGCTGCAAATGTTGCCAATGCAACACACAGACACGTATATACACACACACACACACACACACACACACACATGAAGGCATGTCTTGACTTTCTTACTCACAGAAGAAGCCATGTTCTGACTGTGCTACTTGTACCAACTAGACAGCACCTGTAGCGTATTCCTCCTGTTATCTGGTGCATCTGTGGATGGACACGCATACAAACTCCTATATGAAAAAAAGACCTCAGAGACTAACTTATGAAGTGATATATGATATTCAATCTGAGCACTTTCACCCAGGACACCGCTGTCCCTGTCCTGTGTGAAACCAAATCAAGATCGGGAGTTCGTGAGAAGATGGCGGCGGGTAGAGACAAAGTTTATGAGCTGAAACACAAGCGAGCATTTCAAATAATCTGGAAACAGCAGTGTAGTCGGGTGGTGCTGGAGGTTTTGGGCGAAAAATCCAGATTGATTTACTCCAATGAAGAATATTG
The DNA here is from genome assembly GCF_910591455.1 of Pholis gunnellus. Lineage (NCBI taxonomy): Eukaryota > Metazoa > Chordata > Actinopteri > Perciformes > Pholidae > Pholis > Pholis gunnellus. The sequence continues at coordinate 2,773,286 of NC_136528.1, forward strand.
AGCATAACAATTACATTTGGTCTTTGTTGTTATTTATGACTGCTATTAAAACAAATTTGTATAGGGGCAATAAATAAAAGTAATTACTTGGGGCAAGTAAACCTTTGACCCATGTACATGTAAATCTTATAAGATGAGATAAGATGTTAACACTTAAATCTTAACTTAGTTTAAGTTGCAGAACTTACGTTTTAAAATGGACGGATGAAACAAACACACAATGTCGCCAATTTTAGAGAGTTCCATTTTCTTTTTGATCACATAAACGTTCATCTTGGAAAAATCATTCTAAAAATGGCCTTTTTGTCTTGTTAGCTTCTATTAATAAAATAATGGGGCGAGTTGGCTGAGGGTGACATTGTTTTGCATCTTATCAATATGCAGGATTGTATGTGCAGACGTAAGAAATGCAAACATTTTGCAAAACCTACAGACCTTACACTGCCACCAATAAAGAAAAAAATAAAAAGCTGCACAGTATTAAACGCTCGGTGATATCATCATGATGAGAAACACATATGCAGAAACATTCTTATTATCCCTGTGGACTCAAGTGCGAATGGAGATATCTGCAAAAGTATTTTATTCAGAAAGGGAGCCACCAGCATGACCCGCGCTGACCTCCACAGTGTTCCCTCACTGTAGGCTTTATGATGTTTGTGCTGCTGCGACATGCAACAAACTGCTGGCTGGGATGTCTAAATGCAGCACTACTCTTTGCTTAAACATAGCCTCTGACCAGACACACCACAATAAGTGAGCGGGTAGATAATCTGCATATAAACTCAATCTCTAGTTTCAAGTCATCTTCAATACAGCATGATGTTCATTTAGTAAATGATGGTCTGTTTACAGTCAAATAGACATAAAGCAGAGTAGGCTTAGGGGCGGGGCTACCTTGTGATTGACAGGTCACTACCACGGCCGGTCTGGAAGTTGTCCCTGTCTTGCTCTCGGAACTTTAATCCTTTTCCAGTGCGTTTTCACCTCGTGAAATTTAGTTGGGTAATTGGCAACAGAAAACCAAGATGGCGACACACAAAATGCCGAAGTCGAGGCTTCAAAACCATAGTCCACAACCGAACAGCTAACTACGTTGACTTCTTATAAATAGACTATGGTTAACTCCAACCATCCCCAGTCCGTCCTCTTCCCTTCTTGCTGTAATTTTCCTCTCCTTCCCTTCCCCTCCCTCTCCATCCTCTCAATTTAGCCCACCCTCAGCCTCCTCCTCCCCTCCCCCATAAGTTGTGGTGTGAGAGGCTATAAGGGGATAAAGTGAGGTGTAGACACTTCTTTAGCTCGGCGGAGGCCAAACAGATCGAAGACAGAGAGCACCTTGCTGCTGGGTAAGCCGCGCACTAAGAACTGCGATGTCCTCCCTACCTTTCTCATCATCTCTCTGTCTCCTATATGCTGTCCTTTCCCCTTTTCCTTTGATTTGATTAATTTACTTCTTTTCCAAAGTAATCCGATGTGTTGGGTTGCCGTACACTAATTCAGACATTTTCTAACAAAGTGGCAAAGCAGGTCCAAAGCAAACTCAAATCAAAGGTGCTGTGACGCCAGGAAAATAATGCATTTTCTTTAAAAAAAATAGGTTTAAAAGAGTTTTAAATGACTATTTAAAGGCATACAGTAACATACACACACACGGTCTCTGTCTGCCTTACACAAACACATCCCCAAGCTCTCACCCGTAGACAAGTAGGGCTGGTGGCCCTTCACCGGAGCTCTATCGATCTACCTGGCTCCGCCAAACTCTCCACTGTGTCATTCAAACCTTTTCAATTTTTAATCACCGGCTTCCACATCAGAACAAGTCGCTGCACTGTCAAACACACATGTGTGTGTGTGTGTGTGCTCGCACAGGAAAGAATGCAAAAGCCACAAACACACACAGCTGCAAATGCAGAAACATTAAAAAAAAAAAGAAGCAGACACAAACATGGTACTTCAAACACCCGTATCCCTGCACACACAAACAACTGCGCTCACATCGCACACTAAACATGCAGATGCACACATGTAAGCTACAAAGCACATATCTGGAGACAATTCTAAATGCTTCATTGTTCTCTCAATGCCAGCTGACAAATAATATCTAGATCTACATGCGTACAGAGACTGTGTGTGTGTGTGTGTCTGTAATTGTGTGTGTGAGAGAGAGAGGCATTTAAAAGTGTGTGTTATCACCTGGCCCCCATCTTGTGCCCAGCCCCAGACTGTAGCCAGCTTTGACCTTGGGCTCCGCCATATTCATTACATCATTAAGTTACCTCTTCATTAACTTTTCATTGTTTATGGAGGAGGCATCAGGAAAGGAGAAGAGATGGGGGTGAGCTGGTTGTGGTGGGGGGGGGAATGGCTCTTTATCAAAAAACCGTATCCATGGCTGAGCATCTGGGTTTTTGATTTTGTGCAAGGTTATGTGTTTGATTCTCCAGCAGCCGAAGTACAGATGCTTGGTCAGTGGTCCTAGGGCTTCAAACTACAACGCTCTAAGAAACCCCTCAGGAGTCAGATTTGGATGTGTTAGGGACGAAGTGGAAGTTTCTGCTCAATACATCCCTTGTCTTGACAAGTTGGGAGGGAGGACGGGTTGTCTCCAGACTGACAGACTAGAGGAAAACAAATACTGGCATAGCGCCTTTAAACAGCCCCAACTAGAGGTCTTAGAACCACTTAGTCTTTCCAAGACCCGACCTGCTAGGCAAGTCAAACAAGGTCCAAATAATACTTTAATCGGGTTAGGGAAGGGTCCCATTCTTCAAATGGATTCAAACAATTTCTCTATCAGCGAGGTGGTGGTGACACAATGATCTTGATTTGTAGGATATGTGTTGTTAAGATGAATGCCCAAAAAAGATGTACATTTACAGTCAAACGACAAAGCCCTCAAATCGCAAACATAGCCGTTATGATTCTTGTTTGTCCGTAGTAGAAAAGGAACTAGTGTAAAGTTGGTGTAGAACCACAAAGTGTGCAGAGGGAGAAGGTTGGGATGGATAGAGGGTCAACAAAACGTAGGACATAGACACAGGAGACCGCTCGTTAAGTGTTGGTTTCATCTGACAATGGCTACAATTGTTCTCTAAAGTTAACCAAGTCGTTATTGTTAAGTTGCTTAGTAGGTGTCGTAGTATTGGGCTCACATATCCTCTTTCCATTGGCTGGCTGTGTATCAGCTCACGTGCATGTCTAACAGCATTAGGGGCGACTTTGTTGAGCCAGTGTTGGGCTGAGCGAGAGCCTACCTGTCTGTTGCTGATGATTACCAACTTCTCAAGACATCCGAAAGGTTGCAAATACAATACAGGTTTAATTTGGACGACGTGTTGGTGTTGCTACTGTTTCCTACCACAGCCGCTCGTTAAACGGTGGCGTATCATGGGTCTGCGGGGGTCGACCACATTTTGAACTGGGTGTAATTATCCTCAGGTCAATTTCGGACTGGTGAGGGGTATCCTCGGGTCATTTTTGTATAAGATCTCTATTTTAATAAATGTATTTCTGCACATCGCTGCTTCTCCGAGACCTCCACCCCCAACTGCTTCAGTGTTTTTAATGGGCAGCTACAGTGTGTGCTGTGTGTGTGTGTGTGTGTGTGTGTACGAGCAGAGTGTTACTGGCAAAGAGCGAGGGGCTCAGTGGCATATCGGTGGATAAACAAAGGTTTCAAATGTGGCATTTGGCGATGTATTCAACGGCCTTAATGTGCAACGTAACTTTCGCCGACAATTTTTCACTTGTGAAGATAAGCATTTGAAATAGAAATTGCCCGCAATTTTATGATCGGTTCCAATGAAACATCATCTATCTGAAATCTGATAGAACGTATTTGAGTGCTTGTCTCGTAGCCACCAGGCGCTGTTGTGCTTCCACACCACTCTGGCTTTCTGTCATTAGCGATGCATCGCCCCGACCGCAGGCACAGATTGTGTTTAAAAAAATATATATAACGGTCCTTGCCAGCCACCATCTACCATTGCAGGCCTATTATAAATGGCAAATCACTGTACAGCTTTGCTTACTCACTCTCACTCCCTCTTTTTAAATGGCAGTGCTTGGCCAGACTCCACTGCTTCTCTTCAATAACATGTGTAGACGGCCCTTTGTGTTACAAGCTGCTGGACGCTTGGTAGTTCACACTTTTTCCACCGACAGAGCTTAGAGGGAGAGAGAGAGAGAGAGAGAGAGAGAGAGAGAGAGAGAGAGAGAGAGAGAGAGAGAGAGAGAGAGAGCGGTATAAATTTATGCTTTATCACCTTTTTTTTCAGACTTGCAAAGTGTGATTCTAAACTGTGTAATCCTGCTGCTACACTTTTAGGTGATACGAGCTGAGGTCAAAACGTGGTTTTGTGCAAGTCTTTAAGTAATATTAAAATGTCAAATTACTATCCAAATACTCTGAGTACAAGGCGGACTCTAAAGATCACTTACCAATTACTGAAACCCTAATACATCAAGGAGGATAAATCCTTCAGGAAAAAAGAGGGAGGAGAAGGACAAAAGAAGAAGGAAATATCCTCTTGGGAGATGTTAATATAACTTTAAACATGCCGAGTGAGAGCTTTATGCACAAAAAGGGTTCCATTCAAACTGGTGCGAGGCACAGCAAGAACGGCTTTCTCTCAAAATTGCGACACAAACCTGTATATTTATATATATATATTTTCCTTTCTTTGTATTTGAGTCCCTCCTTTTACTCTTCCCACACACTCTCAATGAAGATTAATATAGGATTCATGTTGAAAGAATTATTTCATTTGCAAGAAAGAGAAGGGCAAAAGAAAGCAAGAAATAAAGAGAGAACAAAGCTGACAGTTAATCTTGGGTATGTTTTGTGATTTCGATTAGCTCTTCTTTAAAAGCTGCACGAGTGCTTCATCAGCAGAGGTGATGAACGAGTTCCACATACATTTGAGATGTGTACAGCGCGTTGCAAAAGTATTCACTTCCTTGGAGTTTTTTCTTATTTTGCTGCATTGCAACCTGGAATTCAAATTATTTGTATTTGTATTTTATGTAATGGCCCGAGACAAAATATTAAAAAATTAGTAAAGTGAAATAAAAAAAATTTAAATTACTGAAGAAATGGTGCGTGCATATTCACCCCCTCTGTTGTGAAGCCCTTAAATAAGATCTGGTGCACCCGAATACCTCAGGAGTCACATAATTAGTCAAATAATTTCCAACTGTGATCCATCACATGACCCCACGGAGCACCATTGTTACAAAATAGAACCATTTGAAGCCGTACAGAGGCCAGATAAAGAGACGTGATCTATATCACATGGCCACGATCCTCTCACCTCATCAGGAACTATAACTGAAATTAAAAGTTATTTCAGAAAGTATTCCTCATCTGATGTGTCATCTGTTACTGAAAGCATTTTGCTCGGCTACCTCTGCACACATATAAATTGTATATTGAACTGTAAATGCCATTATCAGGTAAGCTCTTTATTCAGCTGCATGAGATCCGTACACTCACAGCTGCTGAAGGAAACGCTTTAGGTTGCCCCACTTAACACTTCCTCTTCCACATTACTTTGCTAAATTTGAAATTGTTTTAACATATTACCTCTCTGGAAGTGCTCGGAGACAACCGACAAAGCACAAATGTACAAAGTCCCTAAGCCCCGTTATGTTAAACCCAAATCCACAGACTGCAAAACTTGTAACTTAAACTGAAATTAAATAAATAGCTGAGAGAGCATGATACTCCCTGTACAAAATCCAATCATCATGATAAACAATAGCAAAGGACACAAAGCATCACGCAGGAGAAAATGAGGGGGAGAGGCAAGGCAGAAATCAGTGTTTCAGGTCTGAAATAACACGAGCCGTGTCTTAGGCATCGAAAATGAGAAAATGGATGATTGCAACGTCTGCGTGCATGGTGCATGCATGCCAGACACAGCTGATGTTATCTTGCAGGTCTTGCTGCCCAACAAATTGCACTGCTGTGTGCAAAAAAAGAAAAAAAAACAGGTCACTTGTTTTTTCGTCGGGTTTATTGTGGCAGCAAATGAGATGTGGAATAATTGGAAGACGCAACTGAAAGGCCGGTTCAGGCGGCAAAAAGAAGTTCCTCCGTACTTTTCCCTCCTCTGTTTAAAGGCATTTCCATATCGTGGCCTGATAAGACTTCATTTGCTCACAGTGAGGCGTTTGACTGATTTAGAAAATAAAGTTAGAACTAACATCTCTATTGGCAGCTTTGAAATCAACAAGAAAGACCTAAATCATGTAAGCTACACAAATGTTCATGTTAAATAATGAATATTATGGTCAAGTGTCGAGAAATTAGGAAGAGAGAGGGGAAAAAAAAGGGAAATTAGGCCAAATCAGCTGACAGTTGAGACCCAACCAATTAAGAAGACATTAAACTTAACAACCCGGTCACGTCAATACATAAAGTGGCTTGATAAAGTTTAAGAGAGTTTGTATCTGCACGTCCGTAGGTTTTCGGTTCGCCGTCCCCTCCCAGACGCACCGAGTTCGTAGACTCCAATGTCTCGCCGATCTTTGTAATGAGCCGGAGATTGCCGAACAATAGTGTCCGAGTTGTAAAATGCGATGTCCGTAAAGGTTTCAAGCTGTCTGGTATGGATGCGTGATAGCTTCTAATTTCGCAGAATCCGTAAAGACGCTGAGCCTCGCGTCGTGCTCGCACCGCCATCTCGGTCTGTTTACATGAAGCGACACACGGAACTCCAGAGTTGTCACCTAAACAACAGCTTGGCACACATACTGCACAGTATGCGCTGACATCAGATTACAGGTATTCTGGGTACTCAAGCAGTTCTCAGTCATGTCTGCAGCTGCCATTCTAGCCACCAAGGTGTGAAGTTGCTGTAAGGTGTCAAGGACTCCCTATTTATTGTTGCCACACGCTCATGTAAAGCCGTTCCTCTGTCCTTGCCCGATGAAATACATACAATGCACTTCGCTCTCCTGACGGAGGGAGGAAGTGAGACGGAGCATCGGGGGAGAATGTACGCGTTGTGAGATGAGATGGATTTTTTGTTTATCTGACAGGTAACATCCAACCTTTTTTTCCTCCTCTGTCTCCGAGACAGTGGTGTCTGCCTCACAGCATTACTGTCAAGCTGATCTATGATGGAGCCACTCTTAACTTCCCCTTCCACATGTTAGCCTTATGGGTGTATTCACAGAGAGTATGTTCAGCACTTGGAGCAGAGTTTTTTTTTTTTTTCTCAATTAATTTGAGCTCCAGAAAACAAGTGTTACTTGAGCAGTTTAGGCTACGAATGCTGTGTTGAAATGATGAAAATCAAGGATACTTTGGACTGGTTCTCAGTTTAAAAGAGAGCAGAGAGCATTTGGTTTCAGAGAAGGTTAACATGTGCAGACAGTTAAAACTATCGACCTATTTACCTCTGACATTATAATATAAAGGACTCCTTGTATGTTTAGTAAGTAATCTCTTTATCTAATGATGATCTCTGGAAATGACCACAAGTGGCTGATTTTGGAAATTCAAAACAAAGATATGAGTCTGGCTAAAGGGATAGTTTGGGTGTGAATGAGGTATTTATCCAAAGTCAGTGTGGTGATATTGTGAGTTTTAGTGAGACTATTTTCACCGGTTTACCTTGCCGTGACACAATGTTTCCGACAGGGAACTAACGCCGTTCGCTATGCTCTCGCCAAAGCCACCAGACTCCATTGAAAAAAAAACAGTAATTTGACCTTGCAGAACAACGGTAGTCGCTAGTCTACCGCTGCCTCGATTGGTTGGTTAGCTTGTGTTATTTTGAATTGTCGATTCACTAACCCTTTAAAACACCAAAGTCACACAATAACACAAAGTAACTAACCGATTGGGGTAGCGGTAGACCGGAGACTCCCGTGTTCTGCGAGGTAAAATGATAGTTTTCTTCAATCAAGTTGATACAGTGGCTTCAGTTGCCCTACGCAAAGGGCTGTATTGTACTACAGCGCACACTTCATCTGTTTGTTTCTGCAAACTCTATCTGCTGTAGATAATACACCGACTATCGTACAACCGTACCTCAAAACACGCAAACAATCCCCTTAAACTTTTCAGGGATGCCGTTTTCAAATGTAATTATCGTATGACCGTGCGTACGAGTAATCTGTGTACTCTGCTGCGGCTTTCTAGTTTAGTGTGACGCACAGCACAACACCGACTCGACTGCAAATGATTCAGCTCGGCTTTGCGAGTGTAAGCAGCGCTCAAAACATTTCAAAACACACGCAGACGGTTGTTACAACTGGAAATATGAGTAATGGCGTACGGAGCGCAGAGGTAACTCGGATCTGTGGCTCTGAGCGTACGGTGCCGTCGTCGTCAGACCACACACACAGACCTCACAAGTACCCGCAGCCTTCGCTGTGTGACGGGGAGCACCGCAAGGGACGCCAGGCATTGTGTGTGTGTGTGTGTGTGCGAGCGTGTGTTTTGCGAGCCCATGTGTGTGGGTGTGTGAGGGCGAGGGAGACCTCAGAGCCCCGGGGACAGCGTGTCACATAAGCTCCATCACAAGGCCGCTTTATTGGGCCTGGCATGGGTCAGACCCCTACTGTCATCTTCAAATATGCCCGCCACCTGCTCACTCACTCACACACACACACACACACACACACACACACACACATACATGATCTGACATCCATATGTGTACACGCTCACCACACACACACACACACACACACACACACACACACACACACACACACACACACACACACACACGCACACACACACACACACACACACACACACACACACACACACACACTCATGCATACACAAACCAGCACACATGGCTTGCAAAGAATTCATCTGGTGTTTTCTGGTAATTGCAACAAAAACACCAAATCTGGACATGTCACATTCATTTCCCAGGACCCCAGAGTGGAGGACTAATTTCAAACAGCCTCCATCTCTCACACGCAGACCTCGTCCTTTCTTTTTATTTTTCACCCACCCTTCTTCTTCTTCTTCATTTTTTTTTCACCCTCTCATCTCAGAGAGAGAAAAAAAGAAAAGAAAAGAGGGCCGTCTTTTATACACCGGCCAGTTTCGCAGACGGTTATTTGCTTAAGAGAGAGCAAAACTGACTGATATTCTTTATTCGTCTACCCGGAAAAGTGTTCATGCCACTCTGCCTTCAGATTCCACATGTCTAAGATATACGCCCAGGCCCTCGGTGCCAGGGACTCGGCCGCCAATAATTTAAATTAGCAACGCAACAAGATCTGCAGCGCCACCACAATCGGCCCTGAATGCATAAGCAAATCAAGCCGCTTGCTGCCCTCTTTTGCAACTTACGCCAATCTGGTTTCTCTCATTGTGACTTCAATGCAATGTAGATTCAGTGCATGTGATATTCTGCCGTTTGTGTCTTGCTTTGCGATCACTTTGTGGTCATTTCTTTTTTTTTGCCTTTTTGGTACGTTTGTGAATCCATTTATTTGCGACCCGCATACAACTGGCACACTGAACTCTCCATTATCGCAAAATTAGCTCACGTTTGTGAGAGTGGCTGTGCGTGTGTGTGTGTGTGTGTGTGTGTGTGAGCAGTATTTGTGTGCTTTTTTCTTTTTTTTCCTCCCTTGTGAGCGCAAGTATGGTTGTGTGTATGACCGTGTGAATCGGTGTGTGCGCACATGTCTGTTCCGTGTGATTGTGTGTGTGTGTGTGTGTTCCCTGATGGAGATAAGTCTGAGTGGTTAGGAGGGAACAGATGTCAGCTGGTGTCGGCTGCCAGGAAGACTGAACAAAGCCAATCACGTTACCTTCCTGTCCAAAACGCATGGCAGAGGGAGACCTGCATCTAACAACAATTTGTGGTATTAACTCTGAGCATGCCACCCTGCCTGCAACCCCCCTACCCACCTCAAACACACACACACATAAACACACACACACACACTTCCACCATCCTGTTTGGAATAAATCTGGTAAACGACTGGTGGAGATTGGAAAGATTGCAGGGGGAACTGACAAAATGGCGTCCGTAATATGATCTGCCCTTGTTTGCTACAGTAGCTTAATCATTCATAAGCTCGTACAATGGAATGACTGGCAGGCATTACTAGTCTCTACCAGGGTCCTTTGTTCCTTTTCAAGAATTAATCTTAACTGTTTCTATTTGCAAGCCATCGTTCATTAAATCAGACGTCTGAACGCTGCAAATTGTGTGTGTGTGTGTGTGTTTGTTTTTCTTCGAGCTAAAAAAACAACAACCAGCATTTAAATGTTAACTGACTCGCTGCTTCGGATAACTAACGCTCCTTCTCTCTCCTCTCCCTTTTTTTGTTTCACCCTCTGTCTACTCTTTCAATCTCTCCCTCTCGTTTTCTTTCCCCGTCGAACACAATCATATTAGCAGTAAGTCCCTTCATGCTCTAGGATAAAAAGTGCAAAAGCTAATTTGGGAGAGAAACGCACAGATCTTGATTCTTCTGGAAGAGGAGAGTGAGTCACGCAGAAGAGCATATTCACCATGTATCATAAACAATAGGGAGTAGCGAGAGAGGAGGCTAACACGCCCACGCATGCACATGCACACGCTAACAAACGAGAAATGTAAAAGAAAATATCTGAATTACAAATAAGGACATAAAGTCAGAAACGTCCAATTCCATTAGCATTTTACTATACAAATGCAAAATGGAGTAATACGTCTAAACAAAGCTCTGCGCCTGTTGATTTAAAACTCTCTCAACACTGATAAACCGCCTTTAAGAGGCCTGCAAAAAACCACAAATTCCCCTTTTCTCTCAAGCCAGCATTTAATCTGAACGACAGCGAGAGCTTCTGTTTTGAGGAGGAGCGCCGACGTCCCAGCGGGAAAGGCAGACAGACACACATGTCCCCCTCGTTGGGCAGCAAACTAAAAGACCCCAACGGTCTGCCCAGTCGGGCAGAGGGCTAAAATGGCTAGCCCTGGGACTGAGGCGTCCCATTTGGGCTCGGCGCACAGAGGTGACTGGCAAGACCGAAACCAGCTGAACCGACTCTAAAGTCTTGTGGGTTGCATCGGATCCAGTCCAGACCATGTGTGACTCGCAAAATCTCCCCCATCCATGCAGCGACAGTTGAAACTAGAAGAAGACGCGCTTTGAGACGACAGAATAAGTATCCAAGTATATATGTGTGTGTGTGTGTGTGTGTGTGTGTGTGTGTGTGTGTGTGTGCGGCAGTCGCCTTGGCATCTTAGCCTTGACTGACAGATCCTTAGAGATTGTTACAAATCTGTTGACCTTTGACCTCCCCACAGAGTTGTAAAAACCACACTCCATTTCCCTTAAGACTTTTAACAGCCTGCAGAAGAGCCGCTTTCGCGTGTGTGTGTGTGCGTGTTTGCCTCTGTATTTGTGTGCGTGTGCCACTGCGTGTGTGTGCAGTGTAACCCTGAGGTTAAAGAGCAATCTGCTGCCAATTAAGCGCTTCACTAGGAGGGCCCTGCTTCCACGAATGAGAGGAATGCTCCACGAGCTTAAGAGAGAGGGACTTGACTCAGTGCTTTTGGAAGCAGTGTGTGTGTGTGTGTGTGTGTGTGTGTGTGTGTGTGTGGTAGCTGTGTGTCATGGTTGAGACGTTTACAGTGCAGGTTTGTGTGCTGGTAACAATTAAGTGTCAGGGAGCTAATGTAAGGGTTTAAAAGTTCACCACGTAGAGAAGACTGGTGTCGTGGAGAGCTTGGAAGCAGCAGGCCTGACCTGAAATGTACCACCTACTGAGCCAATCACAGGCTCTCAAAACCTCTGAAGAACAACAGGTATGGAGGCTACATGTTTGCTACGATGTCGATATGCATCTACGGAACATGGTTCTTGCAAAATCTCGCAAAAGTACATCTTTCTTTTTGTTTTCTTCTTAAATTTTCCAAAAGTGTTTTTGGCCTACTTCAGAATGTGTTGTTTTTTTTGTTGGATCTTATGATCACGAGGAATGGGGAACACTATTTGTGGTGCTACTTTCTTCTTTTTGGTGGTCTGGAATAACATTGTACCTACATATAATACTGAAGGAGCTTGTAATGTTTGCATTCATGATGTCTTTTGTGTTTTGTGTAAAACTGTGGGACTTGAGAATTAAAGTTTGCGTAGCAAAAAGATTAAAGCAGACAAACCCAGTCGCCAGGATAAAACATTTGGCATTATACATTTCTGCAAACGACGGATACGTTGGATCTTGATGTTTCAGAACCAAAAAGGTGTTTCATATCAACTTTTCTACATGCACGTATCAACGTGATAGTTAACCACTCCAAACTTCATTCTCAACTACATTAAGGTTTAGGCATCTAAACTACTTGCTAAGTTTAATAAAAGGTCAGGTTTTGGGTTCAAATAAATCGGGTAATTTTGTGCTCACACAGCACACAAACAGCGGTCTCCTGGGTGAAAGTCCTGTGTTTGACCCAACAACTCACTCACTCAGGATGAGCATCAGAGGATCATACAGCACGTGTATTATTGGCCAGTTCTCTTTACAACGTGTCACAACAGCAGAATACCTGCAGAATGACCTAATAACTACGCCTTTAGCTGAAGAAGCTAAATGGAAATCATTCGTTTTATTACGCCTGTGCTTTTCCTGCTGTGACTTGTCAAGATGTCATCAGTGAATAAAAAGGCATATTATGTACCGAAGCGTTCAAACTAAATACTTGCAAAAAATGTTTGTTCTTTGACATTTTCTTTGGTTGTGATTTAGTCTCTACTGAGTGTTTTTTATGTGTCAGTTAGATAAAGAAAAGATAAATGCGGCCATCTGTTGTATGAAAATCACACTGAGAGACAGAAAAAAAGTACATGGAGCAAAGTGAGGAGAGGAAGTGTAAAAGCAAGAGGGCAAGGAAGGAAGGAGGGAGGGAGGCAGGGAGGAGGGTGAGGTCGATGTCCGTGCTGCTCTCCTTCTCCCGCCCCCGTCCCCCCCCCTCCACCTGCACCTCCTCCCAGCAGCCCCTGCCATCCATCAGTGGGTGAGCGGAGAGGATCGGGGCCCAGAGTAATGAGCCGTAAGCCCCCTTACACGTGTTGACGCGCCGCTAAATAAGATCCATTTACCTCGGCTACCGCCGCCGCGCCCCGCCGACGACTGGAGGAGAATGCAACGCCCTCCCCGACAGCCTCCCCCCCCCCCCCACCACCACCACCACCACCACCACCACCGACGCGCCTCAAACACACCTCGTCACACACATCAGTGTGCTCTGGCTGTTTCTGTGTGTGAGCTTGCTTCTGTTCCTCCCTGGTTGGTATAGTGTCCATCTGTAAACCTCACTATGTGTGTGTGTCTCTGTGAAAATATATCTACGTGTTTGTGCAGTGTGTGTGTGTGTGTGTGTTTGTGTGCATTAATGTGTAACAGTGTTCATGTGCCTGTGTTTGTGTGTGTGTGTGTGTGTGTGTGTGTGTGTGTGCCTGTGGGCAGGGAGGACGGCGTAGTGATCCAGTTACTCAAGACAGACAGAAGCAATCGTTCTCCAGTTTCAGAGTTTTCTCGTAGACTTGAGGGCATCACTGTCAAGTGTCGGGGCCATCAGGGAAGGCTCGCTTTAGACGATTACACTCAATCTGGTGTGTGTGTGTGTGTGTGTGTGTGTTTGGGAGTCATGGGAGGAGGACCATGATGTGACCTCCACTGCTCTAGATGAGCTACACTGACGGTTAGTTACTTCTTTTGTGACTGAATTTGTGATTTTGTTTTCCATATTGTCCAAAATAAAATCAGTTTCATCGAGGATCACAGAAACTGAAGGTCCGTTCACAACGTGTAACTGGTGACACTGGTAAAAAAAAAAAAAAAGGTGCGTGTCATCCTCGGCCCCCTATGTGAAAACCAGCCAGTGTATGGGAGCCAACGCTGCTTATACAAAGCGTCCTCACATAACAAAGGGGGAGAATGGCGAGAGACACGGAAACAGAGAGGGATGGACAGAAAGAAAGGAAATGTTTGCAAATCATAGGAGAAAAAAAAAGGTGGAGGAAAAAAGAAGAGTGAGTAAAAGAGAAAGAGCCACGGGGGGAAGAAAGAAAACAGGCAGAACAAAAAGGGACAGATGAGTGAGCAAGGCTTTAGTAGCGCTGTTGGGGTGAAAGAGAATGCCACTAATAATGAGATGTCTATTTTACCCACCAGCTCTCTCTCTCTCTCTCTCTCTCTCTCTCTCTCTCTCTCTCTCTCTCTCTCTCTCTCTCTCTCTCTCTCTCTCTCTCTCGCTGCTACGCCTGTTTTCCTCTGGCCCCCATTATCAGTGCACTTGAACCCGGGGATAACAATGAGTTCACAGAGATTGAGAAGTGCCTGGGCCTTAATTGTATGTATTTAGTCACGCAAACAGAGGCAATGGCCTGAGAACGCCTAGTTAGCCAATGACATCATTTAGCCACACAGCCACTTTAGCTCAATGGGGCTGCTGTTGCGTACCGCTCTCTGTCTCTTTACCCTCTCCCTGCCTGCCATCGCTCCGTGTCTCTCTGTTCGCCTTTCACCACTCAGATTCCCTGGAATAACGCTTCAATATCTATACTTCTGTGAGAGTTGTGTGTCGTGTTTTTTCTCTTCCTTTCACAAGGTCATTCTATGCATGACCCTATTTTTCACACCATGTATGTATTTGCAGAAGGTTTCTTCAGCTTTTGCACATTTGATCTTCTATTTCAGGGTGACACGTCTGTCCAGCCAACAGTGTTCGATGCATCTAACGTACAATCATTTTGCTTCATAATTAAATCAAAAATAATTTTCCTGGCGATCACTGAAATAATTGGTCAACTGATAGCCTCTTTATGATTTTTCATATTTAATTTTTGTTTTATTTGCCCTGCAGTTGTGTGTGTGGGTGTGTGTGTGTCTGTTTGTTTGCATGCATACTTTTGTCGATCAATGGTGGTTGCTGGCAGTCACAAAGATGATGATGGCACCGAGATGTTAGTGTGCCTCACTTGCTCGGCACAAAGAAGGGTATGTGTGTGTGTGTGTGCGTGTGTGTGTGTGTATTCGTGTGTGTGTGTGTGTGTGTGTGTGTAAAAAGGAGGGGTGCTTCTCAAGCAGGGGTGTCAGCACTTGAAAAATCAATCACCATCTGGGCTCATTTCATACAAAGGACAGAGGGAGGGGAGGACAACTCACAAACACACACACACACACATACACACTTCGTGCATCTTTCATTTCATGCAAAGACAACAGAGGGCAAAACTGTACAGCAGCGTGGTGCCCCGCTTGTCTCCTGGCCTTTCTGTCTCAAGCGAACACACACACACACACACTCCTCGCTCGGATCCTGCTGGTATAAAAGCAGGTGTGATTTCCTTACTCTGCCCGAGGTTGCAGTGGTTGTAGCGAGCGCCGGGTGTAGGCCCGCAATTTGGGGAGTGAAGGGTCAAATGCGGAGGGGTGTATCTCGGGCAGAAAGCACCGGCCACGCTGGGGCCTATCTAAGCCATTAGCCCAGTGCTATGTGAACACACCGCGTCGGGGCCGGTGAGCAAGGTCACCCAAAGCAAACACGGATAAGAGGAAAGAAAAGCAGAGGTTCATCTGCTTGAGTTGGCACCTCGGGTCAATGGGTTTCCCTCCTATTCACCGCGTTTACAGACGCCGCTTTAACTCGCTTTCAGAGCCCGTTTTTCAACTTCGCATAAGGCACTTTTTATATGAGTAGAAGTGAATGTTTTATGCAAACAAGATTTTTCTTCTTTTAAAGTATACACAAAAAAGCGTCGGAGGCTGAAAGCGTTTGTGTGTGCGTGCGCATGTGTGTGACATGATTTTTGCTGCGGCGCTGCCTCCTTTCAGTAGCACAGTTGTGTGAGAAATACCAGTGGCAAAGGCTGCTGAGGCAGCGAAAGCATTTAATACTCAACAAACAGTTATCTAAGCCCATATCCAATAGCTAGACACCACTGTAATGTGACCTACATACTAAGTGAATAGGAATTTTTTTTTTTGTATGTAGGTTGGGGTGCGGTGGGGGTAAGGGCACAGGTTTTGGGGGGTTTTGGAGGGGACGTGAACAGAACTCATTCAAATGGCAGGAAGAAAAGTATTCCTTTTTGCTCCTCTTCGCTTCCACTCTCTCTCTTCTTCCAGAGCAAGAAGAGAAAGTAGAGGATAATGTAACAGGACATATTGTGCCCATCTAAGCATTGCACTCTCCCTCCTTTGTCCATTTTGACCCTCTGGAAAGAGGACTTACTTTTTGAGAAATTGATGAAATGACAAGTGGAGTGAGGCGGCATGTTTTTCCTTCTTGTTTACTGGGACACAAGAGATTGAAGCATCTGTCTCAGGGATGTAGCAGAGGGTGAAGTCAAGGCACCAAACGTACTGCTTCCACAGCCAGAATATACAACCCTTTTCATTTCTTCTAATAAATAGTTTTAAGATCATCTAAACTATTGGTATAAGAGGATTTTATCTTTTATAGAAAAATAACCAACTCACTCCCAACTCGTCAAACTTGTCACTCTGTAGTCACGTGAGTTAGTCAAATGAACCTCAACCACACCCTTGTAATAAGTGGCTTTGTTGCCTAAACCTAATGTCCTGTACAGACAGAAGTTTATTTTGAAAAGATACTATGCAACGAGTGGAAACGTGCCATCCCTGACACTAGAGGGGTACCTGAACTGTAAAAGTTGGAAAAGCTTAGGGCCACTGACCAAAAGTCTGTATCTGACGAGTTGAGAGTGAGAATGTGTGAAAATGTCGGCATTCTGTAAACTACACGATGCGTTAAGTGTTAACATTTGTCACCCAAAAATTATTTTTACGTAATGTAACAACGTAATAACATTAAAAGTAATAACTTAAGAACGTCGTAACGTAACAATGTAACGCAATAACTTAATGTAACTCAACAACGTAACCATGGTACGTAACAATGGAACGCAACAAAGTAACAATGGAACGTAACGCAACAACCTAACAATGGAACGTAACGCAACAATGTAACAATGGAACGCAACAAAGTAACAATGGAACGTAACGCAACAACGTAACAATGGAACGCAACAACGTAACAATGGAACGTAACAGGATAAATAAATAACAACTAGCCTTAGCAGACTGTCTTACACAATAAGCGAAACACTGTCACCTAACAAGCATAAACGTAAATGTTAACTTTTGGTTCCACGCGGGACACAAAGCGCAGTGTCCTGGGTGAAAGTCCTGTGTTGGTATGACCCAGACACCTCCTCTCCCAAAGGTTGACATTCAACGGTTTGCAGAAACGTACTGTGCCAACATCTTTTCCTGGTGACTTGCTGGGTTATCTCCCTCACCATTTCATACTTCATGACCGCATGGGTTGAGTTTCTTATTGTTTTCCGGTGCCAAACCTTGAGAAGGGCACGGCTTCGGCTAGTTGCAGGGCACAGAATTAAAAGCCCATTATGGATAATTACAGGCAGAACTGGACAGATTCACTTCAGAACAGTTTTGATAGGTTTGGTCCCAGTCTCAGCCTAAAAAATGATGAATGAATAAATGCATGCATGCACACACTCACACACACACACACACACACACACACACACACACACACACACACACACACACACGAGTACACAGTCAATCTGCCTGGCCACATCAACAGAGCAGGTGTCCTTAGTAATGCACCATTGCGCACTTGGATCTCTGCATCTCAGAACAGAGGGAAAAGAGGGAGGAGGGAGAAGCAGAGAAAGAAATAAAGGACAGTTAGAGGAAAGAGAGGGAACAAGTGTCAGTGGTGGTATGTTTATGTGTGTGTATGTTTGCTAGCTGTTGGAATTTGGAGGCATTCTGACGATCCATAGCCAAATTAGAGGTTACCCAAACTACAGTCTGCCTCCGACACAATGTACCAGTGGAACTTGTTTAAATGCACCTAGTTTCTTTGCTGGAGAGCGACTCATACACTCATTATTTTGGGGATGATCAGAAACATCGAGATGATGTCTTTTTCGGTATCTATATGAGAACTATTTATCAGGAAGACAAGCTCGACTGAGGAGAAACTAAGCAAACAGACGCACTTAGTAAAGACCATGCCTTTGCCCCCTGCTGAGTCTCAGCAACATGGTACATAAATAACCATTATGAATCATGCTGTTTGGTCTCACCCTGCCGTTTCTCAAATAAGATCCAGTTTCCATTTAGCCACAATGGTGATGAGCAAGCCTCCTGCGACGCCGCACCATTTTGTGAAAAGCAACTAAATAAAACAAGTTATGTGTTTATCTAGTGCTTTAATTTCTTACAAAAAAACCCCACAAATCTCGTATCGTCACCCAGTTCAGTATCACATTTTCAGCTGCTCTGTGTTTACACGTCGACTCGTCTGCCTAATAGGCTCGCATCCAGTCTAAACCTACACGAGGCCAGAGGGCGAGCCGACAACAAAACAGCCCTGCAGCTCAGATGAAAAGACAAACCGCTGGTCAAATAGGACCATTAGTTTGCAGAATCAGAGGTTACCCATCTATTATCATAAAGAATAACAACGTGACTATCATTGTGTGAAAGTTTGCCTCAGTCAAATGTGATAAAGTGGGGTTAGAGGGATCCAATCTGCCAATTAAGAACGCTCAATCATACCGTTAGCCGTGCCATAGATGCGCGTCTGGGTCGACGCTTGTTGCCTTTTCCTCTTTGGCACCGGTTCAGAGACTTGGGTGGTTCGCTCACATCGGCTTCTGTGGCCCAAGAGATTACACTCCACAACCTTTATCCCGTGGCAAATCTATCCTTAGGCCGCGCGTTTTTAAACCTTGTAGCAGAAATCAAGCCTCCATTGAGGGAATGTCCTTTGTAGAACTTAAATACATCCCAATGTGTCCATCAACAAAGGCCTCTACCCTTCCTCCTCGCTCTCCGTGACACACTAAGTTCAGGATTGTCCGACGGGCCTGTGGGTGGGTTTTTTTTTTTCATCCTTTCCCATTCTTCCTTTATTTTGCTCCTTCTTTAGAGCATTAGGGCGACCAGCCATTGAACTACAACCGCTGCTATAAAAATTCATCAGGATTAAAATGACCTCACACACAAAATTAAAGTTCCCCAAATGTACACAATAAGGGCCTGTATCTTTTTTAAGACATTCTCAGCTTCCTTGGGAACAGGATTGTTTCTTGACAAAGTGGTCTCCGCTCAACAATGAGCACCTTTCAGACACACACAGGGACTGCCTTTAGAGCTGCGGAGAGAGACGGATTTCACATATCAATCAAAAGAGAGAGGGGGGGGGAGGAAAAAGGGCCCTCGTCTGGCGAGAGTGGTCCTTCAGGAACCATGAACGGATTCAAATGGAGTATATGCTTTTCTCTCTTACCGCCACTATTCATAATAGCAGAGGACGCAGGAGTAGTGGAGAGGGAGGGAGAGTCCTCTTAACACGTTTTTTTTCCTTTTTTTCACTTGTCTTCCCTTATATGGGGACTGAAGCATGGTCCCTCAGCCTGCCCCTGAAATAATAAGACTGTAGTGGATGCCCAGATTGTACAACATTGGGAAAAAAGTTGCTTTGTGAAGAGGCCAAGAGGGCCCACTGTATTCAGTCTGTGTGCAAGCTTTCATGTTCTTGAGTTTGTACATGTGAGGCCTTGTGTGTGTGTGTGTGTGTGTGTGTGTGTCTGTGTGTGTTGGGGTGGGGGGGGGTCCATTCCATTACACCTGCGCGATGGCATAATGAGCCCATGAGTGTGTGCAGTGGGCCACAGCCACCCACTGCGCCAGCCATGCACACCACTGCCGCTAATCATGTTGAAAATGAATAAGGTGTCAGAGTGGGTAATTCACAGCTGTATTAAAAGCAGCGCAGCCTAGATATAAGGTACATAAAACAAATTCAATACAGTGTTCTGTTATGGAATCTTTGCTTTTTTTTCGACAGCTGTATTAATGGCCTCAAAGGTCTTCTTATTAGGTCACTGGCTACATGTTTGACCTTCTATACTTTCTGAGGCAGGGGTATTCAGATCATCTCCGACTCATAGCTCACAGGAATACAGAGAGCAGAGGAGGGGACGGGGACGGGGGAATTGGCTTAAATCTACAGCGTCAGTCGAGTGTTCAAGTTACACCGGAACTGTGAGCCATGCGAGTCATTTTCACTACAGAAAACAGATCACGTATCAAACACTAGAATTACCGCGGTCGGATGCCTCCGCCAACAAGTCAAGTTGCAGTTTACATCCGTGTCTGTCCAAAATGTCATCACTTCATCATTTTATCCTCCTAGACATTTGTGTGAAATTGTCCTAATTAAAATCTGAATTCTTGAGTTGAGTCCAAAAATGCTATTTGTGAGGTCACCGTAACCTTTGCCCACCAAAAATTCGAAATCAGTCCAAGTGGATGTTTGTGCTAAAATGGATAAATTCCCTCGAGGCGTCCCTGAGACATCGTGCTGACGAGAATGGGACGAACGGACAGACAACCCGAAAACAAAATGCCTCTGCGCCGGCGACAGCTGCGGATAAAGTTACACATTTTTTTCAAATAAATATCACGATGGCTACTCTCCATTGCTGATCCAGAGAGAGAAATAAAGAGAAATGGGTTCAGTCTGTACGTTGCATCTTTGTGAGAACTATGAGACACAACAGGAAAGAGATGAGACTCTATATCGTAACAAATACAACAATCAGGAGGCTTTTCCACTCCTGCCAACAATACTTAAGTGTTTTTTTTTATATATATATATAATTGCTGTTTAATACAGTATATGTCTTTAAAGCCAGTTCATTATGGAATAACAGCATGTAAGGAAAAAAATAATAATTATTCTACTAAATAGTTTAAATCTGGGAGTGTTCGTTTTTTTCACAATTTCCACTAATTTCTGTTTGTCAGCATCTACACGACAGGGGAAACCTGGATGATTACTGCACGTTTGTTCGGTGCCTCGCGAATTACATCACTTCACCTTAGACCTCGGTCTGACATTAAAAGTGGATCTCTGTGTAACTGGGGGGGGAAAAAAGTATTAGTATTCACTGCATGTATGTGTGGCACATGTGTGCTAATTTTAAAAAGGGATGCTGTGAAAGTGTGGAATTGGGGACAAGGCAGCCTTGCACCGGGCCGTGACACAGACTTATGTTAAACCTAATTAGATCATGATAATAGCTTTAGGGCCCCAGTGATCAATGCTAGAGGTCTGTGGAGATGAACTTTCCTTAAGTTTCATGCCGCACGCTGGTTGTACTCAATTTTTTGTATTGCACACACACACACACACACACACACACACATCAGAGTGGTTTGCAGACACTGTGGTATATGATAGCATTATTTTAAATATGCATTATGTATCAGTGATTTGCCATTCTGGTGTTGGTCGGGAATGAGTATGATTTGCTTCGATGGATGTATGTGGTCAGCGTTGGACTAATTCAACAGTTAAATGGCGCACATCCGTGCTACACGACGGATATGAATCAGAATTCTTTCAGCCTGTTTGACATCACCTGAGCCCTCCAAGCCTCGCCCATAATGCAATGCACCCACAATTCCTCCACATCGCATTTCGAAATTAGGAGCTGCTTTCCGTCATCAACCTTATGGTGGAGTCTAGTTTACAGCTTCACAGACTCCTCGGATCACTCTCGCCGAAGACAAAGAGGATTCCTTATGCTTCCATTACGATCTAATGTAATTTGTGTAATGTAATATTTTAACACGTCTGCATCTGCTGACGTGCCAGTTAGCTAGCTAGCTCGTGATTAGTCTTGATACCGGATGCTTTGGGAATCCCTGCACGTATCGGTTGTGGTTGCGCCGGTTGTTGACTCTCAAAGCTTCCTCCTCCTGCCTACTTAATCCTGCCCCAACCCAGCAAGTGGTGCAGCACATTTACGGGACGAACGTGTAGAAATAAAAGATGCAGGTTTACCAAACTACAGTATCTGACGTTTGCTTGTGTTGTGTTTTGCACTCTATAATTACCTCTGGACGAGCTCCAGTTTGGAACCAACATTCTAGGCTTTTTTCGAAAACTCGCCCACAAATTTAATTTCACAACCGTCAACTGTTCAGGCTGGCATGCACCCACTGAAGCCCAGTATATTTGTGTGTGGTCAAGACACACAAGAAACATTGTCTTTGGATGCACAAAGAATAGCTTTTGCCCCTGTGGGCAGGTCTGGAAAATACTGGTCTCCTAACTGCCACCACGCAATTCTTTTTAGAATTTTAGAACCAGCTAAACCATTGAAACATTCATTCTTATGTGACATTTTGTTCAAATGTCCCAGAGTCTACAGGCCAATCCAGATGCTCTTTTTTATTCCAACGGCATTACACCTGCAGAGGGGGCTTAACAAACTAAATGTTTGATATTGTTCACTATGAAAAGAGTCAATTCTAAGTCCAGTATTGACAGAACCAAGGAGGGGAGACCGCCCAGTTTGCTGACCTCAGGACTGTTTTTTTGCCAAGAGCGTAGAACTGTATGAACTGTAGAACAGTTATTGTTTCAGGTATCTAATCAGGTTGTCTCCTGGCCACCTCCTTGTGTAGGTATTCCTAGCACATCCATATTGGAAGAGACCCCAGGGCAGACCAACACTTGGGGGATTATATACCCTATCGGGTCTGGGAATGCTGCAAGAAGATCGGAACTATGTCTCCAGGAACAAGGACTACTTTGCTTAGCCTGTTGCCACAATGAGCCAGCCTTGGATAAACTTTGGAAAATAGATGGATGAATATGGGCAAGAAATCTAAAAGAATAACCTATCCCACCAATCTCGCCATGAAGGGGGGGAGGGTAAAGGTGGTGGAGTGTTTCATAGAACTTGGAATTACAGTCTACAATAAGCTTCAATCAGCCCACCGTGGACTTTTACAAGCTTTATCAACAGACACTTACAGCCATCCATAAACTAAATCTTTCCAACCCCATCTTCTTCTCCTGTATCGTAGCATTATTGGACCAGTTATTCTGTAACGTGCCATCTGTTTTTCCATATGCTTACAATCACCAAAAGGAATCAATTCTAATTTAGCCTGCAAAATCTGGTATTCCGACCCCCAACTTTTCCGATTATGTCACCTCATCCCCGATCACACATGACCCAGATCATCCGCTCTTTGAGAACATTACCCGCCTTCCTTCTGGACAGACGTATGGACTACCCGTGAGCAGAAAGGCCGGTTTTAGCAAGAGTTCCTACAGCCATACGAGCTTTAAGTGACCTACACCTAAGTTATAAGTAATCCAGTCTGTGGTATGTAGAGTGTTTATCCATCTCTTTGTCTCTTTGTATAGTTTTTGTATTCTAAATAAAACACACACAAATACAAATTCTGCATGTCTTCCTTGTTTGTGCTGTGTGCAGTACGCACCGACTGTGGAAAATCATTTCCTCCTTGAGGACAAATAAAAAACAATGTGTGTTAGCCTTTACGAATCCACTTTAGTGTAACCCTAGTGCACATGTTAAAGGATTCGATGGACGAATATGTATTTTTGGAAGAAATCTGTGTGTGTGTGTGTGTGTGTGTGTGTGTGTGTGTGTGTGTGGATGCAGTACTTGTGTGTAGAGAGGGGCGTTCAGGCCTCATTTCCCAAAACACAAAGGATTTCATGAGCACTACTATTTGCCAGAGGTCAACTTGATTCATAATCTATTAGTGCTGGGTCAGGTTGTCTTTTCAGTGGCAGTACCCGGCCCGTTCCAGTTTGACATGCTAGCCCGCTTGGTGCCAAGCACAGAGATGACGAGCGGTATTCAAAAAAACACTGCCATAGTTGTTCGCATTTGAACTATCCACTTTTTCCACAAGTACAGAGTTTTTAATTTTGTTTTATATGCCGTCAAGAAGCGATATTGGAAGTGGACAACACAGCCACAGATATATCTGTCCATCGACACAACCAGCTGTCTAGACAAAGGTGTGCGGAATGATATACTGAACCCACCGAAAACCTTCAAACAAATAAAGGATGAACATCATTTAGGATACAATTTCCCTGACGGAAGAAGGCCTCCGTCTGCTTGCTGTAGAGTGGTGAGGTGTTAAGCTTTCCACTGCGACATCTATCTCTCGCCACCACCTTGAGGGCATCTTTTAAGCAGAAGAATTTAGCCATTATGTGGCATTAACCTCATTAGAAAACACTCTTTAGCTGCTCCAAGATAAAATTGATTTACAGCTGCCATTTCCACCACTGCTCTCGATCAATGGTTAAACTATCCCTTTTATGGCCCTGTGCACACTCTCTGCTCTTTTCTCCGGTTTTCTTTAACTGCTCTTTAATTTCATCGCCCCCCCTTCTATCTTGTCCTTGCGCCAGGTATGTAGTCGCTGAGTGGAAGAGGGCTTTTTCTCTAACCCTCCCATGGTCAAATATGGGACTGACTACATTTTTTGAGAGAGGATAAACACGACATGATCCCTGGCAGATTCCTTGAACCTATTAAGCACCAAGTTGCTGTCTTAGTCTTTTCTAGATGGGGGATTTTCACCACAGTCAGCTCAATTTGCGTGGGTGGTCTTAATTGAGGTTTTATCTTAACACAATGTCGTAGTGTTGTTCTTTCCAACTCTTACCAAGGTTGCTTTAGTTATTCACAATTCAGGAATGTGATTAGCCTAAGCAGCTGCAGATGTATGACCATGTTCAAAAAGTGATTTTTTGTTTTTGGGGGGGGGGGGGGCTGGATCTTGTAGGAATATGGGGTTTAGGTTGTTGCCAAGTTGTGATTGTAATTCTGGAAAAGTTATGCTATAAGTAAAGCATAACAAAGTAGGTGTTGTAGAAACGCAACATGTTTCTTGGAATTGAACATAGCAACGTATCCTCATACAACAGTTCCTATGAGATCTTTGAAAAGTTAATTGCGGGGCTTTGAAGTAGCGTTACTTAAGTTAAGTGACAAATAAGTCAACGTTGACTTTTGGTTTCAATCGGGACACGAATAGCCGTCTCCTGGGTGACCATCACCCCGACCTCCTGTCCCGGCTCATGATTACGTGAATAAGACTTGGTGATGTGGTTTGATTACAAATTAAACAGTGTATGAGAACATAAATACCTGAAGTCCCTGGAATAGCAGTGCAGCATACTCCATACTCCTGAATTATGTATGTTGGATTAGTATAAATTGTGATTATAGTGACGGTGGGCACCGAAATGATGCTATAATAGAGAAACAAAATGAAATCCAGTCTATGCGTTAGCACAATCTGCTGAGGAACATTGAGAGCTTCAGAAAAAGCTCATAAGTGGACATAGAGTTCAGATTTTTTTGTCACGAAAGTGTAAAAAGTCTTAAGTGATCGGCCAATGTGGCAAATTCAGGAAGTTTTGCGCAGACGACTGGGGACTTTTGGATGCACAGTATGCCACAAAGCACAGCTTTGAGCGGAGCAGGGTTTCCACATGAAGTTGACGGGTACGACTGTCTAGAGCTCAGCCAAGCAGAAAATCCACAATCTATGTCGGCGTGGCCAAATGTCAGTGTATGCCCGCCCACCTCTGACAGCTCAGGTTTATGTGGACGTTTAAGCAAAACACTCAACGCTGTATTTCTTTGACAAATCAATACGACCACCATTTCAGCTCTCCTTCCCTCCCTCCCTCCCTCCTTCCCTCCCTCAGTCTTGTGCTAGCTCCTTTCTCATCTCCCTCTGTCTGGGAGAATTGATCCGCATGGATGGAATGATATCAACCGACGGATAGAGTGATACGCCCCGCTCCCTCCTTCCTGCCCTCCTTTTCACCGCACTTTTGACACATAAATAAAATATGTGGCCTTTTTGTTTCGATTCGCCGCGGCGTTGGTTCTGAGAAAGGAATACGGTGCACGGGGGCTCACATGGAGCTGTCGGTAGACAAGAGGGAGCTGAGAGTCGGCTGGTTGCCATCACTCACTGTTCACAGGCGCCCTACAAAATCCCCTGAACTTTCCGACACACGCATTTGTTAGAGTGACACAGTCAGATTCTAAAGAATGGCATTAGAAAATAATGTGAGTGCTAAATTATTCAGGCTTTTTTTCTCTTTTTTTTTGCCATAATGCTTCACTTTACAACCACACACAGCTGCACACACACTAACACACAGACAGTGTGTGTGTGTGTATATATATATATTATGGCAGATCCATTTAGTGTCAGCGTCCAAATTTGGCAAAGGAAAGGATAAGAGAAGGTGCTGTGAGGGGGGGAAAAAGTTTGCTAACTCCGTCGTGCTACTGTATCAAGATGCCAAACCGGCGCTGCAGTCAATCCCCACTTTAATATCAACCGAAATAAATCACAACCGGGGGCCACAGGTTTTAGGGCCCCCTCCCTCCGCTATTAACAGATGCACGTTACATGTTCATCCGCACCTTGGCTAGATATTCCTGACATGACGGCGAAGGCATTTCCACAGTTGCGCAAGAAATAGATGCCGGGTGAACTAACCTCGGGTCCTACGGAGCATGCCAGAGCACCAGGCCCGGGTCTCGCAGGCCTGCAGGGTTTCCGCTCCGCTCAGTCAGACTGACGTCCTCCTCGCACCTTCCCTAGGCACCTGATCGCGCTCCCCCCTCCCTGCATCTGAAGCCCTCGAACGTATAGGTGGAGTCGCACACACGCGTGTGCATACCTACGTACGTGTTACATAACCTGCAGTGGGCAACCTGCTCACTGCTCAGCGTCTGGTCTAAATGCCGACTGACAAAAGACAGACAGACAGCTTGGACTTAAAGACAGACAGAGTAACCCTACGACAAACGGATAACTGATGGGATTAAATAGGAATTATCTGTTGATATGCTCGTGCAGGTCCTCTGTGCATCCGTGCACAACGGATGTCCCAACCAACTGCTGTGTGTGTGTGTGTGTGTGTGTCATTATCATGATCATCCTCATCATCGCAGTGATCGTCATCATCACCCCACACAGATTGCATCGGCGCGTGGATAACCGAAAACCTGCTGCATCAGGCAGTTCTCTTCCTAGCTCCTAGCTCCTAGCCTTTCGCTCTCTTCTGCTCCCCCAACATTCCTCCCTTCCTCGCTTCCTTTCTCCTCCACTTGAGGAAGCTTTCGCCACGTTCACGCAAGACCGCCAATAAACACCTGGAAACCCTGAATGATTCCACAGCTAGTGTGCCCTCTGCCTCCCTCTCCAGCCACAAGTCTCCTCTCCCTTACCCTCCCCTCCCCATTTCCCTCTTCCCCGAAAGGCCTTAGTCACCTCAGTCGGTGGGTGGGGGGGGAGTTTCTTGGACAGCGTGACAGTGTGCTTAGCCCCGTTAAGCCAGCCCCTCAGCTTCAGCTCCGCTCCTGGTTCGGCACCGATCAGGGAGTCCTGGGAAAGAGAGAGACAGAGAGAGAAGATAAGGAAAGTGCTGAGTCCACCGCCACCACCGCTCCCCTTCCCTCCCTCCCTCCCTCCCCTCCTCTCTCTTTGCTTCGAGCATCCCCTTGTCGAGAAGGGGTCTCCCCCCCTGCCAAAGAGGAGGGGAAGGTGAATCGACTGGTGCACTGCTGACTGCGCACCAATAACCTGAAGCTCTCTGCTCCTTCTCCTCCTCCTGGTTGTCCACCAACTTGTCTTCATCCTGTTTTTTATTGTTATAATAAGTATAAAAAGGATAGGTCGGCTGATATTACATTTTTTTGTCAACAGAAAAATAACAGGCCTCATTTGCATATTGAAACATAACATTTCAGAAACCTTTTCATACAAATATGATTTAATGAAAGTAATCCACTGGCTTAACGGTGAACTTGGTCACCAGTTTCATGGTGAGTTATATTATTTACCTTATTATCTTATTCAGTTGTGTCTTCAAGATGTAAGTCATTTTACAAAACAAATCTTTGAAGGACATGTTCTCTAAATTAGTTTTTCCTCAGATTCTGAGCCAGAAATACAAACATCCGTGTTTACAGAGGGGTCCGTGTATCATCCATAGCCTGATTTGATTGTTGTTGATTGTTATGCACCACCCACCATGACAAATTCCTTGTATGTGCAACATACATTGGCAATAAACGGTTTCTGATTCTGATTTAAACGTTATATTCTAAAATATGATTTTTGTGTTTTTTTCCAAAATCCTCCCTGTAAAATCCTTTGACTATTATGTCAACACAATGAAACAAACATTTTGAAACTGCTTTTATACAATGTTCAGATTTCTGTTCCAGAAATGTATGCAAATTAGCACATATTTAATAAGATAATGCTTCATTTGCATATTTAGACTTACAATACATTCAGAAAACCTGAGGAAAAACTAACAATTGTCTGAATGTAAGTAACCGACAGTCCACTGAGTGTTGGTGGGCTTTTTCAGCTCCAGGTACAGGCTTAAAAAAGCAATGATAATTACTATCATTGTGTACTGTATGTTGATTAATAACAGACATGTTAATGATAAGTTTGACCAAATAGTAAGTCTTCTGTCGGTAAAGCGTGTGAAGGGAACAAAGCTCTCCGCTCACAGCCAGTTGTTTGAAACATCTGTACTCCCCCTGCACATTAAGGCATTAAAAAGGGAAGAAAATAAATAAAATACAGCTCCTGCGTAGATCTGCAGTCACACATTCCATGCAATAGATATCCAGGTCATTAAGCAACATTTTGACACCTCTTGTTATTTACTACACCAACCGCTTTCCCACCTCGTTTAATCAGACTTTACTAAAACCCGCTGACTCAGACAGAAACCTTCTTTCTTTCTCTTTCTCTCTCTCTCTCTCTCTCTCTCTCTCTCTCTCTCTCTCTCTCTCTCTCTCTCTCTCTGTTTATGTTTATCTCCTCGGCTCCATTCTGCTCTCTTGACTTTCTCTCCCTCTCTCTGTTTCTCTTTGCTTTCCTTACTCATATTTTCCAAAACGTCTATTTCACATGTTTCTGGGGCTTTGGATGGGGCAGAGCCGCAGAAACATCACAAAAGAACAAATAAATCGAGTGCTTTTCCCGCCCGACCTGAAAGACTACGGTTATCAAAGGCAGTAAAAGGTCTCGGCTATGAGTTGCAGCCACCAGATGCTGAGCCGGAGTTGCATTATCGCGGGCGGTCAGGTGGTAAACTTTGCGATTTAGACGCGTTTTACCAAAGCCGCCCTTATATTATATTTAAAACATTCAAAGTGGAACACGCTGGGGTTTTTTTCTGCCTTAGAAGTGGTTTACCTTCGATTTTCACTGCTGGGAAGGGATCACTTGAGAGAAGGAGGGGGAGGAGGATTGAAGGGAATTAGATGTGGCTCAATACAAGTTATCTTTAATGGAGGGATCCTGGGTGAAGGGATTCAGGACCAAAAAAAAAACAACCTAGATGTAAAGTGTTGACAGCTGTGTTTGGTGCGGTCCGACTCTGGGGTCAGGTGTCGACGAAAACACGCGTACGCGCACGCACACACAAACAAACAAATTCGCCATCCCTCGTTTTTAATGGGAGCTGGAAGTAATGTTCTCGTCACGACGGCCATCTGATGTCAAATTTCACACAGCAGCGGGACCCTCGGCAAGCTGCTCTCCACACCAGCTCTATGGCACCGAACAAAACCACCACGCATACAAAAGGTGTCCCAAAGCTACTGTCATGTGTACTCTTTTTCTCCCCCCTCCCCCCCAATGTCCCTGTCTAACCCTCCCTCCTCTCACACACACACACACACACACTGGGATAAGTCAGGAGGAAATGGATGCCCATGTTTTGTGGGACCACCTGTTCATCCTGGATACGAGTCTAAGAGCCCAGTAAGGGTTAACCCTCTTTGTGAGAGGGAGCCAGGATTGTGTGTGTGTGTGTGTGTGTGTGTGTGTGTGTGTGTGTGTGTGCGTGCGTGCGCGAGTTGGCACCGCCCTGACTGAAACGTGCCCCATGAGTGGCAGACTGGCTCAGGCTGTCCGGCTGGGAGGGAACAGAGCCCATTGCCGGGCCACCTCCCCGACAACACACACACACACACACACACACACACACACACACACACACACACCTAATCCTATGTGCATTCCAGGCAGAGCATCTTTACTCTCATTCCAAACTACCTGCTCTAAAAGAACAAAAAAAGAAAAGAAAAGAAAGACGAAAGAAAGAGTCAAGGGGTTCGGTTAGTGATAGTTGGTTTTAAAATCATTTACAGCTAACTTTATGGCGGAACGGTAGCAATTTAAAAAGTATGCATTTAAGATAACTTTTGTTTGGTTAACTTAAAGAAAAATACTCTAATTTCACACAACACTGTGAAAATGAAATGCTTTGTAAAGCAAACTATAAATTCTGCCAATTTGAAACCTCTGTCAGTCAACGCTGACACACACACACACACACACACCATGTTGCGCTACCAGAGCACACACACACACACACACAACAACATGCATCCACACAAACCACCTTGAATCATGGCACCTCTCATCATTCTCATAAGTGTCTGAAAATAAGGGAAGTGCTATCACTAACCCCCCCCCCCAACAAATAATCACCTCCTGGGAGGCAACGAGATGGGTTAG
This sequence comes from Pholis gunnellus, assembly GCF_910591455.1. Lineage (NCBI taxonomy): Eukaryota > Metazoa > Chordata > Actinopteri > Perciformes > Pholidae > Pholis > Pholis gunnellus. The sequence continues at coordinate 2,803,764 of NC_136528.1, forward strand.
GGGGAAAAAAAAATAGCAATCTTGTCTTTCAAAACGAAAAAGGGGAAAAAATATTTTAAGGGGGCAATGAATTCCGTGGAGCTGAATAGGATGTTGGTACATGTTTTACTAAAGGAAATATAATGGCAGACTATTATTAGATCACATTAATCACGAGTGTGCCAAAGGCAGTGACAGCCGCGCTGAAAAGGATTGAAAACGCTGGTAATGGATATAAATTACCCATTGTGTGATAAAAGGATTTTTTTTTCTTCGCTAAGAAGGTAAAAAAGGAATATAAACACTGAAAGGGCCGCTAAAACGAGCGCGTACATACTTGGCGCGTGTGTATACGCGCAACACGCGCTTGTGAGTGTCCTGCTCGTCTGCGAGTGTGTAATGTGTAATAATACGGGGTTATCAGCGCAGGATTAAAATTTTAAGGGAATCAGATAGTGACAGTGAGGCCTCGCATTAAAAGGCGCCGGCGACAGAAAAGAGGGAAGGATTAAAAACAGATTAAATTGGTTTGTAGTGACGGAGATGAAAGCAAGGAGGAAGAGAGGGGGGGGGAGTGTGTTTTGACAGAGGTCTGTCGGGCTTTTGGCACGGTGATAATGAGTCACATCTCCCGTGCACTGTTATTTATCGCCGACTTGGCTCACAAACAAAAGATCAATAATTTTGAGCAAATCTAATGTTGTCCTCGCCGCTAATGCGGTCGTCCATCACATCTGCCATCTCCACCGAGGAGATGGACTGATTCCCTGTTTATTTGGAGATCAAATGCAATTATATCACATGGTTCTAATAACAGAGGAACCCCCCCCCCCCCCCACCACCACCACCACCACCACCCTCCCGACGCGAATATGTGCGGCGCCTTGGATCATGCCCATGCATATGTATATATAGTCGTACAGACATGCACAAAGGTGTCACGTATGTGTAAATGATAATATATGTATGGATGGGCGATGGGTTGCCGAGCCGTTTTTTCGCATCAATCTTCATTTTCTTCCGCAGACCCTGCCTTTGAAATATGAAGTGTGTCAACGGCCTGTCCCCCTCCCGCGCAACACAGGAGGCGCACAAACATCCGTCAATGGCAACGCAACCCGACGTTCGCCAGTTAGCCCTGCAGCACGGAGAGATGAGAAGACAGCAGATCCTTCACTGACAACTAGCCCTGGGTGAGACACTTTCCAGCCACCTGAACTCAATCAGGCCCCGGCGGAGGCGGCATTTGGGTATTTCATTTCATCTCCGTCCCCTTAGTCACTCGAGGTGCGCTCTTGATTTATCTTGCGACGCCGGGAAAGGCAAATGACGTCCGGAATCTGACATCGCTTTTGTGGTTATCGACAAAGCAGCTGCTTGTTTTTTTTGGGGGGGGGCGGGGGTTCGACGTGGTTGAGCAGACACACTAATACGAGGGCCATCGGAGGTTTAATCCACTGCATCCACAGTGCACATGATATGCACCCCCTCTCCGTGTGATGTCTACCAACTGTTGGCTGTGTACACGAACCATTTGGGGACCTTCTCCGCCGTCTTTGGCACGCCCGAAATCAAACGCACCCACTGGCGCTGTGACTGTAAAGCCAGTGGCAGGTGTAAGGCACTAAGCTCCTTCCCCTTTCTCCCTGGGTGAGGTGTGAGGAGCAAAACAATGACAGACAAAGGTCACCTGGCTCACCACGACCCACCCGCAGAGGTGTTGACCTGCCGAAAGCACCCCCGAGGCAGGAAGAAGAAAGGAAGGAGGGAAGGAAAGAAGGAAGGAAAAGACAGAAAAGAAGAGTCTGCAACCAAAGCAGAGACACTGAAGCTGCAACCAAGGAAAGGACAAATTAGCTTCGGAACCTCTTTCAAAGTGACATGAGGAAGGTTTATTCTGCTTGATAACAAGTGCAGATAAAATTATTCAGGGCTTGGGTGACCTTTTTTAAATGTTGTATTATTTGTAATAGATTGAGATAGATGTATCTACCTGATGTGTTTGAAAGATACTATACAAATAAAGTTGTCCGCACATCAAACCAAAGATATTGAATTCAAAACAATAGAGAGGAAATACTTTTGGTCTTGATGAGTGATTCAAAAGCAATGATCTCTCTTTGTAGACTTAATTAATCCTTTTCAACACACAACACATCAGCTGTCGGTGATGTTACGGTGATTTTTCGGTGGGTGTCCTGCATTCGCACAGGTTTCTTCAACAGGCTGCCTCAGAATCTGTTTTCTGGAGTAGTGGCTGGATCCCGGGGTACGGGAGGTCAGGACCTTGGCAGGTGAAATAATAAAGCCCTGACATAAGGCAGAGAGCAGGGAGGCACACCACGACCCCGTGCAGCCCAAGGCACCACCCGACTGCACCTAATTCTCCCTCTCACTTCCCCACTGTTGACCTACCAGACACCTACCAAGCATGGCAGACTTCCTCGATGTTCGGAGCGGCGCCAGGGCACGGCTAAAGGTCAACGCTGCTTGAAGCCTTGCAGATATTAGCAACAACGTGCTGTGTTTACAATACAGATTTTAAATACAAATATGTATATTTTTTAATACAATCACTAAGGCATGAAACAGACTACATCACCGGAAATGGTGTCAAGTGTTGTTTGTCAAGGAGCAGGCCATGAAATCAGAGAGGGGCTGTTATAAATAGCCCACAAATGCATGCAGGGATCGTCACCTAAACAGTTTTGTTTTTTTCTCCCTTCCCCCGTTTAATTGACATCCGTATATCAGTGGCACAAATGCAAATACGCAGAGACAAACGTGGTGTTAATGACACAGCTGCACACACTCATCACTTCTCTGGAACAAGAGTGACACGGGGGTTTGCACAAACATGCGTAATAGCAGGGTCATCGTCTCTGATCCCCCCCCCCGGAGTCACGTGAAAAGGCCCAATGCCGGAAAAAAATATGCATCTTCCACACGCTTCTTTACAATCCGTCTGCTGAAATATATTTGCACATGCGGAGGTGAAAATGCGTCAGAGCTGTAGCGGTTGGGGCGGATCTCAGCTGAATATGTAATAATTCACGGGTGAGGAATGATCCCGTGTGTAACGGCCACCTCCGATGTTGTCATGATCATTATTGTCACCGTCAGCATCACCATCATCATCAACACCGTCATCTGTAATCATCAAGCCCCTCACGAGCCATATTTTGTTTCACAATGAATGTGACACGGGCCGTCGGTGGAGGGTGATGAAGCGGCGTGAGGATACGTTCACGCCAAGCGTGTCTGCAGCAGTTTAGCTACCGGAGCATGGAGAACCTCAGTTCTTTTTTCGGTGGGAACGGATGTATTAAAGAGATGCTACCTCAAAACCTGATGATACCAAATAATTGAATATTTGGTGTCACCAGATTTCAGACCAAATTTAAATCGTATTCCTCTTGTGGGATCTGGCCATGCCAACACGTCTGGTTAGACAAAACTATGACGTTCTAAGTTCATCTCGAGCATCATTTTTTGAACAAGTCAGGTACATGTTAAGTTTCCTCTCATTACATGCATAGTGTCTTTTCAAAATAAACTTCCCACGTAGGTTTACTTAGTTTTGACAACAAAAGTACTTGGTCAGGTTTGTACAAGTATGTTTGCTGCAGTAAATAAGTAGGCTACCGTTGTTACGTTACTGCCGCTGGTTAATTAACAAGTCACGTGACACAACTAAGGTCAAAAAAGTCAACAACGATTTGGTTTCACTCGAACAGCAGTTCTTAGTGACTCATCGATCCTCACCACACACCCGCCCAAAGCAGACTTTCTAGCTCATTATATTTGGTAAGCTGTACCGTCTCCGACCGTCTGGTACTGACGCGGATGGGTTTACACTGGAGTAAGCCTGGTGCTTCTCACACAGAAACTAAAGGGCGCCTCATATCAGAAGCGAATGGGCACTGACCAAACCTCGGTGTCAAATAATTCTTCTGTGAATTGTCATTGAAAGTGACCAAGTGGTTTTACTTATAGTTACCTTACCATAATCCCTTCTTCCCCACACCTTAACCATACATAGTTGCCATTGTATCTAACCCTAAATAACATAGTCATTGAATATAACCAGACCCAATAAGGATGCGGTTCTCTGGCAAAAGTGTTCTATGTTTGACAGGCTAGCGAAACTCTTTGCACACCTGCTGAGTCTGTGTAACCTGCACTCATGGTGCAGGATGAAGTCGGTGATTTGCAGTCATGTTAGCAGCTTCATGTCAGAGATGACTAAAGATGTTAATGCATCGCTCACACCGCTCAAACACTTCATTTTATTGTACCGTCAATAAAAAACGGTGCAGTAAGTCTTGATCTTTCTGAGACTAAAGACTGTATCCAGTGTGATGACTATTCTTATTAGGGTGGCATCACTGGAAAATGATGCAAATCTACTTTTTCATTTTGACATTCTTTATTCCTTTCTTTTTCTTTTACTCGTCTCCCTCGGCGGCAGCATTTAGGGGTGAGGAAATCCTTCCGACACGTATAATCTACTTCAGACTGACACCAGCCAGCGCTGCCGTCGGTGCGTCCCTATCTCACGGAGCAGACTGTGTGCGCGAAGCAGTCTGGGAGCCGGGGCTAGACTGACACCGGCAAACGGCAGCCTTTGGTTTCCCGGCACCTAACGCTCCCATCGCAGCCCCGCGTATCGCCTGTGGGATTTTCGGCGCTCTAAAGAGTCATGTCAAAGATCTCGACAACGTGTGACGTCTCCCTCAGCCACTGCTGTCATGTTCCCCCTCCGCTTCTCACTCCCCCCCCCCCCCCCCACCACCGACACCTCTCGTACTCTTCTACGCGAGCCTCTCTCCACTCTGGTTTTGAGCAGGAGACTTTCTCCCTGAGCGTTTTAAGTTGTCATTTTTTTAAACACACATATCAAAGCGAGGAGTAAAGGGAGGGGGGGAGGTAAGACAGATGTTTCTCTTATGCCTTTCTACTCGAGTACAATGGGGCTTCGGAAAAGGAACGAGAGAGCGAGAGAGAAGTGAAAAGACATTTGCAAAGATCTTTTTGCGATCCACATCCTTTCTCCTGACGACTGGCAATACATCATTTGTATTGATGCAATATTAAATTTCAATATCGCATGTCAAAAGGTACAAAATGATAGATCATAGCCTAACTAAATGAATTATTAAAGGCCTACCCCGGCTGCGCTATCGGCTTCTCTTACAATCAGCTGTGTCAGAAGAGTGCAGTTGGTGATACTGGCAGCATTTCAAAGCTTTGTCGTTTTCTCTCTTTTTTTTTCTAGCCGCATCCCAGCATTCTTAATCTAGCTTTCTGTCACTTATTAATGTTCCCAAGGAACTTAAAAAAAACCACAGATCTTTCCCTCCCAATAATCAGAGGCTTAACTCACGTCCTTTTATTTCTCCAGTACAAAAAAAAAAAGAAATATTTAAAAAAAGAAATGAGTAAAGTCATAATTAAATATTGAATATTGAACAGACGATAAGGATAAGAAAATATGTTGAGCTTTGTTAAGATATGTGGAGAGCAGAGAGGAAGGGAGGCGGTATGATTTATGTGCTCTTTATGTGCTCTGCGACCCTGTAAGTTTATCTCTATATTCCCCCGTCTGACGGACTCTCCGCGCCTCGCCACAATAACGCTGTGTACCGGACCTCGTGGCTGATTCTAATTTACAACCCGGGTCAAAGGTTGCATCTTTGACGCCTCGCCGAGTTGTGGTTTTGACGGGGAAAAAGAGAGCGTGGCTGAGGACAGAGAAGGAAAAGATGTGCTTTTATAGAAAGGAGCGGATTTCAAACATCTTGAACCTGGGCCACGTTTCCCAAAAACATCTCAAGGCTGACATGATTGTATCTTCCGGACCTTCTTAAGCTTAAGAGGCGTTCCCCAAAAGCATCCTGACATCGTAAAGACACAATTAGAAATAATCGTACGCACTCTTACGAGGCTACGTTTTCATTTGTTTATCGTTTTCATGCAGAACATTAAACATTTACATCGCCAGCAGCTTCTGACGTATGCATCTTAACATTTAGCATGGTTATAGACAATTAAATACGCACTTCATAGTGTATTCATTCAGTATCATCTCCAGCCCCACGGACAGCCGGCAGTAAGAAGCTCTTAAGGGCACGCACACGCACTCCTTCCTAAGTACTGCTTTGGGAAATGCATGAAGACATTTAAGAGCATTTGTACAAACACTCTTAGAAACGTTCTGAACTTCTCAGATCAATCTCATTCATTTTAATAATTAGTGATACCGAACATTCAGAGGCACAAGCATGGTGAAAGATGTGAGGGTTTTTTTAGCTTCAAGCAATTGGTTACAGAACAACCAACTGTTGTCACGGTGATTTGGGGATCTTAAAGAGGTAGGGCTGCACAGTTGATAATAATCGTGCTTCAGATTTTGGTTTCCCACAATCAAATGAACACGATCAGCTACGATACTGACGTTTAAAACGCGAGGCCACCGGGGAGCGATCGAGATATTCTGGCTTCACTTTTGGGGATCTGTGATGCTGCTGCAAGCGCACCCTACTACGGCAGCCTGGGAGAAACGTTCCTGAATGTTTAGGTCCAGAGTGAAAGAGTGGACACACACACACACACACACACTGTATACTGCACTGAAATCAGGAGAAGAAGAACCTTATATTAAGTCTTATTTTTGATTTGTACATAAGCAGGACATGTAGAACAAAGATGGAAGTGACAGCAGTGCTGCTGGGAGACCACTTCACTGGGTAGAAAGCAGGCGGTAGCTCCGGGAGACGGACCTCGAGCTAGAACGGGTTAGCTCTTTGCAAACCTCAGCGCCGGGAGTCACAGCAGGGCTGCAACCGCATCGACAGACAGTTTGCTCATCCGGCGGGGAGTCGGGGCAGATCATAAGATAGCAGAGTTATTTCAACACGCTCTCAGAGTTTCATTGGTCTCATTAGTTTTCACGAGTTCATTAGTTTGGTTGAATTTTGCGTATTCTTGTCGGTAGGTGGCTTCTTGTTCTATACATCTGATGACTGTAGATGTAGACTGTACAGACCGAGTAGTAGAGGTGAAATGCCGACTCCTATTTGTTTCGCATGTGGCCAGGTATAACATACACTTTCATGTTTTTCTTTTCAAAAGTTGCACAGGTTCCGCCTGTAAGTACTGCAGTAAGCAGCAAGTAGCAACATCAGCCGTGTAAAGCACAATCTATTCAAGTAAGAGCGTCGCTGTGCACGTTCCATTAAAAAGGACACAACCGCACGGATCCGGCTGCGGCAACGCTGCAAGTATATTTCAGCTGTGGGCTCCGATCCCAAACACCAAGAATTCCATACTCGATTGGCTGAAGCGCGGTGAAATAGGGAGCAGAAGGGCCGAGCTATACGCTTATTTCTGTGGGCTTGCGACCCTGCGCGGCTGTTAATTCTCCTGTGCATGTGTGATGTCCTGAATCCCTAACCCCCCGGAGGTTTTAATTGCAGGGTCCAGATTGCCGGGGCTGGTTAGGGCCTGGCGACCCCCATGAGAAGTCACAGCCTCCATTTAGCTTCCAGATCCCATGCATACGAACACAGGGCCCCCCGTGTTAGCGTGCTAGCACTGGCTGGCAAAAATTCAATTTTCATCCCCCTTTTGTATCCAAGCCTGCTGTCTTGCCCTAACGATGCTCTCTCATTCTCTCCCCCCCCCGCCCCCCAACGCTCCCCTTCTTTTGCCTTCTCCCTTCAACAACAGAACACAGTGGAGTCGTTAGGACCCTCTCTTCATTACTTCAAAAAACCAATCATTAGACACCAGAGTATATACGTAATTAGAAAATCACTTCCTTTGCAATCCCGGCTAAGTAGTTTACATACTGTAATTACAGGGACAAAATCAATTTTTAATCATTTCACTGATTGGGCTCATCAGCTCAGTAGGAACATTGTATCCTGCTTGTTGTGCGAAAGCAACATCTGGGCTAAAACAATTACCCTTTTGTGTTCCAGAGCGGCTCTGAAAATGCCTCGCTGTCACTTCCCCCTGTCGTGGACGCTCTCTTTCTGTCTCTATCCGTCTCCAGACGCCTTCTTTTTCCCGTTCGCCCCTCGTCTTTACGCTCCCTTTGCTTTCTTTTTTTTTCTCTCTCTCCCTCCCTCACTTCTTCTTCTTCTTCTCTCTCTCTGTCTCTCTATTTCTCTTTCACTCCCTGCCCTTGACTTGGACATGGAGGATCACATTTAAAGCTTTATAAATCAATACGCTATAATAAGCTGCTCTTGACAGAGGGGGAGAGAAAGGAGGGAGAAAAAGAAAAAAAAAACAACATATTGCTTTTTTAACACCTCTCGTGTTTTTTTTGTTTTTTTCATACCCCTGTTGTTATTGTCATTGTTGTTTTTCTTTTTACATTGTTGCCTTTTAGGAAACAGATTGTGTTTGGCCCTGCAGAAATATCACCTTATTACCATGTTTTCTGTACACTGTGTGAAAGTGGGGGGAGGGATCTGACGATAACAAATATGTAAAGGCAGAAGTGAAGAAGAAGTGAGACATGAGCACATAAACTGCGTCTTCTTGTCCTGGTATGTTTCACCATTCACCGGCTAATAAAACGCTTTGTATTCTTGTCTGAGAGAGACCCGATCGATCCGCATTAGTCTGAACTCTCTCTCTTTCACTTTGAAAACTCAGGAAATCAGATTTCAGAGGGGGGGGGGGGGGGGGGGGGGGGGGGGGGGGAGGGAGAAGAAGAAGAAAAAAAATCGGTTAATGCATTGATCACTCGGGCTGTATGCAAATCACATTTGCCTCTATTTTTTTGCTGATCAATAGCATTAATTAACGGCTTCGTTTTAACGGCACCCCCCCCCCCCCCCCCCCCAATGACGTTAGACACCGTTGTCGACCTCAGAAATCATCTTCCCCCACCTCCCCGTCCCTCAGTAGCCATGGAAATGAACGGCGCGTGGCAGGGGCCATAAATCAGGAAATCCAATTTGACCATGAGCTCCAGCACTAACGGTAAAATATGAGCGCTAACACAGCACACAGGTAGATCACCTCATATCGCCAACAATATTATTTATTTATGACGGAAAAAAACTAAAAAAGGAAAACAAAGTTTACACGAGTGCTTTTTTTTTCTGGAACTGTTTTAAAGTGAAGTGGTCACGAGGAGAACGGAAACAGCCCGAGATCACGCTGAAGAAGAAGAGAGGATGATGATGATACCGTCAGGGTTGTCCCAGTTTGGATTTAAGGATTCTGGTTCATAACAGAAAGCCTGTGTTACAAACTGGGGGGGGGTGAGGAATTTGAAATATGGGAGAATTAACCAGGTGACGGAGGATGTACAGTAATGACAACATTCTTCCAGAGTTGCGTTGTCAAAATTGTAGGATCCTGTTTTTTTTTTGGAGCTTGCCCCGTGCAAGGGACTGCGAGTCATTATATTCCGGCCTGTGCTACTTTGATTCTGACCATTCTCATTTTAATCTGTTTCACAAAAGCCCCCAAAGCAACACTAAATCACAGGATTGGCCCTTTTTAAGGGAGTTCCACTTGTTTTTTAAGAAACAAAATAATGATATTTCCCACTGGACACCACGGTTGCTGTTTTTTTTAACTTTATTTAAGACTAATACACCAACAAATTAGTACTGTATGTCATGGTGAGTGTGTGTGTGTGTGGGTATGTTCGTGTTTGGGTGTGGCTTGGGGGGGGGCGGGGCTCTGTGTTAACCAGCCTAGCTGCTGCTGCCAGAGATGCTAGTGTGTGGGATTAATAATGGAAGCTTTCTGAAATTATTATTATTCCCAAAATGCTCTTTTGTGATTTGCTTTGAAGGACGTGTGTGTGAGTTGGGGGGATGTTAAGTGAGTAGGGGGAGGTAGTTGGTGAAGGGGGTTTGAGTGTGTGGGGTGGGGGGGGGGGGGGGGGGGGGGGGGGGGGGGGGGACTTGCTTGCTCATTTGGAGAGCTTTTCCAATTATACAATTAGTCAGGAATGTAGGCCAGCGGCCTCGGTGCTCCTCCTGCTCCCCGACCCTGGATAGCAAGTGCCCTCGCCTCGCTTTGTATTTATCCGTCTCTTTCACGTTTGTCAAGAAATACATGACTAGAGACAGACTTTTTAAAAAAGAGAAAAAGCTTTAACTTGTAACTGTCGATATAAAGTGAAAGTGGCATCAGATTGCGGTCCGGGAGGCGGCTGAAGCGGCCGGCGTCCCAGAGGAGCTGCGCTAACGAACGCGTGACCTTCTTTGTGAACTGGGTTGCGTGTGAACGGCCACGGCGGTGCTCCGCAGCGTTAATGGGTAAAGTCATGGGGTCGGGGCTTCTCCGATCAAATGCTGTTTTGTTGTGCTGAATGGCTTTTTTGTAAACGCACTACCAACTCCCCACATGCCCCCGAAAACCCCACCACGTTGGGAAGAAGAGCGTGTTGTTGGATAGATGGTCTTGGGATTGAACAAACGCACACAATGCTAACTGCTTTTGATTCCTTTTCTTTTCTGGGACGGAGTGATATGATGAATTGATTTATGATGAAGGAGAAATTGTTTTATAATTTAGCCTCTTTCTGACTGTCCCCTCGCTCGTGCCTGCCTGCTATAGAGTGTGCCGCGCTGGGTTTAATATGAAGCAACAACAGCCAAGTGCCATCTGTTGGCATGCAGATTTTCTGTAATCTCTCTTTACTGATTACAACAATGACTACACAAACCTCTTAAATAATTATCCCACAATGTAAAAAAAATAAAAAAAATAATAATAATTATAATCATTAACTCCCACCAAGTCTGCCACTCCTCCAGCAAATGAAGGCTGTCAGAGAGAGAGAGAGATAAAGAGAGAGACAAGAGTGAGAGAGAGTTGTTCTCTTCTGCTGTGATGCCAATCACGTCTTATTTATACCAGCGGGGCAGAGTACCACACAGCAGTGACAATCTTAACCCAACAACAGTGAAGAGGAAACGGTGGGAAAAGTGACCCCTCTTCACCCACCACCCCTGCACCTTATGTTGTTCTTGTCTGTCTCCTTGAGGAGCTAAATTCATCCTGACATGGGAGTGCAGGTTACATTGTGTAGTTTGTCTGACAGCGGGTTCAATGTCAGGTTTTGGTGTAAATCACTAAGAATTAGAAGGAGAAACAAATGCTTCTGCCTACACCCCATTTTGCTTCAAATCTTAAGAATCACACAGGAAGAAATCCATCTTGCGACTCACAAAACATGTACGACCGTCCTATTGAACGTTGTAAAATGGTTGCAGCTTTCAACCGTAGACTGTATATAAGAAATGGACATTGTCATCGTGACGCCCACTGGTTTGTGGACTGCCGTCGCCAGGTTGTTGTTTTTTTAACTGATGAACAGAATATTTGGGATGCGAAGGTGTGACGTAGAGACGTATACGACTCTGGTAGAGCAGCGACCAGTCAGTCAAAGCAAGCTCGCCCTAAAGCACACCCTGCTTTATGGTCTGTTTGACTCTAAATGAACCACATCATGTATTGACGAAGACTTGAAACTAGAGATTGAGACTATAAACTCATGTTTACAATGTTTACTGAGGTAATACATCAAGAGAGAAGTCATTTTCTCATAGACTTCTATACAATCTGACTTCTCTTTGAAACCGGATGAGTCGCCCCCTGCTGGTCAGTAGAGAGAATGCAAGTTCACATTGGCTTCACTTGGCAGAACCGGAGGTTGCCGCCTGCTTAAAACGTGTGGTTAACGTATTGAAACGGAAGAACCTAAAAAAAATACGAGGTAAAATCAGGTTTACGGGTTAAAATAAGTATGTTTGTTACATAAAGTAGTGATCGCTTAGGTGACCTGGTTACGTGCGTGACTTAAAGTTAGTAAATGTTGACTATTTGCTTTCACACGGGACACGAACACCAGCCTCCTGGGTGAAAGTCCTGTGCTGGTCGGACCTGTCCTTCCATCCCGACTTCCTTCATTCGTTGGCTTCATCACATGGCTTCTTACTTTGATGCAGTCACGATTACTACGGCCACTAGATGTCAAAAATATAACAATTTCATTGTGTCTGGCAAGACAATTGTGTCAATAGTGTCCAAACCTCTTTTCATTAGTATAGGGTTTCCAAATGCAAGATTTAAACCTAATAAGATGCACTTTAATATATTTTCAGCTATCAGTCAGAGGTGGAAGAAGTAAAAGTAGCAAAAATGATATTATATATTCAACATTATACAGCAGAATGACCTGTCAGTGTTGTTAACTTCCCTAATTAACTTTTTAGGTCGTAAAAATGCATCATGTTTGATAAGCTAATCATGTATTTTATATAACATATTAATATGCAAAGTAACTACTGACTGTAGCTGTTAAATGAATGTAGTGGAGTGAACAGTACCATATTTAAGTATAAAGTGGCATAAAATGGAAACTCTTCAAGTACAAGTATCTAATACTTGTAATTACGGACATTACGGTAGATGTACTTAATTGCTTCACACTGTTTCTATGGATTCAAATTCATTGGAAGCAACTGCCGTTACCCGTTTCTCCAGCAGCAGGTTTGGTATGTCAAGGTATAATGTGTGTATGTGTGCCGGTCTGTTTATGAATCTCCTTCCCGATAAGTCATCTGCGTGTGTATGTGTGTGTGTGCGTCTGCAAGTTTGTGTGTTGAGTGCTTTGTGTGAGAAATGGTGTGAGAATACGTCAAGGGGAGCATGTGTTAGCTCTGCTTCCAATATGAGGGAAATCTGTGCCACATACCTCCGATATGACACAAGCCAAAACGACATGACTCACCCATGCTATATTTGATTAATAAAACTACAGCCGGCGAAATGTGTTTCAAAACAGCAGATCATTACCGAGGCGCGGCTTGACTGGAGAAATGTAGCATCGTATCATCGTTATTATTAAGGTACGAAGACAAAATGTGTGTGTGTGTGTGTGTGTGTGTGTGGAGCATCTGATACGATCAAAAAATCATATCTGAATGTTACATTTGTGGTTAAACATGTCTTCATTTTTCACTTTTAGTGAGGCATATGTGAACGCGGGGCGATGATTCAGATTCAGCTCGGCGTGGCCTGAAGAGGACAGCTGCCACATATGTTTAGTCCCTGCTGCTCTGAATCTTATAATAAGTGTTATAACATGAATTTCCCAGCTTCAAGAGAAAAAGGTTTGCCATTGATTAGCACTTTACAGGGAATCCATTTTTACAAACCGGCCTGACCCCCGCTCGTCTCGTTTCCCAGGAAGCCGACTCTCAGGACGATGGTCTGTTACGAATTAAAAGAATGTGGAGGAGTGTGGAGTGGGTGAGTAATTATTGGAGAGAGGCAGAAGGGAAGAGGAGCGACGTGTATAGATTTAAGGGGGAGCGGAGACGAAGGTGAGGCGTAACAGTCTTATTCCTGTCATGAGAGCGCGGCGGCGGCGGCGACGATGGCGGGCTGATTACTAACGACCAGGCGGAATGGAGCGTCCCTAACCCCCACACGAAAGCGGACGTATCCCTCAGATCTCCCATCTTTCTCCCGACACACACGCGGAGACACAACGGACAGTGCGCACGCTATAACGGGCCCATCGCCGTGAGAGACGGGGGTGGCCACGCTCCTCCGGCTCCAGGAATAATGGCTTGCACCTGTTAACCATGTCACCTCTGTTTGCTAATTGTCTCCTTGAGCTACATAGAGAGGAATTGACAGCGTTGTGGCTTTTTGACAGGTGGGGTGTGTGCGTGTGAGTGTGTGTGTGTGTGTGTATGTGTGTGTGTGTGTGTGGAGGTGGGGGAGGGTACTCTTGGTCAATGCATGATGAAAGGACTGGCACTAAACTTATTGTTCTTGGAGCAGTATGTTTTACCAAATACATTTCCCTCTAAATCTAACTGAATGCAGTTTAGTTGTATGGGAACATTATTTTTTAGCAGACAGGGCTGGTCCGAGACATGTTTAGCCTAGCTTAGCACAACAACTGAGAGCAGAGGGAAACAGCTAGCCTATATCTTCTGTATTTTAGACTAAATAAGTAGTTTGCTCACACGTCTGATAATTTAACAGCTGGGCCTTGTAAGAGCAATGTGAGTTTTGATTTTATAATATTCTGTTAAGGGGCACAATAGAAGAGTTTCAGAGTTATGGAATTCTGAACAAAATCCAGGTGATTCTACAATGGTACAATGTTAGTCCCGATGGTCCTGAAGGTGTAATTTTCTGGCTTTTTCCTCCCGATTCAACTCTTTGTGCTAATAAAGCTAAGCAATACGTATTCTGAACCGTCTCTCTCTCCTGGAAGCAGGAAAGATACAATGTGCTGGATATCTGTCGAGCATATTGTTTCCCATATATTCAGAGCATTTCTATAAGTCTAGTTTCCCATTAGCAAAATATACAGATTTCATAAGCCAGCGCTCATCGACGCTTTCGCCATGAAAATGACAAAACATCTTAAAGAAATGATCTAGCTGATCGCTGACAATTTCAGGAGACTTTCCCAGTCAATCTTTAATGAATGTCAAATTAATATTTTAAGATAATCATCTCAATAGTTCTGCATCTGGACAGCCAGTATTTGGAGCAAGTAGCTCGTGAAAGTAAGGTTGTAAAATTAAGTAGGCCACATCTGTTATTTCAATGTCTCAGATACATTTAATCAACATTTCGTATCTTCTGTTGCTCATCTCATTATGAGGTTGCAGCAGGTTGTGAGCATTTCTTAGGCTCCTACTAAAAATCTGTAGTGTCACCTTTTCAGCTGACAAAAGGTGATCAATTGATCAAAGTCTTTGTTTTTCTTTCTGAAAAAGCTAAAGCTAAGCAAATTTGAAAGAATTCTGATTAAAAATGCAGATAGGACACCAGGCTTGAATCCGACAATAAGACCCCCAACACTCACTAGCATTAGCAGTAGCATGATTCAGAGGTGTCGATTTGGGTGTCAGTTTGTGACATCTCCAACATATCCTGCAAGTCTTGCTGCTACCAGAAGTGGTGTGGCCTGACACCCAGGATAAACCAAAATCTCTACACGAGTGTCCCAAATCACATTCCTGTCCAAACATGATGTTCAATGTGGAAAAATAACGAAGCATGGAATCTTTCCCATACTGTACGGTATGTTAAATAGTTGTGTGCCACACATAATACTTTCTTAACAACATGGAAAAAACCCATCTCCAAAAGACGATCTCATTCTGCAGATTTTGCGAGACAAAACTGAGTTGGTTACATGTGTTCACTTGAACAACAAGAGTTAGTGTCCCCTTGTAAAGTGACATTCATTCAGCCGCCACCCACACAGTTAATGTATCATATTTACATAGAGTGTGCATGCATGTGACATGTGTACATTCGCGCACTGTCTGATAAAATCTCCAAAAATGATCCACGGTTTTTGCTGAAAAGTTGCCAATAGGGATGTCACAATACCACAAATTAAGTAGTCGATACCAAGACCAGTGAAATTCCACAATTCTGGAGACCCAATTCGATGCCACGGTAACAAACGAAACAATAAATCCCATTTAATTCAACCTAAACTCCTTAATTACTGAGTGCGTACTGTTTTATGCTGAGTCATTAATAATCCCTGATGATCTGCCCCAAACTTTCCCGCCAAAAAGGAAATTTTACAAGACTACATTTGAACACATCATTATAACGGTATAATGTATCTTCAACAAAAGTCAGTTTTACTGATTAGAGCTTGAACGCATCATAATGCAACTCGATGCAACCTCCATGCATGAGTTGTTAGCAGGACTGTGCTTCCCCAGCTGCTGCTAACAGCTAACTTTACTAGCTCCCCTCCAGCCGATTTCAACACAGATGTGTTGCTCACATTGCAGCATTATCTCGAACTTTTTCCTATCATCCCCGGGATGGCAGGACGAAGTGTGCCTCGAGCCGTGATAGCCTGTATCTGAATGGTACCGGCGGTATTGTACAGAAACGAGTACCGACGAATTTTTTGAGTTTTGGCATCGACTTGGTACCGAAGCATCGGTTCTCGTGCCATCCCTATAGTGTGCCCATTCATTCTATACGTCTGGCCACAAATATAACTTCGATGTACTCTAAAAGCGAGCCGCCGGCCCACCAACAGTCGCTGCAAAGGGCAGCGCTTACAGATACCCAATGTCTCGTTAGTGTGACTCGTGGCACAGCCGAACGAGCGCTAAATAAAGATTCAATGTGAAAAAAACAAAAGACGCATGCATGTGTAAGTGTGACAGACACCTTTAATATCCTCCCCCCTTCCCTGTGTTCAATCGGTGTGATCGTACCTGTGTGACTACCGCCGCTCCAATGAATGCCGGATGTCAGGAAGAGCGCCGACAGCTCCACGGAAGGTGGGACGACAAGGGCCTGAAACAAAGCACACACAGGAAATTCAGAGTCGCCCGCATTTGAAGCTTGACAAGTTTGCAACACTGGCGACAGATGAGAAATACCCATTAACACATTGTACATTGACCCCCCCCCCCCCAAAAAAAACAAATCCCCCACATCATTATTTTTCCTCAGCACTTCCTGTGAGGATGTGATGTCATCGACACATCCATGAGTCATCTAAAAAAAAAAATGTATTTGCCTGTGTGTCACTTTTTGACTTTTTTTTCTTCTTTTTCTTCATTAATTACTTTTTTTATTTTGACATTGTAATATCCAGTTCCAGGCAAGGGAATCATAGCGGGACACATAACAAGATGTCCGAGGTTTATTATTTGTTAGTTCACAAAATGTTGCGGTAAAAAAAACAACAAGAAAAAAAAAACAGAATAGGACGCTTTGTTCTCAGAAAACTGTGAGAGGAGCACAGCGCGGCGCAGCAGAGGATGTTATCTGATCCAGCCTTGAAGCCGCCGCTTAGCGGCAGAAAAATAATCAAGCGACTCAAAAGTATGTGAAGTGAAAGGCTGATACTCCCCTTTAAAGCAGCATGTAACTTCATCACTCTGTGATTGGCATTTAAAGCTGAGGCCTCACAAAGAGACATCGAGCAACTGACGACACGACTTTTGATTGTCGTGATTCATGAAAGTATAGAGGATGTATTTCTTATTGAAATATTTTTACCCTAGTCACCTATCAAAATGTGTGTAATATTACATTAAATGTCTTTAAAGGAGTTTTCTCTAAATTCCTTTTTTTGTCCGATTCTAAGCCAGAAATCTCAACTTCAGCAGCACTTACACACACCACTCACGCTCCGGTGTCATTCCTATCTGTATTCAGAAGGTTCTTACATAAGGGTTTGTTCATATATCATTTCAAGTTTTATTTTTTTTTTAAATGACAAAAATGGCAAAATGTTGTTCTAGAAATATCTGCAAAGTAGCACATGTTTAATATAATAATACAGCATTTGCATATTTAAACATACATTTTCACAAAACTACTGATGCTAAAGATAATTGTCTTAATGTAAGTAATCAGCTGGGACAGTTTAATAGCAGTTAGTTTTTTTTTTTTACCCTTTTCACCTGTAGTGTCTCCACTGAAGATGGAAAACCTGAAAATGCTTTCGTCTTTGTTGAAAAAGCTAATTGATCCATTTCCACACAGCTGACTAAACCGCTCCTGATTTACATTCCACTTTTTTTTGTGACATTTCAAACGTTTGCCTGAATCGGTTGAAGTTTGCTCAGATGGTAATCTGCGAGTTCTTGCTTTTTGTATATTTACCTTCAATCTTTAAACCGCCGAGCGCCCGACGCCGCGTCGTTCCTGCACTAAAGATCACCTGTCAGTCACGGTGTGAGCGACGCCGTGGTTTCTATTTGGATTTTTTTTCTTCACGGCTTTCTGCAGGTGGCGCTCTTTTTTTCCGGTGATTTCGTTAACGCCGCACGTTATTACTCGAAATGTCTGACTGGGAAGGAGGTACGGATCCAACAAATTCCCATGGCTACTCGTGGATGTGGGGAGGCAGCCAGGCGTGGAGGAGCTGGCTCAGTCCTACAACATGGGGAGGGAGGGGTGAGGGGGGCGCACAGATGTGGAGGGTCTGCAGGAGGGCCACCCCGATCTACCCCACCACTACTGTTTCAACTGAGCATCGAGAGTAAAACTCTCACACACACACACACACACACACACACACACACACACACACACACACACACACACACACACACACACACACACACACACACACACACACACACACACACACACACACACACACACTCAAAGGCACGACATTGCCTTAAGTCACAATCTAAATTGGCTCCCAAGGGCATACCGACTACCTTGTTCACCAAAGGCATTGTGTATGTTTTCTGAGTGCTTAGCATATGCTGCTGTAACCTGAGATCCCTCTCTCTCTCTCTCTCTCTCTCTCTCTCTCTCTCTCCCTCTCTCTCTCTCTCTCTCTCTCTGTCTCCCTTGCATGCACAATACACACGTACACAAACACACAACGTCGCTAGAAGTTGCTCTGTTTTCTCCCTTTGCGCGTTTCCCATTGGGCCCTTAATTAAATTTAAAATAGTTCACGTCTACCTATCAAGCCGCCCACCCGAAAAACAAACCTCGACAGAGAAGCGAATAAAGTCAGGGTGATGGTGTGCTTGCGTGTATGTGTTTGGATTGGGGGGGGGGGGGTCTTCTCAGATCAAGTCGTCTGCTTTTTATACCGCCGTGTGACTTTGTAACGACGATGCAGGTGAAGGTAAACACACTGATATTCACTGTCAAAAATAATAATCTCTCAAGTTGATTTTATTTTATTTTTTCCGAACACGTTACAGGAGCATTTGCCGTGAAAATTAAACGCTTTCTAATTTACTCTTAACACGATTGAAACTGAACATGGAGCCACTACATTCAAAAAGCGGATGAAGACGTATGCGTGGTTATCGTTCTGCCGGAGTGAACGCTGCTGACACTTGATCGAACCGGCTACGTCCAGGATGTGATATCAAAAGCACACTGCCGAGTAATGAAAACAGCTAACATTTTAAGACAGTCTAACCTTTCCTGTGTTTACCTTATTAAAGAGCGTGTGCCTTGGCTGGTAGTGAAATACACATTTGGTGTGGGGGGGGGGGGGCAATGTGTATAAAGCCGGCAGTGTTTAAGCAGGCGAACAGTAAAGTAATAGGCAAGAGCAGTGAAGTGTTGATTCTACAAAAGATGCGGGGGGGTGGCGGGGTTGCACCTTAATGCACACACACACACACACACACACGCAAACACACATGCACATTCAAACACATACATCCCCTTCCCCTCCTCAATACACTCCCACAACACGGCCGGCTGCCTGGCAGCCGAAGTTAACATTTTCAGAGAAAATATTCCTTGCCTCCAATAGTCCGATGTAATTCATTTTCCATCTCTGTTCATTAATCATTGTTAAAATTAGTGATCCATTTCTTCCACTCTGCCATCTGCACTCAGCTTCCTAACAAACATGACACCTCGGCGCATAATAAAAGCTGACAGCTACGAGGAGGCCCTTTCCAAATAGCTTTCTGCATATGTGCACCTCCACGACTTGATGCCGTTGTCAGACAAAAGTAGATTATTTAGACCGCTGGCTGGAGGGGGAGAGAGAGAGAGAGAGAGAGAGAGAGAGAGAGAGAGAGAAAGAGCGTGTGTGTGGCGTTAACGCATGCAGGACATTCGTGTGCGTGTGGTTAAGCGCGCTACATGTCGAAAAAAAGGAGAAAAATCACAAGCAAACAAATCCCAGAAGTCACAGTCACATGCGCCGGCACATACACAAAACAACAGATGTGCCTAATCTTGAATGGAATGTGCGAAAATCCCGATAAGGAAAATCTCGCTTGTACTTCTCAGCAGAGGGGTAAAGTGAAGAAAAAGAGGGGGGGGCATGCAAAATATGAGCAATCAGGAAAGTCGAGAGAGGGGAAAGAAACGGGGAGAGAAAGAGAGAGAGAGAGAGAGAGAGACAGAGAGAGAGAGAGGGGGGGGCCGATAAAGTTCCAAGTGTCCTGTTTACCCCTTTTCTTGAATGTCAGCTGGAACACTGTTGTACTTTTCCATTTTTTTTGCATTTGCTTCCAGCAGCTGTGGCGTTTGGAGTGTGTGTTTGTTGTGATGCAGTCTATCAGCTCTGCTACACCCTGATCTCGACTCGGCTACGCTAGGAGCTAATTGGGCTAAGAGGCAGAGACGGTGTGGGACTAGAAAAGAGACAGTCAAAAGGGTCTCGGGTCACCCGGTGCCTCATAAAACACACCTGTGAGAAAAAGAAAAAAAAATACCTTCGATGGAAAGCTATCCACCTCCCCGGACCCCCCCTGCTCCTGCAGACACCCAGTATCCTGCACAGAGTCAGATTTAGGTGCTTAACAAAGCAGCAGGCTTAATACACTGGAATGCCGGTGTATTTATTGCACGCGGACTCAGTTTAATGAAGCATAAAGCGAGCAGGCGCTCTAATATCTGTGAAACTCGCTGCACTTCTACCGGGGTTGAAGCAGCGGAATAAACAGGGAGAAACCCAGGCTACGGGGGGGGGAAAGCCTCAACACTCCGTCTTTACTTACTGATGATCGAAAGTCTTATTCGTTGAGTAATTTCTATTGTCGCGGAATGACTTTTAAAATCATGAGAAACGTTTCCAAAGAATTAAACCACCTCCACCTCGTCTCTTACTCACACTACCTTCCCCTAGTCTCTTGTTACCCCCCCCCCCCCCCCCCCCCACACACACACACACACACACACACACCACCAGCAAACTGTCCCTTCTCACATCCACGCACATATGCACAATATCACAAAAACACACACACCCAAACGTTCCCATATACACGCTTAAACCTCAACAATCCTATGCTGCTGCAGTCCTCTGATTCTCTTCTGCACACACACACACACACACACACACACACACACACACACACACACGGTCAGGATCCCTCCCTGGCGAGGTGTGTGTGTGTCTGTGCCCGAGGCACAGCACATTAATCTATATAATGCCCTCAAAGAGAAGGCTTTTTCACACCGCTAACTGCCAAGGACTACGAGGGGCAGCGGCTGAGCCATGATTCAGCTGTTAGCCCAACTGGCGTCCCCGCACGCGCACGCACGCACCCCCCCCAACACGCCCCTCCAAACACACACACACACACACACACACACACACACATATACACCCATCTCTGGCAAGAAAGACAACACAGACACCTTTGCGCGCTCCCACGGGGAGACTTTCATCAACGGCAAGAGGCTGCGAATCGATCCTCGATACTTTTTTTGGTAAAAGGACGAAACGTGTCAAAGTATTAAAATATTGGCGTTGAATACTTGCTCGGATTTATACACTTCTTTACTTATTCCTCGATTTAAGACCGCATTGTGTTTCAGTGGAGATCTCGTAAAGCTGTGTGTGTGTGTGTATTGACGATTTTAGTGTTTTCATTTTTTATACCTACAATGCTTTTGTAAAGTAAAAGTCTGTTTCTGTTGCTCAGTAGATCTGCTGTGGTATATAACCACCAGCCCTGGTCAGCATTGATGTAGTGCTGCCTGTATGAGTTAAAGGTCATTGATTTTGATTACATGTATAATAGTGTATATAGTCGCCACAAAAGTCAACACAGTCACCCACTGAACTCATTTGGAGATGGCCGAGGAAATTCAGAAAGCAGCGCTACAGAAGAAGACCAGTTTACCCGCGTTACCTTGCAGGATTTCTGGGCTCCACCGTCCGCATATTTCAGAGCGCGAACCTCCTGCCAGTGTGAGAAGTTGCCCAGTGCAAGATTTAATATTCATTTGTTGCTGCGGAGGGCCACAAACCAGACAGCCCGGAGCGGTGATTGGAGGGCCAGTGCTCAGAGACAGACGGCGAGCAGAAGAGCAGCTAAATCATCTTGACATTCACCAAGAAGTAGCCACACAGAAAGCCACTGCTGCCGTTAGTCCTCCCATCGACTAATTTGGTTCTACTTAACCCCTAAACACCCCTCTCGCGCGCGCGCACACACACAGAAAGGGATGCAAGGCAAACAGAACACGCGCGTTCTCGCAGTGACACATTTAATTCCAGGTTCTCGGCACATCTGAATTACAGCAGGCTGATGAGGGAGAGAGGGCCAGGCCCCTCCGGACTGATTAGCATCATTTAAGAAAGCCTTCCTTTTTTTTCTGCCCGCTTCAGTGACCTCTCTCTCTCTCCCCCCTCTCTCTATCGCTCTCTGCCACTCGCCGGGGGCGACCCACCCTCCCTCCCTCCCAGCGTACAATATGGGTGGCATCCCCCCGCCAGCACAAGTCAATATGGAGTACACTCATTTACATCCAACACAGGAGAACGACTCGAGTGCCCGTGCCTCTGGGGCAATTTTATTGCTGCATATATGGCTTGTTAGCTTTAGATTCTGTTTTTCTAAAAGTGCGGACAGAAGGACATCACTAACGCATATACGTCAGGGCGCCATATGATGCAGTTTTTTTTTTATTCCCTGCGTGTGTAAAGTAAATAAGACAGAGCCTGTTTTATTTGCGCATATTTCTCCCCCCCCCCCTTCTAAATTATATAAGCCTTGCACATGGCTTAAAATTTTGTAAAGCTTTTCTCAAAATCCTACTTATGGTTGCCATTCTGTGCCAAAAAGTTCATCTGGCCTGTAAATTTAAGCATGGATTACAAATATTCAAATCATGAGCTTACTGTTCAAATAAACATTTCCAACAGGGAGGGGAAAAGTTGCAAGGCATACACTTTCAGCATAATTCCTCCTCTGGCACCTCCCCTCCCCTCGCTCCTAATAAAACAACCACAAAAAAAAAAAAAAGAGGCAAGAGAAGAGAAAAGAAAGGGTGGGAAATGGACAAGAAATGCAAAAACAAAAGACAAAAGTTAAAAGTTTCTTCATTTACCGTGCGGCTGGATAAACAGTGTTGATGAAATATGTAATTAATGTAATTGTAACCACCTCTGCAATTACAGAGAGCCGGGTGGGCTCGGCTGTGGCCCCGGTGCACCCTGCCACAGGACAATAGGGCACCTTATTACAGTTTTAAAGGGGGGGGGGGCTTAAGCTGGTCAGCTGCTCACCACATGGTAGAAATAATAAGGACTGAAGTCACAATCATTTCAGCTTTGGGTTAGCTTCGCTGATCACTGCACTTTATAACTGGACAATACAAATACCTGACAAAACTCCTGGGCCTCCAGGGATCTCTGGGCCTGATTATCTATGATATCCATACATATTGTATTTTTATATCAAATGTGTATCCTTCTCTTAAGTCAAAGTAGTAGTACTACACTGTTAAAATACTCCGTTACGAGTAACAGTCCTGCATTGAAAATGTTACTTAAGTCAAAAGTATCCGCAAAAGTCTCAGTGAAACCGAAGTTAAGAGTGTCTTTAGCTTCTGTATTGTGCCGTATTCCCCGGTGAAAGAGGAATATTTGACAGGTGTACTGTTACAAGAGGGTTTTAATAAATCAAATCCTTCACATTTGATTGGACCACTAAAAGAGGGGGCGACAGATGTCTGTGGCTTCACACACACGACCTCCCACGTCACGAAAAGTTGCAGATTGATTGGTGATGTCATGATATTATTGGTTGGTACCAGCTTACAAAAGCAAACACAAAGAGATTGATTTTTTGGGGGTAGTTCTTTTGCCTATATTGCTAAACAGGTGCGCAATATGAACGGGGGGGGGGGGGGGGGGGTGATCTCTACGGGTTGAAAGGGGTTTTCTTTTTATCTCAAATTTAAAGTGTCAGAAGTCAAAGTAGTCAAAGAAGAAGAATGCCTCCTGTGAATGTTACACCACCACATTATTATATTACGAGATCATCATCACTTCATGTTAACAGTAGCATTCCATTGTAGCGGTCGGTCAAGAGGAGGCTTGACATATTGTTTATTCTGCAACATTGATCACGTTTTCATGCAAAAATCCAAATTTCGTCGCTAACCTGTGAAAACTACGCATCCCCCAAAATGCCAACTTTCCTTGAGCCGTGAACAAACTGTCTTCAGCTTTCTGTCCAAGAAGCTGTCGGGTTTATAACTGACTTAAGGAGCAGGAGAAATCTCTCTGCGAAATATTTCCCTCTGTAATGTTGTGGAGTTCAAATCGAACGTGCCATGAAATGAAATACTATAAAATAATATAAGCTGAAAAAGCTTGAATCTGTACTGAAGTGCAGTGCTTGACCCGCTGTGCTACGCTGCGTTCCACCACCGGTTGTGTCTGCTGTGACCTGATCCACAGCGCTTACTCTTCTGTTTCGAGCATGCTCTGTATTCTCACTGCACTGCTGTCAGTGCTGTGAGAACTATGCAACCAAAAAGGGCTCAGAATAAAAACCGGTCCCGATCCCGTGTAGAGGACACACGGCTGAGGAGAAATGTACTACAAACATGTTGTCACCTGGGTAAAGACGAGTCAAAATGTGGGTCAGGGTGCAGGCTGCCGCCCGGGCCCGTTCGCGCTGACAGCCGGTGTTATCCCTGGGACCGAAATAGCCTCTTCTCCCCGCTACCCGCCCCTGCCCGGCATTAAAGTCTTCCACATTTGCGAAAATTGCAAACAGATGCAACTCAAGTACCTGCAAATAATCTGCCAAGACCAATTTCAAAAGGGAGATTTCAGAATATGTGGGAGTCATTAGAGGGAGTATTATTTCAGCGATGAGCGCAAGAGGGCCAGCCGTGGATCACCCAACCAGATGGGTTCTGCTGCCTTTTATTCAGGAAGAAAGAAGCCGACGTGTTCTTCATCCCCCCCCCCCCTCCCCGCCCATTCCCCTCAAATGAAGATATATAACTTGTATGGAACAATTACGGCAGAATATTGGAAGTTTCAGAAGCAACCAAAGAACGTCAAATTTCCTTTCGAGTTTCTCAAAACAATCTTTTCATCTTCTTCCCAGCGAGGATTCTTTTGGATGGGGGGGGGGGGGATGTAAACGGGGATGCAGACACAGAGATCTGAGGCTTTTATTGTTTTGTATCGAGTGTTAAATATGAAAAAGAATTAAAAGGTAGACGCCTTTAAAAGGGGGCCCGTGGCGTATGTAAATGAAATATGTTTCGGAGACGTAATTTGCAACCGCTGCTGTTGTTATTTTCTCAGACGGTTATCTGAAGTTTCTTTTTCTATTTTTTTTCCGGTCGCATCAGTGCAGCTTTAAAGCGACTCACAACAAAGCGTTCGCCAATTAAAGGCGATTTTAACACCAAGAACTGCGGCAAACTTCATTAGAATCTCCATCCAGCCGCTGACAAAAAGCCCATCAGAACCCGTCTTTAAGCGTCGCTAATGAATAATGTATAATCAAAACACACTACTTCTTTTCTTACACAACATCTAGCAGCCCTTATAACAAATGAAATGTTTATATCAAATGGAATTTGATTAGGTGACTGGTTATTATTGCTAGTAGGGGAGCTGAACAACAATCCGAGGCACTTTAAAAAAAGAAATGATCAAAATCGCCAAGCCCTTGAAACAATACACATTCAATCAAATTCTTCATAATTGTAACAGTAGGAAGCATTTTAGGCATTCCACCCACAACAAACAGGCTTTGTTCTCCTGTTATGAGAGGCAGCGAGGGGACACAATCAAGTGCGTGAGAAAGCCAGGAACGCAGGATTTCAAGCAATTCCTCCCTCTTTCTTTCTCTCTCTCTCTCTCTCTCTCTCTCTCTCTATACCCCCCCATTCCCCTTTCTCTCTCCCCTTTTTTTTCCAGGGTCGCCCATATTATTTGCTTCCTGTCTCATTGTAGCAGGCAAAAAAGAGAATTTGGTAATTGAGTGGTACAGAACATGTGCCCTCCCTGCTCGCAGATGACAGATGGATTATAAAAACTTCAAAGGCGAGCATTTGGAGCACCAGGGGAGAGATGCTAGGTATTTGAACTATCATTCTTTACCCAGGAGACAATGACTGCCTGACATGGTGCATACATCAAGGAATAGTGCAACGGCACAGACATAATCCGACGCGCGCACACACACCCGTTCCTTTTACTTCTCCTCCGTCTTCTCTTCCTTCTCCCTCTCTCCCTCCCTTGTGCTATATATTTAACATCCTGTTCTGAGCAACTTTGCGCCAAGCTCGGGAACATAACAAGTGAAGGGGGGGGGGGATGCTGAGAGGAGGAGGCACTGGTAGGGGGAAGTAATCTTATCTTTTTTCCATTTTATTCTTTTCTTGACTTCACCGTCACCTTTCGCAGCTCTGACGGCTCAAACTGCGGTGTCTGCTTCTCCAACCGGTCGGTAAAATAATCAAGAGTTTAGCTTGTGTGTGTTTTTAAATACAGCCAGATTAGCGGGCCTTGAGGAAAAAACTGTAAGCACTACTGTACTGTAAGTAAGGAGGAGAATGGTGGGCGGCGACGCCTGTAATCATCTTATAAGCATGATTTATGAAAAGGGCCATCTGCTTTGCCTTACTTAAGCACGGAGGCAACCTTTAATAATATAAGGACATGGGGAAAGGAGGGGACAGTGGGGGGGGGGGGGGATAGTGACACAGGCAAACACAGTGATTTCAACACACTGATAACCCCAATACACGCATCTTCTTCTACTTCTTCTACTTCTTCTGCTGGCCATTAGTTCAGATGGCAGCTAATCGCCGTTGACCTCATCTGTCACACCATTTAACCCCGGCCCCTCCCCTTGACCCTGAAGGAATTAGCAGCCTCACTTTAACACACACACACACATCAACACACACTCACACACACACTCAAAATGCAACTCACAAACTACCTTGCAGACGGATAAAAAAAGTCTCACAACACTTTTTCACACAAGGAACCTACCTCAGGTTTCATGAGCACTCAATGTGACGCTTAGAGCAAAAAGACAACAAAGAAAAGAATCCTAGAATATGATTCTCACACAAGCTTCTCCTTTGGTCTGTGAAATGTACAAAATTGCCAAAAAAAATAAAAAATGACCATCACAAGTTTCCAAAGTCTAAGTGTTCATATTCAACAGCTTGGTACGATTAATCGTAATTTTAAAACGTTTTTAATTGTATTACTCGACTACTCGTTTCAGCATTGGATCATTAAATTAGTTAATAATCTCTTTTATTTTTGCTTTTTTTTTTTATAGATAAAATAGAAAATACATTTATAAATAAATTATCAAATTTAAGAAACTAAACCCAGCAACTTGAAAAAAAAAAGCTTAATAGTGCCGTATCAGCGTATCAAAACCTGTTGAACCGCTCAGTTCTATCCTTCACATTCCACGACAAACCCATCAAATTAAAAAAAGCAAGGAGCGAACCGAAACCAGCCGAGTGATATCATAACACATTTCACAAGAGAAGGACAAGAGCGTCTCAAAGCCACGGAGCCCTACTTGATTGGCATTCGTGCCCCAGCTGCTGCCCTTTGGCCTCACTGTGACCCGGAAATGGCTCCCAGCGCGACCTTAAAGAGCCACGGCGACGGCGCTGGGAGGAGGTGTGTGTGTGTGAGTGGAGGCGGGTATCATAATGAGGCCATACGGCATATGCTATTGTGTTACGAGCCACATACACACACACACACACACACACACACAGCACCACAAGTGCACGTAGACACTTGCACACACGCCCCTCCCCGTGTGGTCACCTTTTCAGTGTCCATCAGGATTGCCAGCCTAATCCTCGTCGGATCATCTCATCAATGCCTAGGCTGTTTATGTGTAATGGATCCCATCTAACTCCCTTTCTCTCCAACCCCCAGAGCCCCCCCCCCCCCCACAATCCCCCTCCTTGCTTCTCCTTCCCCCTCCTCAACCATTCTCACTGCTCCTCAAAGGAGAACACCAACTTTTTCGATAAATTGTGTCAAAAGTGTAAAAAGGCAGCAGATTGATTTTGTATTTGATGTTACGTGTGATGTCGGTGCTCTAAAAAGGGAGCTGTGCTCTAATATGATCCAACATTTCATCCTCAGTAGCCAGTGTATGTTCTGCGATATTTTTAATTCAAGACGGACTGAAAAATGTTTCAGTTAAAAAGTGCATCTTTAAAAATAATGTCTGGCTGGTAATGTGCTTTTAGTCCACTTGTAGAAGTCAAATCTATTTAAGTATGAATTTTAATTACTTTTGTAAAATGTATTAATACTGTATATCTTTCCTTATAGGCTTTAACCAAAGATGTTGATATTGTTATTATTGTTTTTGTGGTATGTAAAGGCAAACCCTACTTTCCGTTTTAGGCAGAATTTAAAAATAATTCCTTTAAAATATTTTCTTGACAACCCCCGTCATGGAAAGTGTATACTTATTTGTCTTTCCAACCGCCCCATCCTTCCTCACTCTCCTCATCCTCCTCACTCGCCTCATCCTCCTCACTCTCCTCCTCCTCCTCCTCCTCCTCCTCCTCGAAGCCTCGCAGCATGTGTAAGCAGGAGCGCACGTGCTCCCTTCGCCCTCATTACGAGCTAACTACGCTCTTTGATTAAAAGCGTGTACAGAGAGGAAGACAGAGAGAGAAAGAATGAGAAGAGAGGGAGAGCGAGAGAGAGGAAGAGGGGGTGGGGGGGGGGGGGGGAAGAGAGGAACAGGCCGAACCTCCATAATTAAGATCACTTCACAGATTACCTCCGGCAACAAAAGCGCGGCAAGCAGCCGCCCGCAGCCACAGAAATTGGATGAAAAAAGGGGTGTTGAGGAGGCGACTGACCTCCGCCGCTCTCCGCTGGGCTCCGTGCGAACAAGAGCCACGGCTGGATCAAATGCCCCTTTCCCAGCGGTAACTGAGACACACACACAGACACACACACACACACATGCGGGCGCGCGACAGGTACCGGTACATACTGTTAAAGAGAGGGCGAGCTGAGGAAAAGCACACTTCTTACAAGCGGAGGCAACGCCGCACACATGGAGGACTCAGCACCTGCGGGGCTTACATTTTATCACGGGCCGCATATCAAGAGACACACACTCCTCCTGCTAAGTACACTGCCTGGAGAGGAGATCCTTCCACTGGTGGAGACCATCGCTCCCCTGAGCTGACTTAAAGTCTGATTAAAACTCCGCCGTTTGACGCCGCATTCGTGTCACTTTGAGAGACGTACGACGTGATCGCCGAGTTAGCGATCAGTTGAGGTGTATTTGAATTTTCAACGATAACGAATGATTTTGGTGCATTTGCTGGCATGTTTGAGTCTTGTGGGATGCGCCATTCGTAACGCTAAATAGGAGACAGTAGAGCTACAAAAATCCCCAAATGTCCCGTTTAAAATTACCATTAGGAGGTTGATGTGAAGTCTTTTTTCGGAATTCTCAAGCTAGTTTTTAACCAAACTTCTGATATGATGCAAACATGGAATTACACCCACATATAGGATGCTGTCACCCATGGGCTTCCACACTGACCGACCCATTACGCCAACACTTAACTTATGTACGTCTACTTTTACTGTCTGTGCTTTTTGCCCACCCTACATCAATTACCACATGCTCACACCTCCGCGTTTTTCTGTTCACCTCGTCCTCCTCAGTCTACCTTGCTCCCACTACGCAAGCTAACCCTGATATCTAGCAAAAAGATGGTGGGGTGGGGGCATTTACTCTAATCACAGGGATCCAGCAAGAGCGCCTCAAAGCCCTCAGGGGCTGATCGGCAATCAGAGAGATGGAGGTTACGAGGGAGACGGAGAGAGATAAACTAGCACGCCTCTCCGAGCCCTAACCCCAAGCAGCTCTGGTGTTTGGGAGGATATGAGGCCGGAGTTGCTGGACTTCCTGTGACAGAGTAAGTTCTGGTCATGGGCAGTTGAAGTGGAGAGGCCCTTGGTCAAGTGTATAAGTAGCTATGCCGTTGTACAAAATCAGCTTAATTTGGGCTGAAACGATGACTCTGATTTATTAGAACCTGGATCTCATTTTTATAACTTTGGCCTTCGTTTCTAGTGGTTATGATACGATTTCACTCAGCAGAGTCGTTCCTCCGATCTAACGAATGTGGTGACATTGCAGCAAAACGTCAGTAATTAATAATTAAAAAAATTGTGTATGATACACCTACCGTAAATTCCGGCATATAAACCGCTACTTTTTTTCACACTCTTTGAGACTGCGGCTTTTACAACGAAGCGGCTAATCTGACCAATGAAATTACCGAACAGGTCACAATGGACCAATGAAACTGTTTCGGCAAACAAACTCACACTTAATTCTTCAGATCACCCATTTTGCGCTTCGTGCACGCACCCTCATCATGGAAAAGACACGAAGAAATGCACATGATGCGGCTTTCAAGTTAAAAGCGATCCGTCTTTCTTTATAAATCCCACAAACAACGTAAGAGCTGTGTACAAAGCACATAGCAACAAATATGTGTTAGCATTTCCTTCCCGTTGGCATTACTATAGCCTACACACATAGAGCCGTTACTTATGTCAGTTAAAAAAAACACACAGTTATTACAGTTGTTAGTTGTTACAGTCATTAGTTATTAGTTGTTACAGTTATTAGTTATTAACCAACCTTGTGCCTCATAGGGGGGGGGGGGGGGGGGGGGGGGGGGGTACTAATACCATACCGTTAATATACGTTCTCAACCGTCATATTCTCCGTACTTTACGCTCTCTCTTCGCGCGCACAGTTCTACTTCCGTTTTTACTCTGAGAGCTGCCTTCAAAATAAAGGCATTTCGTCTTAAAACAGGAAAGACATAACAAATTCAGAAAACGGGCAAAAACATGCAACGAGAGGCAACAGATTGCTTGCCAAACACGAATCGGGTTATTTACACTGTTAAAAGCACTGTTCTGAAAAAAAGCATTTGCGGTATGTATGTAGTTGTGGATGTTACCAACATTTATTTAATTAAAAGTTTTAAAAAATCTTTCCTGTAACATCTTGTCACGTTAATACCTCACTCATGTTTCAACGGGGACACCTGCGGCTTATAGACAAGAGCGGCTTATTTATGTACAATTTCTTTTTTCTTTTAAAAATTAGCAGGTGCGGCCTATATATAGGTGCGCTCTATAGTCCGGAATTTACGGTAGTTTGTAGAGCTGAATACTAGACTCCAAGATGGTTCCCATACATTAAAATGGAAAATCCAAGACTTTGCACTGAGATGACGGCAACGCATAAAAACAACTTTCTAGGCTCCGGGGAAATGTTGCTCGATACTACCTATACTACTATATACTAGTATATTGAACCTTAATGATTTAACAAGGCCAAAAGTCAACAGCCTTGCTAGCAGTTCTGTGAGGACGCATTAGGCTATGAGCTAAATGCTAACATCGGCACGCTATGTCAATGTCCACCATCTTGGTTTTAGTGTGTTAGCATGCTAACGTTCTGAACACATAGCACATCCGAGGATGGTGGAAATGTCAGTTCTGAAGGTATTTGGTCAGAAGGCATAGTATTGGGCAAATTAAAATGTTGACCCAAAGATGGCGCTAGATGAAAACAAAGTTAATATAGTTCATGGAGAACAGGGATGTGTGCGCCAAATCTTATGGCTACTGTTCCTAAAGCTGTTGAGATATTTCACTCTAGACTAAAATTGTGGACCGGCAATAACATCTCTACAGCCATGCAGACATGTTGTCATGTTGTCATTACAAACTCGTCAAATACAGATGCTTGCTCAGTGGCCCTACACTTTAAACTTTGACTTTCCACAGGTTTGGACGTGTCTGGAACAGGCGCGTCACTATACGCTTCGTTACGTGAATACTGTCTTTTAAAAATAAACTTCCCTCTTCACAGGACGTTTGTTAAGTTAGGTGACAAAATCACTTTCAGGGTTAGGAAAAAGGAGCGTGGTTGACTTCAACTTGTGTGACTGACGACTCACGTGACAAAAAAGGGTTTTTAATTAACGTTTATTTTTCGTTTCACCGCAATGCGAACAGCTGCCTCCTGGGTGAAAGTCCTGTGTTTGTTTGACCCATCCGCCACAGATCCCACCCATCCAAGGTGGGCTTTCTTGCTATTTATACTACATCAGTTGCTCTGAGCATTTAATAATGATTGGAATGGGTTTACATTGGAGTTAGTCTAAAGCTGGTGCGTCATACAGACACTAAAGGGTGCCGAGGAGCATTAGATGAGTTGGGAGTGAGACCAAGTTGGTCGTGTATGGTAATCATTTACTTTGTTTGCATGTGCGAGGTGTCCTGACAACATGTTTAAAAGATGTCTCTTTTATAACAGTGGTCTGTGGGGGAAGTGCTTTTTGATCTCCAAGGGATTTGTTTGTTGCGGTCCAGTTTTATTTTGTTTTTGAGAGAATTTAGCAAGGCTGACTCGCCGTGCCACATACAGCGCAGTAGGTTGGTTTTAAATCTGCCAAGTTGTCTCACTGCATGTTTCGTTCATTGTCCAACTTCCTTTTTTACTACATCCAAACTTTTCCAAGACCTCAGCAATCTTTGATTTAGCGAGAACAGTGTCCTCATAACCTAAAGAAATGGCATGAACCTACGAAAATGAGGGCCAAGTTGTTGGAAAACTGAACAGTCCTTTAAAAAAAAAGGCACTTCCCAGTTACCATTATAAACTGGAGCAGTTTAAACTGAGGGAAAAACAAATTGTAGGTGTTGCTGTTCTTTCTTTAAAATAGTTCCAAAGAGTAACGGAAGTTAGGGAATAGCGACCATTCAAAATGTGTGAGCGGACTCAAGAGTGTGAGCCTTCAAGCACACTATGGATGCAAATACCCCCTTCCTTTCCCCTCCTCTCTCTCTCTCTCTCTCTCTCTCTCTCTCTACAGCTCTCTCTCTCTCTCTGTGCAGATCTGACAGTCCTGTTTACCAAAGCAGCCGACAGACAAGCCGAACAAGGGCCCGGGCCACAGCACTTCCACTTAACTCTCTCCCCATTACTACGATTGGTGTGAACGACACAACAAAAGAGACAAAATCCTGAGGCGAAGAAAACAACTGCGGCTCACGATCAAGAATAATAATAATAACAAAAAAGACACGGATCAAAAACAAAAAGAGGGGAAGGGAGGCGGGGATGGGAGGTGGTGCGGGGGGTAGAGAGAGAAGATGATGAGGTGGGCTGTTTGAAAAATAAGAATGATGAAAAAAAAAAAAAGGGATGATTTGAGAAAATTGTCGGAAATTGCGGGAGATCTGTTTAAGGTTTTCTCTTCCAGCAGGGGTGGGAGCGTATCTTATGACTTAAAAGAGGTATTAAAGGAAAGAGTCGGGCGCCGGGGGAATTCTCCCACATCGGAGAGAGCTCTCTTCTTAAACTCAACCCCAGTAATAACGCAGATAAATAATAGATAAATAGTATTTAGCTCCCAACCTTGAACAACAATTCTTTTTTTTAAGTAGTTCACGAAAGACTTGACAGCTCTCGGCGAGCAGACGCACTGACACAAACACATGCGTGCGTGCGCCCACACGCATGTGATGTGTATTTTACTTAATTAGACACAACACCAGGTGGGAATCGACTGGCTGTTCGCAAGCGTGTGCGTGGACGGGGACGGGGGAGGGGGGAGAGGGGAGGGGGGAGAGGGGGGGGGGGGGGAGGAGCGGAGGGAGAGGAGGAGAGATCAAATATTTTTGGATGACTCTCTTTTAGGTTTGCGTTCGTCATTAGCAGTTTCATCAGCAACTGACGGTTATTGTTTTGAGTTATTGGGGGAAAAGGGTGGAGTGCAGTGTTTTTGCTTTTTTTTTTTCTCCAGGAAATGAATCTGACATTTAGCCCCCCCCCCCCCTCCCCACGCCTAAGGTTGTTGTACAGTCCCTAAGCTTGTCCAGTATTCCCTGATATTTAACAAGAGGCCTTTTTGCTGTCTTGACGGTCACGATGTTTTCCAGAAAAAATATAAAGCTTTAAAAAAAAGGACTTGTTTTTGAATATCCCGTCCTCAAATAAGGCCAGCACATATATTTACCTTTTTAAAGAAAAAAAAAAAAAGAGCACAGTAGCAACCCTTACTTTGCGTCTGGTGGCAGCTACGCCTTCGGAGATGTGGTGTTTACAGAAGGTTGTGTGTTTAAACGCCCGGAATGCTCATTTGCCTTTTGGGTTCCAGAAGGTTGTGTGTTTAAACGCCCGGAATGCTCATTTGCCTTTTGGGTTCTACTTATTTACTTTTGCATAAATGCAGAGCAGTAATGTGGTATTAAGGGGGCTTCTCAGGGGGAGAGTTGTGTGTTTTTTAAAATGCAGCTCTTTTTTTTCCTTTTTTTTTTTAAATGCTCCCTCAGTATGCTATATTAAGGAAGGCAGATGATTAATGCAGCATAGATCTAATTTCTCTTGATTAAAAAAAATGAATTAGGAAAATAATGCCAGACATGAGATCCCCCCCAACACACACACACACACACACACACCCTCCCTTGCTCAAAGTCATCAGATACAAAATGAGCATCCAGGCTAAAATGAGCAACGAATAATCACAAAATTCCCAATAGCCAAATATAAAATGTAAAACGGCTGCCTTGATCGACTAGAGCCCATAATCTTCAGCGCCAGCCACAGCTGTACCACCACCACTGTCACTTGAAATAAAAACCTAAACCTTTCAGGGCTTTCGATTGAGTCTTTAATTCAGCCTGATGTGACATTAAAACCCTTTGGTTGACTTCCACTGGCTGTGACAAATGTACCGGCGCTTAATAGAGGTGTGCAGACAGGCCGGCATTTCGGTGACTTTTATCAAACCGAATTTATCAACGCGGGCTCCCAGGATCTGTGGCAGCAGCTTGTTGAGAAGGAAGCCTACAGATACCGTTAAGTACATCATCCCTCCTCTCTGTCTCTCTGTCTCGCTCCTTCTCTCCTTTCTGCTCGCTGCGTTTCTCTCTAAGTGTTTCTTTTTTTTCCCCTTCTTCCCGCTCTGTCCTGTCATCGCTCTGCCTACTGTATATTTATCTCTCTCTCTCTCTCCGTGGATGTGCTGCTTTGTAGGCTGAACGGGAATGTCTTCGGACTGACAATTGTTCGTATTAAAAGTTATGTATTTTACAATTTGACCAATTAAGAGAACTAAAAACTAAACGTGCGATTTTAGGGGGATAAAAAGGGGGGATTTGTGTTTGCTCCCAGTACCACCCCGACTGGAAGGTAAGCGGGCTTTAGAGGAAAAGCAACTGCTCGGGAAACGTACAATTTTGTTTTGAACAGTTGATCCTCGCAAAAGTTGTCCCTCTCTGTGAAGTGTCCCCTCATCTTTAATTGTATCCAGTCAAAAAGGCAAGTGTGTTTGTGACCACTTAAAGACACAATTTCTAAATGCAATCCACAAAGTTAGGCAGTGTCTCGGTGCTCGCAGGGTGTGGCGCGCAGCAACTAAGAAGGTAACTTCTTTTTATATTTTGGGGTAATTTTTTCGGGCAACGAATCCAGAGTGGCAGATGGTGTAAATGAGGAGTGAGGAAGGAAGATAAATGAGAGATGAGAGTGGGGAGAGGGGATGGAGAGATGACAAGAGGCTGTGGCAGAGAGACAGAAGAAGAAGAAGAAGAAAAAAGAAGAAAAAAAAAGAGTGAAACGCTGGAGTGAGGAGTGCGATAAGGAGGCTTTTGAAGGGTCCTCTCAGCTGCTGCCGCTGCTCAGTTCAGAGCCGTCAGAGCCTCTGAGGTACTTGAACCTCGCCTGCCTTCCCTCCACCTCTCTGTAGTGCCGCTGCCCTGCAGCCACCTGTAAACCGCTTTGACACATGATCCACTCCCACGGATGTGGAGTGGAAACACACACACACACACACACACACACAGGAAACCCGCTGCTCGCGGGCGGCTGAGCGCAAAACGCTTTAACGCACCGTCAACGGGTTATTTTTTAACAGCAACACTCGATTTAACAGCCGGCCTGTCCCACTTTTGAAAGGGGGGGGGGGGGGGGCTCGCTAACTCTCTTAACACATTGTTTAAAACAAATAGTTCTTTTTATTCCCCTCTCTCGCTGTCACTGTCTCACTGAGCAATAGATCCTTCAGCGAGACAAGACAAATGACCCGCTATTATCCATTGCCCTCACGTTGGCGTGAAAGTGGCACTAGGAGGATTTTAACCTTCACCTCCTGAAGGCCGAGGGGGAACCGGGACATGGAGGAATTTAATTAAGCAATCAGACGGGACGCGTTGCCACAGCCAAGTGAGAGAAACGAGGAGAACTTTTTGACAAACGCACACGTACAAAATGCACGTGATCGAACGGACTATTATTGGAAGTGCGAGGAGTTCGTCATTCACACATATATACACATGTAGGGGGAAAAAAGCATCGCTCAGTCGCCGCGAATAAGCTCCGAGCAATCCCCCCCCCCCCCCAAAAAGAAAAGAAAAAACGACAGCTCCTGATTAAGCATTGTCAAAATATTTGCGACTGAGGAATCCCACCGGGGCGAGAGCGCCGAATCGGCTCCTCTACAAAAGAGCCATCCTCCCTGAGTAACAAGTAGGTGCAATGAGTGTCGACAGAAGAGGAGCTAAAATCCTCCCCCCCCCACCACCACCACCACCCCCCCCCGGGCTAGAGAATATCCCGCTATTGTAGTCTTAACCCGCGAGACCTGGCGGGGAATGTACAGCTTTCACAGTCACTTCTCATCCTATTTGTAGCACTGCCGCTGATGTGCGAGCGCCTGGGCCAGAGCAGGTCACTCGCTGCCCCCCCCCCCTTCTTCTTTTTAAAAATCGCACCGTCTTCCTTACACCTTCAGTAACCACTATCTCGCCCCCCCCCCCCCCCCCTTCCTGTCCTCTCACACCTCTTTAAAACTCTTTTAAGAAATGAGTCCAAACAACTATTTGAGAGGGGCATCCGTCTACATTGTGTTATTTTTTTCCTCTCCCCCCCCCCCCCCCCCCCTCCCCCTCACGCCAAACCACTTTTTTTTTTTCATCTCTCCTTTTTTTTGTTTTTTTTTGTTCCACAAGGCAAGTTTCATTAAAGATCCAATTATGCAAATCAGGTGCTGGAGAGGCAGTTGAATATGCACTATAATGGTGTACAGTAATCGTTCGACACAATATACGGCATCCGGGGCCAGATTTACGAGCGCAACAGAACTGCAACGCCTCCGTCCTTTGGTGAAAACCTCTTGATCATAATTAAAGGTGCAGGAGTTCTCTCTCCAGCATCCTCACGCCCTCCCTTTCGCCTCCCTCTTTTTTCACCCCCCTCTAGTGTTTTCCTCCCCCCCCCCCCCCATCCATATTGTGCTACTTTGGCGCGCTCATTAGCGCGGGTCTGCGAAGTTTACAGAGGTCACATTCGAGAGGTAGAGGCGGCTAAAGAGCGGACATGACGTGTGCGAATGTGGCCGGGGATGTCGCATGAAGCGGGTGAACGTACATAACCTGCCTCACACACACACACACACACACACACACACACACACAAAACCGCGTATATAACCTTCCGTCTCATCGACACTGGAGGTATTTACCACTGTCTTAGCCGAGCGTGGCTGAATGCTAAGCAGTAACAATTCTCTGCTTCAGGACCTCTGATTGATGTGTGCTTGCCTGTTTGTGTTAAGCTGTTGTCTGCAGAAATGACACGGCTGAAAAGTGCGGCGCCGATCGACGCGTCAAAAAGGGGGGGAAGCGGTCCTGACGTTGCGCGATGAAATGCTAACGAACTTTGAGGAAGAGAGACACCAAACTAAAGCCATATTCTATAATGCCAGGAGCAGCGCCTGGACACTGCCCCGAAAATACACTTACACACACACACACACACACACAGTATGTGGAGCTCACGTGCACATGTACACACACACTGTTGCAAATGCAAAACTCCCACACGCTTATTTAACAATTTTTTTAAAACAATAGATCTTCTCTGCGCGCCACTTGCGTGCACACCTCTCTCCCTCTGAGACAACTTCGAACCTGTCTTACCATCCGCATCTCTCCCCCCCCACCCTGACTCCCCCGGCTGCCCAGACAGTCAGACGCTCCTTGTGATGGCACCCCGGCATGAGAGGACTGAGTCAAGCCTATCTGTCAGCGCCTCATCTGCCCCACACTCTTTATTCTTAGAGCAAACTGACGTCCGTGATTACCCCCCCCCCGCTCCCCCATTCCTCAACATTACCACCCCAGTTCACCCCCCCCCTACCCCCCTATTGCTCCTTTTCAGGCTCTCATACCGGGGAAAATATACACTCCACCTCAGGATGAGGGCTTCACATTAATACAGCACACACACACGACAGAAAAACTGCATAAACTCTGGTTTAAACAAAGATTCAATAAAGCGGATCATTCATACTGCTCCATCTGAATTGATAGCTTTGTATTCATTCCTGGATAATGGTATCTTCCTTATTTCCCTTTGCTTTTTATATGTTTGCAATACCTTAGTCATTCTTAATCTGCTACAGTCAGTTTGACTTTGGCCCTAATTTATAACAAGAGCAACGTGTTCAATGTACAGTTGAATAAGACACACAACTGGAAAATGATGAACAGGCTTCTTGGACATCAGCACCTCACGTAAAAGGATGACGGACTTATCTGTCTGCTCCCAAATTCATTTCACCAAAGGAGATCCTAAGACAGGCCTAGTGATGCCTAAAGGTCAGAGGCGCTAAGGTCAGAACACTTTGAGGTCATTGGTGCCACCACAGTGGAAACCAAAGTTCGGAAAAAAAATGTTCTGATCTGAACATTTTCGATGACAAATGTTTTTAGTTTTTTTTAAATGTCAACGTTTTGAGGTTTTCTGTCTAATGTGTGTAATCCACCGTGTGAGGTTTTGTGGTCGGGACAATCTCGTCTTGAGTTCACATCCCTCGTATGAGTCAATGCTTTCGATTGTGTGCGAGTGTGTGTGTGTGTGTGTGTGTGTGTGTGTGTGTGTGTGTGTGTGTGTGGGTGCCTGTCATATTAGCCTCACGCGGCGACTGCAAGCCCGGCTCGCCGACATCTTTGCCTGTCTAGCTTGAACTCTGGAGATCAAGGTCACGGAGCTACAAGGCTCAACCCAGACTAACGCCTGTGTGTTACAGCCCCTTTAACCCTCTCCTTGCCCCCCCCCCCCCCGCAGGACATACACACACAGACACACTGGAATACATGTACGCCACTGCCTTGCACTGTTGCCTGTGTAAGAGCAGATCAGAACCACAATGGAAATGAAGAAGTGACACCAGTATCCACAGCCTTCACCCAGTAGGTAACGGAGACAGAGAGAGGGGCTTTCACAATCACTGCACATATCAATTAATGGCTGGCTGATGAGCGGAGCTGGCCTGATCTGGCCTGCCCACCACCGCCCTGATCCCAGCGGACTGGGAGCCCTGGCCTCGCAGCCTGTGCAGCTGGAGCCCTCTCCCCTATAATTACATGAGAAGGGGGGGGATCAACCGGCCACAGTGAGGCTGCCTGCCTGCACCATGTTGGTGCGATTGGTACAGGAGAACTTGAATTATGTGTTGTCCGATTGATTACACACGCGCGAATTTCCCGTACTGCTGGATTATGTAATTTATGCGACCACTTCACTGTGGGTTTGTGTGCTTTCTGCGACGGGATGTCTGCTGGTGTGCCGCCCTCTTTATGCGCATTTGTTTAACGAGTGTGTGATTTTTTTTTTTTTTCATGCCTTTTTATTTTTCTTTCCTTTTAAAAAGAAAAAAAAAAGAAAAAAATCTGATTGTGTACATGTCAACGTGCAAATGATTCACCGGGGTGTCGGACTGACAACGCGGCGGCTTCAGTCGAGTGGGTCTCCTCTACGGCGAACCGAGTGGCTGACTGACTGACTGACAGCCTGGTGAAAAGAGGGCTGATTTGATGCCATCCTTTGCATGCCATGCCCCCCCCCCCCACACACACACACACACACACACACACAGCCTTGTCTCTCTCATTACTCCCTCCACCCTGGTTTTCAGCTGAGGGACGTGTATCGCTGCAGACTGACATGGGCACAGGTGGGAGAGAGCAACAACACGAGATCACCCGGTAAACGCCGCCGTGCAGACGGGCTCGCCGGGAACAGATTTTGAGCTCTGCCGATGGAGAAAGTTGCGGCTCCAGAACGCATTAGAGACGTGCAGTGCGTGCTGCGCCGCTTTCTGCTGCACTAAATCTCACTCCAGAACAAAAACATCCCATCCATAAACATTGTGAACTCGTCCGTTTGACTTGAAGCGAGGATAAATAATGCTTGCATATTTCATAAGAACAATTATTTTAATGACAACAACGCTGACAATTAATTGGATAATTCATTAGCGAGTCGTATGTAATATTAAAATGTAACCTGACTGGTAGATGAATGCAAGGAATCTGAAGTGGGACTAATGAATATTAAATAAATTGCCAAACCACGGAGGGCCTTGACAACAAATTCACTACAGCAATTCCTCCAACAGGCCAGTCTGCAAAAAGCGAGGCCTTTTTCGGAATTTTTCTTTTTTTTTTTTTAAACACAGCGTGTCTTTCCCAAATATTTTCACCCGAGAAGCATGACAACATTTCCACTTGTAGCGGCGGAGAGAGAGGTCCAGCAGGAGGGCAAACGGGTCTGTGAGGAGGAGCAGGGGGGGGGGGGACAGCTATCCATTTGCTATTACATCTCCAATGAGGGAATGAAAGGAGCTGACAAAACGGGTTTACGCCCAGACACTATTTCAGACATAATATCCGCCCTGTGCATACCATTAAACAATGACAGCATCTCAACTCGCACACTACATCTATTTATCCCCTTTCCTTGCACAATGAATATGAGGAAGAGGCAATATTTTTTTATTTTTTTCCCTTTGGCTGGAGACAACTTTAGGGGAAGGTTAGAGAGAAACAGTGGGAAACAACGCGATAGACATTGTTGGGTATTTTAAGAAGGATGACATGTGCCTTTCGCAGCCATTGTGCAGGCGCTGGTTGGAAGTGGCTGGATAACCCAGGTCAGATCACTCAGGGGTCAACTCCACTTCCGAGGAAGAAAAAAAAAACGTCCTCCCCACACAAGACGCACGGTGAGACAGAGGATTATAAATGGGATTACAAGACCTATCCCTGGTGCCACATATTACTGATAATTCAATACTACCCCCCCCCCCCCCCCCCCCCCCACAAACACACACACACGTCATTCAAAACACAAATTCGGACATGCGAGACTCAACGTGGGAATTCGGCAACCGTTTCCTTTTTTAGCGCACAAAAAAACGCGCTCAACCTGCTGGATCTTTAGGATATCCTAAATAATAAACACCCTGTAGCGAATTCAAAGAAGATTAAGCGGAAAAACTCCTGAAAGCGCGCGGGTGCAGTGACATGTCACACACCCGACCTCTTCCATTCCCCCGGAAAAAAATGATTGGCTTCTGGGCTCCGTCATTTTATATTTCCACATGGAACGTATATGTATCAGCCTCCTGTAGCCTTTAACCGACTCGCTCTAACTTTCTTCCCCCCTCTCTCTTAAAATAAACCTGCACGTTACCCCACAATCAAGGGTGACACCGAGTCCCCCCCCAAAAAATACCAATTTGACCGCCTCTGATCTGCGTTGTTTACCCCCACTCTGTCTGAACGCCGTCGTAACGTCTCGTCAAAGCAGAATGCAGGGGCTGCTTATTCATAAGAGAGGTCGATCACAGCACAAAATGGCAGGTCTCATCGGCTCTTCTTCCATCTCACAAGTTTTTTTGACACATGGTCGGTAAACGCGCCGGTAAACTTGACTCGCCCTCCCACCGGCACTCGTTCGGCACAAGTGCCGGGGTGTCGGGAGAAAAGTTTTGTCGTGCACGCTCTTACCGGGGGGAACACGGGCTGGACTTTTCTTTTAAAAAAAGTCTCGTGCTGTTTCGCTGTTTATCTGTAGGCGCAATATTGCAATAAGAAGCCGTGCGCCCGAATGCCTTATTGCGCACAGGCGGTGTTACAGAGTGAAAACATGCACACACAACTTATTATTTCATTTCTGCTCCGTTAAAAAAAATGTTTTATTTTCTCCTCGCATTGAGTTTTCAAGGTGTCGGAGCATCGCGAGCCCACGTCTCGGTCCCAGCTGCGGTTTTGTCGCAGTTTTTCACGATCGTCACTTGCCCCGGATAATTGCACTGTTATTTTCTAATCATGATTGGGGAGACGTCAGGGTAGGGGGGGGGGGGCCGTGGTGATGCACCCGCACACAACAACCCCGATTCTCCCCAAAACTGACTTCCCAGCGAGTAATGCACTTCAAGCCCGTAAGTAATAAAAAAAAGCCAAGTCGTGTAGAGAAGCTCCACACTTCTTCTTACCTTTACAATTTGGCGAAGCGCCGGCTAACTCCTGTGCGTAAACGATGCGTTGCGAGAGATTGTGTTCATTGAATAATGAGGCATGTCCATATGATTTGACCGGATCATATTCTCGTCGGATGACGGGGGTGTTGAAAAGTGCGCTTCGGACCTGTTAAGAGAACCGTCCACTCCTCGATCCTGTCCCTACAGCTGCTCCCTGCCGCGCATCCCGAGTTTGAAACGTACACCAAAAAAAAAAGAATATTCCGGCTTTATTACTCGCTTTTTTCTGCCCCTCTCTGCCGCTGCCTGCTAAAAGGTGAACGTTTGCATTGCTGCCGAT